>NC_057814.1:503833678-504159442 GCF_018294505.1 Triticum aestivum
CGGTATAAATAGTGGGGGGAGGGGTGGAGGTGACTTGGGGCAGGGGGCGGCCGGCGGGTGCCGTGCGGGAGCTGGACTCGGCGGCGGCTCCGGCGCCGTGCGTGAGGAGGAGAGGGGCGCGGGGTGGGCCGGCGGCCTGGCTGGGCTGCGGCCCGGTCGGGCGCGCGCAGTTTTTTTTAAATAAGTTCCACAGAAAATAATACGTAGAAACATAAATAAAAATCAGAAAAATATAAAATAAATTTTCCCCGTCTAGTTAGAAAATCTAGAATAGGGTGAACATTTTTTTTAACACAAAATAAATATTTTGAAAACATGCAATAATTTTAATGCAATAAAAATTGCAAATAAAATCCAATTAAATCCAATAAATGATTTTAACCTTTTTCCTCCAGTATTTCAATTGTTTTGGAGAAGTCACGTTTTCTCCTCTCGTTTATTTTTAGAATGAAATTTTTTTTTCCGGAGAGAAAATAATTAAAACCAAAATCCTCGTCTTATTTTTATATGAAAATCAAATATGAAAATTTGAGAAAATCCCCAACTCTCTCCGAGGGTCCTTGAGTTGCTTAGGATTTATCGAGGATTTGTCAAAATGCAATAAAACATGATATGCAATGATGATCTATGTATAGCATACCAAATTGAAAATTTGGGATGTTACAGTGCATTCAGCAATAGTAGTAGTATAGATGGACCATAAGTGGCACACATTGGAAAGGGCCAAGATGCTGGCTAAAAAAAGGATGCTGTTGTAGCCAAAAAAAAGTACAGCGGCCTGGCTTATGTATGTTAGTTGATATTATTGATCCATATACTCTATAAGTGTTTATATGTCTGTTAGTTTTGTACATTCTTGGTTGATTGACTCGGTATTTGAATCTTGATACATCGCTTGTGTACATATCTAAATGGGAGTACACATTATGCTGCGTGTGACATTTGAGTTGGACATGAAGTGTTCCAAATATTCGAATTCACCTTAAACTGGATTCTAGTTTCTGAATTTGAGTATCGGCATTTGTAAACCATATTTATATATGATAGTGGAATACATCTTTGTCGTCCTTTTGAAGATATATAAAAACACATAGAATGATTTATAAAGATTCATATAGGAATACAAAATGGATTCGAATTTAGTTGCCAGGGTAAACGTGGATGCTTATTGTCCCAAAATTCGAAAGAAGCAGCAAAATGTCCACTCCCACGTCGGCTGCCCGAAGCCAAGTGTTTGGGAGATGGAAATTACTGTCTACCCATTACACGGACAATCCATCGGCCCGATTTCCACTGCTCTAAATAGGGGTAGGTTAGTAACTTCAATTAGACGTGACACGCCCGCCTCTGAGCCCATTCCGACACAGTGGGCGTCAAACATGGGCGGCAAAACTCATTTGATTCAAGCTCGTCCGAAAGACCTCTATTTCTCCCTCCATTCCCCATTCATACACGGTGGGCGGCAAAACAAACTCGACTCGGCCGAAATCGATGTAGGCAAATATTTTCAATAGGGGCAGGTTTGTAACTTCACTCAGACGTGACACAACCGCCCTACCTATCAGCCCCGTTCATACACCGTGGGCGCCAACCATGGGCGCAAACCACCCTCTCCTTGCCCGAAATCGCTCCGGGCAAATATTGGCGAGATGCGAGATCACCGTCCTATCCCCAACCGACGAGACGTCCAAATTTTAAATGGGGGCTAAGTTCGTAACTTTCCCATATTTCAGACAGGCGCGTCCCAAAAACATGGTTCCCCGTACCTCTCCCTCCATTTCCCCATTCATACACCGTCCGCGCTAGAACACCCCATCCCCACACAAGCCTCCGTCCGCCACCCCATCCATCGCCGCCGTCCTCCACCACATCCATCGCCACCGTCCTCCACCATGCCGGAGCGCCTACCAAGACCGCGTCGTCCACTGCTAGAGATGGACGTTTCTCATCCACGGCGACGGACCATTAGCCTTGCATCGCGTCCTCTCGCTTCATCGGCGCCGTCGTCCTCTTTGCCGGGGCCGCTCACACGACCTTTTCTTCCACCGCAACGGGACTTACCCCCGATGCACCCGTCTACCGTCGCAGATCTGCTTCAACGCCACCGACAGCCATCGCACCCCCGATGCCTACACGGCGCCGCAAGAGAGGTGGTACTTCATATCTCCTCAACTTTTTGATCTCAAGCAGAAAATAGATCTTAACTTGGTTACTCTACTTTCTTTTCAGCTCTTAGAATTTTGTTCTTAGTTCGAAGCAAACAATGGATGCTAAATATCATTTCTCCGGTTTGCAGCTTCAAATCTGCCATGGCACAGCCATAATACGGTTTAATTGATCATGCTTAGGGTTTAATTGATCATGTTGGTTCCGTGGTGGTTTCTTTAATAGAAATCGGAGGGGAAACCCTCTTTTGCTAAAAAAATATGCTTAGAGTTTCCCCCTTTTATGATCACTATACGATCAGAATACGTGCTTCATGTCATAATAACACTGCTCCACCCATCAAGCTAAACAAGCTTAGTTGTTCAAATACGAATATGATATTATTAAAACAGAGTTGTTTAATTGGTCAGCTAAATGTTCCTAAATTAGTTTCGAAAATGCATGTTCGCCGCTCGGGTGTGTATCTCTACAGGGTGCCCACGGTGGGCCGGCCCACCCTGGGATTTTGGGTCGTTCCAGGCCCTGATTCCCCTCTGTTCTGCTGCCCACTTCCGATCTCTACTCGCCCCCAGCTACCTGCCTCGCCGGCGACTTGCCGTCCCCGGACGGCATGACTCTAGGAGGAGACACCGGACTAACAGGAGGCCAGGAGCCACTCGCCCAACAGCGTCACCACTGCCCGGGCGCGCCGCCGTGCCTACCTTCCCAGTCCGTTCAGTGCTCAGGCGTGCAGCACCCACCAAGCCAACCCGATTTATCCTGAGATACGTCCTCAACACTCAGCAGCCACTCCTCATCACCCATTTTCTAATTGATTCATTACTCATTAAGCAAGACTGTCATTAGGGTTTGTTGTGTGCTCGGTGCTACCTACACTTAATGGTTCAGATGTATTTCGGTAATCTTTAGTACCTCTAAAGTTCACAGGGTTTTCAAAATTCCGGCCCTCGGAACAGAAACTAGTCATTTTGGATTGTTGGTCGTAGTGACATTGACCCAGATTACTACTGCAAGCCAGGTTTGTTGACAATTTTACTTGTCTTTCTTACTCATTCGATATAATATCCAATTATTCACGTCGATTAGTTGCAAACAATAAGTGCTAGACAAACTTCTTCATTCAGATTTTGGACGGTCTCTTACTGCAGTTACAATTCTGCATACTTGTCCTAGTAAGCTCACAAGTAAATGATTGATTCACTACATCTATGCTTGCCTTGTCATATTTGTTGTCAATATTCTTTTAGGGTGGACCACCCTATTTCTAAATACTGGAACCGTAGACATGAGTGAATAGTATTTCTCTATGTGATCTCTTCCATCATGTGTGGGTAACGAACACTGCATTGTATAGAAAGAAAGTGTCATTTCCAACTTTTACATAGGTTTCGATCTTTTACATGGAATACAATCTGCCTACTTGCTTTGTGTCGCACTACCAACACTCCACCCTTGAAGCTAAACATTACACCACTCATAATTGCTTAGTTTATTTGTTCAAATACGAATTTCATATGATTCTAATGTTCCTACTTCAGTTTTGAAATGTGTGCCTGCCTGTTATAGAGACATAAGGGGTTTGTATTTCTGTGTGTGGTCTGGTCAGCACGGTTGGGGAGGTGAACTTTGCATATGCAGGGGTTTATAGGGAGACACTCTCCGAGTTGAATCTACAATGCATTCCATAGATAATCTGACTACTTTTTATGTTTTCATGAATCTCAGATTCTGAACAGCATCATAATGATTATGAGCTTGCGCGCATGAAAAGAATAAAGCAGAACAATGCCATGGCAGTCAAACTTGGCATTAAGGGACTGAAATCAAGTCTGGATGCAATGCAATGCAAACGCTCTCCACCTACAGATTCATGCTCAGAATATGATCCTAACAGTGATTCTGAGCTAGAGGGAGACCTAAGTCAATGTAGCTCCCTAGTGGAGGATTCAGAGGAAGATGCCCTATCTTATTCACCCATCAAGGTACTTGCTCTAACTTTCCAAGGTTACATTGCTCGCACATATCTTGCAATTGATGCTTTGCATTGCTTCTACTTTGTTGAACTGCCATTAGCTTAGTTTACACATCGTGTATGTGAATACGCCCTGCCTATCCATTTTCAGTACATATTCCATCTGTCATCATACCATATTTATCCATTCAATGCTGTTCTTGTGTATCAGACGTTCAAAAGGAAGAGGGCGATTGCTGATCATGGAGGAGCACAAGCAAAGTATTTGGAAAAGGTAGTGGCACCTGATAAATCAAATAGCCCATTAGGTGTAGTTTCAATATCACCTGACCCACAAAATACCCCAACTCTAGCAGACTCTAGCCCTACTACACTGGTCATTTTTAATGCCCCAACTCAGCAGACCCCAACTGCAGCAAACAGTATGATTATGCCAGTTGACATAGCACCAGCTGTACGACGCAAAACCCCCATTCCAGCAAAGAGTACACCAAATCCAGTTGCCAAATCCCTTTTCGAACCAGAGAGAGCCCCAATTGCAGCAAATAGGACCCCTGTTCCATTTCTTCCCAGTTTAGAAGACGAAGCTTATGTTGTTGTCAGGAACTTTGTGCGCATATTTCCTTCATGGAAAGATTATACCGCAGACACAGAACAATTTCCAGTCTTCCTCCGCAACTTACGCGTAAGTAATGTACTAATGTTATTCATGGTCATTACTGCATATGTTTCTGCTGACAGAAGACACAAGATTTCATTCTTTTAAATAGGCGAGGAGCAAACTGGATTGTGATGACGAGCAAGGGTTGGTTGCGCTTTTCAAGCACTCATTGATGAAGTATCGTTCCTACCTGAGGCAAGCGCACTTCGATGGCAAGCCTCTGAACGAAATTTCTGTAAAGTCCCCGGTGCTACATTTATCCGACGGTGACTGGAATAATCTTGTTACACATTGGTCTCGGCTGCAGCGTAAGGTACTGTCTATGATATCACATCACAATTTGAACTACATTTCTGCATTTGCCTTAATGTCTCACTTGTACGAAAACTGTTAGCAGAAGAACATTCATTCTCAAGGGACCACAGAATCTCGAAACTATACTGCACACTACATTGCTCTTGTGAGTACCTCTTTCCCTCTATGACCATACTTACTTTCACGGCTGTTTGATTATGTAGCATCACTGCACATGTTAGCCTCGTAATCGTCCATTTGGTGGACATTATAAGATCCGTATGGACTCTTACATAAATTTAGAATCAACCCAATGCTTTTGAAGATGTTTAGCTCTGCAGTCCTCTTGTAAGACTGAACGTGGTCTATCACTGTACTTACATTAACAGCTACTCCGTCCGTCCCATAATATAAGAACGTTTTGTACAGTACACCAGTGTTCAAAACACTCTTGTATTATGGGAAGAGGGATTGGTTCATTTTGTAGCATTCTGCATCTTATCTCCCTCGCCCACCATTTACTAAAAAAGATCAGATCTATATTTAATCTTAACAACAAGTAGAATACACAGACAATGCCAGTGCAGAAGTGTAGCCCATTGCTCTTGTCAGTACATTTTGTCCTGTAACACTTGTACTTCCAGGGATTGTTAGTTGATTATGTAGCATCAATCTCCATCTTATCTTCATTATCCTCTATCCCTTCCAGTATTATCATATCTATAATTACTCTCTACAAAATGTAGAGTACATGCAATGCTTATGAAGAAGATTTTGTGCTGAAATTCTTGAGTTATCCTTCCCTTAACATGGAGAAGGGCATTATAAAGCCGGTGTTAACTGTTAATGTAAGTCAGTCCTTCTAAAGCCTTTATCCTCAACTGCTGTTTAATTTGCTCATACTCCCTATCGTTTACTGCTGTTTAGTTTGCTGTTTCTACCAAAATGCATGTTCGTAAGAATCGGAAGTTCTAACTTTTAGTTGTAAAACCAAATTCCTTATTCATACCATGCACATTACTTAATACTCCCTATATGTATGCTTGTTTTTGTGGATCTGTAATCCAGTGTGTGGTGAAGCAGCCCACGTTTGCACCTTGTCATCTCCTGTTTTATCTTACTGATGTGGCTGATGATATGAACAACATGCCATGCACATTATCCAAAATAGATACAATGATTTTCTTTGCCCTTAATCTATGCTTGTTATGTTGACATGGTAATCCAGTAGTGTGGTGAAGCTCCCCGCATTATGAACAATGCCAAATTATGCTATTGATATTTTGAACTTACTCTTTATTTTCTAATTTGAAATTGGATAGAATTGACAGAACAGTTATCATCTTTGTTTATACACATGCAAAACCTGTCATCTCTCTGCTTTGTTTCAGGGTGATATGCCTGATGGCATGCACAAGTCTGCTGAAGGCTGTGAGACAAACCCAACATATATTGCAGCAAAGAAGGCAAAACATCTTGAAGATAGCGAGACAACCCCAAAGTCTTGTCTTGATGCAGATTTCAAGTTACTTGAGACTAACAGTCAGACAAGTTCACATAATTCGTTGTCTGAATCAGTTTAACTTCTTCAGTCCCAAGTTCTAGCAGAAAGGCATTCTGCAACTCAACTTCGACTTGAAGTCCTATCTCTAAGAAAGATTGCGGAGAACACCAATGAACCTCATCGCTAAACAGCTACACCTGGAAGCTATGACCGACATGCTAGGCCGGTCTCACAGCCTTGCTCAGCAGCTTGCACAGCAGTTCCCCCGCAAGGCTAACCTTTCTTGAACTGTCTTGGAAGTGGTCTCGGTTTAGTACTATTTTGTTACGCTGCACTCGTGCCCAGTTTTTGTAATCTGCTTCTTCGTTGCGCTTTATGATCACTGGTGGCGAACTTTGATGCCCAGTGGATGTAATATGTGTAATAGCCGTGATAGCCTAGCATAAGTTGCTTGCTTATTTGTTTCCTTGTTTTCTTGTTTATTTGTTTGCTTGTAGTTAGTGCAGTTCTTTTTCCGCGGTTTGCTAGTGGCTGCAATAACCTATTTTTTAAAACTAGGCCACAATAACCATGGGCTAATATTTACTGTAGTGACACTGGGCCTCCTACCGGCCGTAGAAACAGTGGGGCTTCTACGGGCCGTAGAAACAGTAGGCCTTCTACTGGCCGTAGAAACAATGGGCCTTCTACGGGCCGTAGAAACAATGGGCCTTCTACGGGCCGTGGAAACAATGGGCCTTCTACGGGTCGTATCATTCAATGGGCCTTATACGGGCCGTATGATTGATTGGCCAAACATGGGCCAATAACAGGCCGCATTATGGCCGTAAACGGGCTAGAGTTGGAATCGTCCATTCATGGGCCGACCATAACGGGCCATCGTTAATAGGCCGTATTTGATAACGCTATGAAAATGGGCCAACGTATTAACGGACCACAAACGGGCCGACTGTAACCACGGGCTGAATTTGGCCCACAAGCAGAAAATGACAGTAATGGGCCGTAAGTAAACGAATGCTGGAAATGAGCCCAAGAATAAATGGGCTTTGAGAAGGCCGAAAGATAACATGGGCTGGAAACGGCCCAACGGAATAACGGGCCGTTAATGGGTATAAAGTGATACACTGTTCATTACGGGCCAGTTTCACCACGGGCCGTTAATGGGTGTAAAGTGATACACTGTTCATTACGGGCCAGTTTCACCACGGGCCGTTAATAGGCCAAGAGTTACATAGGGCCTCATGTGGGCCGAAAGACGTCATGGGCCATACATGGACCAGAAGTGAAAACGGGCTGGAATCATATTGGATGGCCCAGAGGACGCTACTGGGCCTAATTCGGATAGGGC
This sequence comes from Triticum aestivum, assembly GCF_018294505.1. Taxonomy (NCBI): domain Eukaryota; kingdom Viridiplantae; phylum Streptophyta; class Magnoliopsida; order Poales; family Poaceae; genus Triticum; species Triticum aestivum. Next base: position 503,841,624 of record NC_057814.1, read on the forward strand.
GTAACGGGCCTTGGGTTAGCGGGTTGTAAATGGGCTATATGCGAACAGGCCGTTAACAGGCTTTCCATGGGCCAGCCCGCCACCTTTTGACCAAGTCAAACGGGCCGGCCTTTTCACAGGAATGGGCCTCTGTTGGGCCGTGCCACGTGTCGACGTATCATAGGCGCCTTCTGTCCAATGAGTGGATGACATCTGTCCCAACGATGAGCCGACACGTGTTTCCTCCAGCCAATGATGATTTTACACGTGGAAAATCCCCATTGGTCGGGGCTGGTAATGGGTTATCGGATTCAAAACCCGACCCGATAGCTTAACGGCGTTCCGTTACGGTGGATGCCACGTGTCGGTCACCCTTGATGAAAGCACTTCTGTGACGCGCGATTTATCGTCATGGAAGTGGACACTTCCATGATGATAATTTTGGTAATGTCATGGAACACTTCTACGACAGCACAGGTATGACTATCTTGATTCTGTCATAAATTTGTCATGGATGTACATGCATGACAAAAAACACGACCTACTGTGACAAACACGTATCATCACAGAAGTGTATTTTTTTGTAGTGTATATCAATCTTCATGTCTCGACCATTTCGAGACTCCTCGTCATGTCCATGATCACATCCGGGACTCCGAACAACCTTCGGTACATCAAAACATATAAACTCATAATATAACCGTCATCGAAACTTTAAGCGTGCGGACCCTACGGGTTCGAGAACTATGTAGACATGACCGAGACACGTCTCCGGTCAATAACCAATAGCGGAACCTAGATGCTCATATTGGCTCCCACATATTCTATGAAGATCTTTATCAGTCAGACCGCATAACAACATACGTTGTTCCCTTTGTCATCGGTATGTTACTTGCCCGAGATTCGCTCGTCGGTATCGCAATACCTAGTTCAATCTCGTTACCGGCAAGTCTCTTTACTCGTTTCGTAATACATCATCCCGCAACTAACTCATTAGTTGCAATGCTTGCAAGGCTTAAGTGATGTGCATTACCGAGTGGGCCCAGAGATACCTCTCCGACAATCGGAGTGACAAATCCTAATCTCGAAATATGCCAACCCAACAAGTACCTTCGGAGACACCTGTAGAGCACCTTTATAATCACCCAGTTACGTTGTGACGTTTGGTAGTACACAAAGTGTTCCTCCGGTAAACGGGAGTTGCATAATCTCATAGTCATAGGAACATGTATAAGTCATGAAGAAAGCAATAGCAACATACTAAACAATCGAGTGCTAAGCTAACGGAATGGGTCAAGTCAATCACATCATTCTCCTAATGATGTGATCCCGTTAATCAAATGACAACTCGTGTCAATGGCTAGGAAACATAACCATCTACTGTTTGTCTATGTATTCACACAAGTATTAAGTTTCCGGTTAATACAATTCTAGCATGAATAATAAACATTTATCATGATATAAGGAAATAAATAATAACTTTATTATTGTCTCTAGGGCATATTTCCTTCACAGGGATCCCGACGACGTCGCCGTGCAGGAGCTGACCTTCTTCACAGTTCCGCCCAAGCTGCTGGCCGGGGCTAAGCTGGTGTCCCTCCACATTCAGATTGACAAGCTCACGTCCTAAATGATTCTATAGTGCCTTTTGTTTATCTTAGTAATATGCTAATATAGGGGTTAGCTCAGTCTACTTTAGCTTAAGAGATGGTGGGTTTTGGTGGCGATGCAGCAATTACCTCGACATCAGATCAGCAGTGAAAGTAATTTCGAACAGTCGAATGGATATTTTGTGTCTGTTGGATATAAAGATCCTTTGGGTAAGAAGTAACAGCTTATATGCTTTTTTTCGAAATGGAACAGCGATACTAGTATAATTTTTGTTGACATGCACTATTATTTTTGAAATGGATGTCGGGCTATAGCTAGAAGGGCGGTTGGGACGCGGCATCGGCCCATACCGCGGTGACCCCCGATTGGGACGCATCGAATGTGGATTTTCTCCCTCGCCGATGTCGACCGCGTCTACGCAGAACATTGTTCCCTTCCCCCAGCTGCGGGATCAGGCCGGATATGTGACCAGCAGAGTGGCCACCGTCGTTCTATGCTTGTGAAGAGAGCAACCCAAGCAAGAAGGCTTGTAGCTTAGGCTCCTGCTAGTGTATATATAGTGGTTTTTTTCTCTCCATATCAACCATTTTATATTGCGTACGTGTCATTGAAGAGTGAAATGATGGTTGCTTCTTCCGACTAACTTACTGTGTGATTTGACTGCTCCTTTAGTGGCCCTACGTGTATGCAACAGTCACACGTACACATGGACGCAAAAACGCGCGCGACGCCCTAATGCATGCATGTCCGAGCACACAACGGAACACACATGGTCACGCTCAAGTGCTCAACCTACACGTGCATGCACACACATACTCAGCCAGGGTGAGCTAGTGACCGTATAAACACCGAAAAATGTATATATTGAGCGCAATGAGTGTATTATGAAGTCCACTGACCGTATTTTTACAAATATATAGTGACAGAGAGTGTATTTATCTCGTTTGAAATTAAGCCATATTAAGCGGAGAGGAGGCAGTATGGACTAGCATTACTTTGCTGTGTCCGGTCAACTTGCCGAACGAGGAGAAGCTTGCAGGACGGGAGAAGCTTGTGTGCGGTGGCTCACAGGACAAGGATAAACTTTTGACTAATGCAAGTTGTCCTTCGCTCAGGCGGTGGACGTGCAACAGTTAATTCGGTGTCAGATTGCCAGAAGCATACACTATACTAGTACTATTATTGTTGCACTTCCCGAAGAGGCGAACATCCATGCGCAAAGTTTACTAGTACTACTACTATAGTCTATAGAGGTACTATACTAGTACTAGGAACCGGATGGAGGAGTGTCTGCACTCTTATGATATTTTTAAAATGTGATAAAGAAATCTTCAACACATTTGGTTCTCTTCGAGGGTTCTCGCATGTGATAATGGAAGTTGATTGCATGGAACACTCGCCACAATTCTCGCTTAATTCTGGCTCATATCCTGTTACAAATAGGAGCGCTCGGTAATATTTCCTCTTTTTTTTGTTATTCAGCATGTAAACAGGTCAGCAAACCTTGCGGCGCATCTTTGTGCGAACCGTGCTTGCTGCACTTTGAATGTGGCCGAGAGTTGGCTTGATGAAACACCTCGCTTCCTACTTCTTTTTTTGCGGGGTACCTCGCTTCCTAGTGACCAGTGTCTTGGCTGATCGTCCTAAGAATGCTTATATATGAATAAAGATCTCTCATTCACCCGCAAAAAAGATTAAGCCATATTAACCAGAAAGGAGGGAGTATGGACTAGCACTACATGTTGGTGTGTCCCGTCAACTCGCAGAACAAGGAGAAGTTTGCAGGACAAGGTGAAGCTCGCTTACGCCTTTTGACTAATGCAACGTACCCTCGCCCAGGCGGTGGACATGCATCAGTTCATTCGGTGTCAGATTGCCAGAGGCATACACTATAGTACCGAACATGCGGAGTACCATCATTGTTCGATTTCACGAAGAGGCGAAGAGCCAAGCGCAAGGTTTAGTAGTACGAGTAGTACTACTACTAGAACCGCATGGTGGAGCCTCTGTACTCTTATTTTTCTTAATCTTTGATAAAGTACACATTTATTCCGGAGAAGGGCAGAAAACGACAGCCCAACATGTAATGATGATATCGATCAACCATGCTCGAATATATCTTGGCCTCCGTGCGAGCCCGTCTGTGTGTTCTCGCTCCTCGTCTCTCTCAAGGAACGGCGGGTTGGCCATTTTGCCATCAATTGAGATCGGTTTGCTCACACTCCGGTCCCACATGTCAGTGATATGCCAAGAGGAGGTGCGTTGACCGACTGGCCATACGCGTACTTGGTTTTGCACCTTCATACTACTCCTCCCTCCGTCACAGTTTACAGGGCACGCTTCATTATGATGCATTTCTCTCAATGCATTTCCACCACCAGAGAGACTTTAGACGCGTTTGGTTTAATGCTCAATTAATTAGGGCGTAGTAACCACAATTTTCTCTCGATGTAGTACTACGGAGTGGAGTAAGTGCATGCATGTGTCTACCCGGGGTGGAAGCACTGCATGCATGTGTGTACGCATTATTTCCTCTAGTAATAGACGCCGTGCTATAACTACCAATGCTAATTTTTAGGCCGATCGCTAGTCGCCTTGGTCCCAGAGATTTTCTCTTTTTCTGAAGCGCGCTCTATAAATAGTGACGGATGGAGTAGTATGAGCGGATTCAAAGAAGAGCGTATTGATGGTTGCTTCTTCCGAGCAACTTACAGTGGGAAAGGTGGGGCTTATGATTTGACTGCTCATTACTCACTATTAATGCGGCGCAACGACCGGTCTGAGTCTCCCATGCGGCTGTGCACTACCCCCTCGGTTCTTAAATATACTCCGGAGTATTTGTCTATCTAGAGATTTCAACGAGTGACTACTCAAATATTTGTCTTTTTAGAGATTCAAATGGACTACTACATACGGATGTATATAGACATATTTTAGAGTGTAGATTCACTCATTTTGCTCCGTATGTAGTCACTTGTTGAAATATCTAGAAAGACAAATATTTAGGAACGGAGGGAGTACACATACGAAGCGAAATGAGTGAATCTACACTCTAAAATATGCCCATTTGAAATTTGTAAAAAGATAAATATTGTTGATGACAGTTGCGACGACAAAAAAGAAGCATATTCCTTGTCCTAAGGGAAGATAACAACACGGTTGTGTTTGTCTAAAACGGTGTGAGGACGAGATTGCAATATGGAAAGTACGTCGGACGAGCTACGTTTTGTGCAAAGAATTATGGAAGATCCACATGCAGCGACGTGGGAAGACGGGCAGTGGAGCAAGGCCAGAGGGGATACCTGGAGGTCGTCGGGATGTAACTAGGTGAGCGGCGGCGGGCGGAATCTGTCCATACTGCGGCAGCGAGCAGGTGGCGTAGGCCCTATCGCGCCGAGCTTGGTCAGAGAGAACGGCTTGTACCGCAGATCGGGACGTGCTGCCTCGGCACCGTCGAACGGAGAAACGATGCACGTCCTCCCTTTCCGCCGGCGGACGGGATGCGGCCGGATCAGTGACCAACGGTGAGAGAGAGAGAGGCCACAACAGCCTTGTGTGAGATACTCTGAAGAGAGACAAACCAGGCAGGGAGGCTCCATTGTATATAGTGGAGCAGACTACCTTTTTCTCCATAAAAATCGGTTAATATTCTGCGTACGTGCCATTGAGCGATATAACTTTATTTAAAAATAATGCGCCAACGCATCAAGTTGAACTTTGTTTCGTGCACGCGTGGTACACGACCTCCATAGGTAAACAACCGCTACACGCGTTCAAATTAGCACGTGGGCTGCCATTTCGTACAGAAATGAGCTCCACCGTGTACACGCGCGGGTGTGGCTGGGCACGAAGCGTGAGTACATGCACGGTGCACCTATTCTCTTCTTGTATATGTACACCACCTACGTGGGGTTGTGTGAGAGAGATACAAACGTAGAGAGATATATTGTGTGGGTTCGTGAGAGTTTTTTTAGGGGGGGTCAATCAAAAAATGTAACATATGCAATGTGTGTGAAATAGAGTCATGGATATATCATATATATATAGAGGGGGCGATCCACGAGAAGAGAGTGGAGGTATCATCGACTTGAGGTGTCCATAGAATCGAAGAGAGGGATGATGTGTGTGTGTGTGTGCACGCGCGGTCGATAAAGAGTACCATCGAATTTGTGGGTGCCCACGTCAAAGATATAGAGTGGCTGGCCTACTAGAACGAGAGAGGGGACAGGTGCGGTTTGTCTCTATGGCATGGATACCTACCTATAGCGCTCGACTATCGGTGTGTGGTGGGGGGGAGGGAGGCCTAATTAACTATAGAGGTACAACGGCTGGTATATGTGTGGAGGAGGAGAGAGGCCTACCTCATGTATTAAGGGATATCGATCTGCCTCATGTATTAAGGGAGATCGATCGGCATCCATGCATATGTGTAGGAGAGGAATAAGGTTGGGAGAGAGACAGAGCTAGAGTGTTGGAGGGGGTGGTAGTGGAGTTGCTTCTAACAAATGGTGGGATAGGCTTGCTAGACAACCGGAGGGCACGCCTGCAATATCAATAAGAGAGGGGATGGCTGCCTGTCTGTGCACGTGTGTGTGAGAGACGGGTCAGGAGGCATGCACGAATGATGAGGGGGAGGCGATATGGCTGTGGTAAGCAGACATAACTACATAGGAAGATCAATCGTCCTTTGTCAGAGAAAGGAGAGACATAACTTGTGAGGTACGTCGATCGATGGGGGGGAATAGTTAAAGTCGACCTAGGTATATGTTGGGAGATCGATCGGTATACATGCATGTGTGTGTTAGAAGCAAATGAGGCACGGGGAGAAGGATAGAGAGAGAGGGATGCATCTAGGAGGTGGTGCGAGAGTCATACTATATCGAGGGGGAAGGAGTGTGCGAGTACGAGATCGATGAAAAGAGTGGTGGGAGTGAGGCATGGACGGTGATAAGAGAAGAGGGGAAGCTTGTGTTTGTGCTAGGCACACCTGGCTAGAGAGGCATATCGATCGATGTGTGCCGTAAAGAAAGGAGCTGGGGGGCCTACACACACCGTGGGTGAACGACCTAAAGTGAAAAGACGAATTTGCGCGATGGAGCTAGAGAATGCTGAGGGAGGGTTAGAGGGATGCGGGCGTCTGCATGCACGAGAGAAAGTTAGCGCTAGCTAGCTACAAAGATAAGAGGATTGTGTGGGTGTAAAAGACGAATAGAGATCATACTTCATTATAAAAAGCGAATTCGGATATTTGAAGAATTTATCATAGTGTTTTAAACCGACGCATGTGTGAATATATAACGGTGATACACATGGTGTGGTTATGAACATGTTATACTACATATAATATATTTTATCTCTACTCTTATAAAAAACGGAGTTGTTGATGATGGTGCCATCCTGCAATATAGGCCGTCCGATTTATATCTGACGGATAGGAAGGAAACTATGGCAATTTTGAAAAAAGATACCCACACCCCTCTCCATATTTGCAAATTAGGCCTCCCCTTGATCATGTTGATGTTCTGTGGAACGCATGGGCATCTTGCTAGTACTACGTATAACATATAGAACATTGATCATAATTTGGGCTAATGTGTGGCTTTTGCAGCTCAGGTCTAAATACTTGTCATAATGTAGGGGGCGGGGCACTATACTATGTGTGATAAACACGGTGTACACGTATGGAACATGGTTTAGATTATGAATATATAGTTAGTACATCAAATGTACTATTATTTGGAATCAACATCAAGTGTATTCGAAAAATAGAATTCGAGTTCATGTAGTACACATAGTTCATATCTATCTCTATAGTAATCATGTGGTGTGTTATTAAGGTAATACACGAATGATGGTTGAAGTTGGCAACAATCATGATTGTAGATTTGTTATTGAAATAGAGAAACGAATTCAAATTCAGTTCGAATTGCAGCGGTAGTATAGACATTTGGAATGCACTAAAATGTTGGTATGAGTAGGTTACATGCATTATACAGCAAGCGAAGAAATTTAATTGGACATAACATGGATTCATACTACCGAATAGCATTTAATTGCACTAAATTGTTGGTATGAGTAGCTTTAAATAACATTTTTATAGTAAAACGGGGCAAGACTCTCTCTTTGTGTGGTGTGAATAGTTTTATTTTTTTCGTTTTCTTTTTGGTTGAGGGAAGTGCGAATTGATTTGGTACGTACAAGTACAATATTACACGTTAGGCTTGTCCCTAAAATTCAACCCGCGCCTTGTTATATCCCGAAAATTCAGATATCGTGCTCCCAAAACTGGCGCCTTCACAACCCGCGCCTTGCTATCCTGAAATTACAACGCGCGCAAAAACTCCCTCCAGCTGCCAAATCCCGACACGTGAAATCCCCCTTGTAACCCTGAGCCGAAAGGGCCGCTAGTTCAAATCGGTGCGGGGTACTTTTGTAACACACCCTACATTTTGGACAAGCGCGTCCCTAAGTCATGGTTCACCCCCTCCCATCACCTCCTTTTTGCCATTCGAAATCCCAGGCCGCCATAACCTCTCCGCTCCAGCCGCGAAACCCCACCCTCCTCCGTCCGCCACCTCACCACTGCCCAGCCGGAGCCTCTTCCCCGACAACGTCGTCCATCGCAACAGCTCGACGTCCCTCGTCCACCTCCCCGGATGAGGATCTGTCGTCCATCTCGTCGTCCCGCCGGTTCAGCCGCCCCGTCCGCCACCTCCAAGGAGCTGCTCCGACGATTGCCTCGTCTATCGCGGCTGCTCCATCCCCACAGCGCCGCCATAACCTGCTCCACCGGAACCGCAACATCCTCACCGACTCCTCGGATGAAGCCGAGGCCTACTCGGCGCCACCAAAGAGGTTGTACACTCATCGCATCGCACCTTCTCCTTAGCTCGACCTCCCGGCGCCGACGGTGCTCCATCCCGCACCCCCATGGAGTGGCTACCTTGAAGCCGGCGCCGCGGGCGACATCTCCACTGCGGCTCTCCCCCAGTGCGAGGCCCCTTCGGCGGCGGCGTCCATACCAGCCGGATCTGTTGCTGCTGCTCTGGCTCTCGCTCGCTCGCTCGCGCTGCTGCTGCTGCTGCTCCGGCTCTCGCTCGCTCGCCCAGCTGCTGCTGCTCCGGCTCTCGCTCGCTCGCTCGTGCTGTTACTGCTGCTCTCCCCCTCGCTCGTGCTGCTGCTCTGCTCCGATTTAGCTACACTTCAGTCGACTGAATCGACTTTTGGGTCAGTCAATTTTCAGGGGGTGGGGGAGCTCGCCGGAGTTAAGGAAGCACCACCCGCAGTGGGGACGGGGGATCGCCGGACAGGTACCCCACTATCTATCTTAGGGTTCAGGGTGGGGGGCGGGGGGCCTATAGGGCTGGCCGGGGCGGCGGCGGACCGGCGGTGGGGAGTTGTTTTGGGGCGGCGAGGCGGCACTGGGGTCGGCGGTTCGGCCGATGATGGCTGGCGGCTCAGGGGGTGCAGGTTGAAGATGAACTACAGGCCCTCCCTAAACTACACGTCAAGTGCCTCTCTGCTACCATTGCGTTCAGTTTCGACAGTAACATTCAGATTCCATAGTAAATTTCAGTTTCGACAGTTAAGTTCAGAGTCAACAGTTTTTACCTCATCTGTTGTAGTCAGGTGGTTTTTTGTGATGTAAATTTTACATCTATTTTACATCATCTATTGGAGATGCTATTAGAATCCCACTTGAGATTGACGATGTCTGTCTTGTGCTGCTTCAGCCTTGTCGTCTGACGGCTCATCGGGGCTGCTTCAGCCTTGACGTCTTACGACACATATCGAGGAAGCAATGAATAGTATCTCTGTCTAATATCCGGTTCACCTAGGGTATGCCTATGTTGTTCATCTTGGGTGGGAAACAAATAGTAAAGCAATCATCATCTGTCTTTTTATTAAATTAAAGCAATCATCAGCCTGCTATCATTATTTTTGGATCCATCCTGTTACCATCACTCTAAATTTCTGCATCCTTACATAATCTCACCATATTTTTTTCGTATGCATGTCAGATATTGTACACAGTCATGTTGAACATGTAGAGAAAAAGAGAAGATTTTTGCGCAGCAATACAATGTCATGCAGACATCGCTCCTCGGTGGCTTCAATGGCAAACCCTCCCCACCCCTCTCCAGATTGTAATCCAGAGGAAGATATCTGTTCTGAGGCGGATTCAGACGCCGCTGACCACTCCTATTTACCCCCCAAGGTGTTTGCTCTACCTTGGCATGATGATGTTAGTCATATCATGCATATGTTGCCTTGCAGTGCCTACTTTTGAAATCATATATGTCATCTGCTTAGTTTAGACATGTTTTGTAATGCCACCTGTTTAGTTTCTATATCATATATGGGAATTGTGCAGTCTCATGTCTTTTAGCCAGCCATAATATACGTGAAATGTGCAATGCCATCCTGTTTAACCAGGCATCATATATTTGAATGATATCTTGCCCATCCTTTTCTTCATTACATTTCCATTTGTCGACAATGTTTGTACATTAAACTACTCTTCCTGTGAATCAGCCATTTGGGTGGGAGATTGAAAAATCTAGAGTGAAAACAAGGCCTTCAGAGCAGACAGTGCTACCTGTCGAAGCAGATCTCTTGTTGGGTCCCGATAGCTCCTCAGAGATGGATTCAGAGACAGATGACCAGTCCTATTCCCCCACCGAGGTGTATGCTCTAACTTGGCATGGTTATACTGCTCATATCATGCATATGGTGTCTTGCATTGCATAGATTAGACATCATATACACAATATTCAACACCATGTTCTTAGTTCAGACATCATATCTAATGCCCTCTGTTTAGCATATAAATCACATATGTGAATTAAATGATGCGATCCTGATTACTTAGATAACATGTAGGTGAATTATGTCATGCGATCCTATTTAGTTATTCATCATATCTTTGAATTATGTTATGCTATGCTATCCAGTTTAGATAGACATCATATATGTGAAATTATGTCATGCTATCCGTTTTAGTTAAACAATATACATGTCAACTATTTCATGCCCTCTTTTTTCCACACTATCTATTGCATCTGTCTCTCATACAATGTCTGTACATTCAACTATGTTTCCTGTTTATCAGCCATTTGAATTGGAGCGGGTGATGCCAGCATCTAGCGGACTAAAAACACGGTCTTCAAATAAAACAGTGCTACCTCTTGGTGGAGATAGCACCCCGGTTGTACATGCACGAGAACCAGCCCTACCACACATAACCCAAACTCTCACAGATTGTACCCCTACTGCGATGGACAGAGAACCAGCTTCACCCAATCTAACCCCAACCCCAGCAGATAGTAACCCAGTTCCTGTTGAGACAGCACCATCTCCACCATAGAGCTCCCAAACAAGAGCAGTTAGTAAGGCAGCTCCAGTGCCCAAAGGGCCAGTACTACCACGGCGAACCCCAACTCCACCAGTTAGTACGCCTATTCCTGTGGAGGAAGCACAACCAGCTAGTCGTAGTTTAGCATCTATCACATTTGATGTTGTTAAATCGTATGTGCGTATCTTCCCATCTTGGAAATATTATACTGAAGATGAAGGAAAATGCCAGTTGCAGGTGTTTGACCAGGAGTTATGTGTAAGTAATGTTATTCATGGCAATTAGTTTGCTTTGTCCCATACATCCTACCTCCATGATGGTTATAATACAACAAATTTTCCCATTTTTGTCTATAGAGAAGGACCGATTTGGAAACTCAGGATGAGGTAAGCTGTGCTAATACCTCTGCTATCTTTAAGAATGCTTGGTGGCAGTATCGGAATTACCTGAAGAAAACGTACTTCACCGGCAAAGAAACTCATCAAATTCCCTTACGTTCTCCTGAGACACATTTACTGGACGATGACTGGGAACGCCTTGTTCTGTACTAGCCCCGAACCAAGAATGTGGTAAGGTCTATGAGCTCATTTTCTATTTTTAAGTACTATATTCTTGCGTCTTACCGTACTCTGTTCATGTAGAACAAGTGCCTAAACCTGAAGAACAACTGTTCTAATTTAAGATTCCATTGCTATCATAGTTCAAAAAAGCGCTAGGCGTTAATTGTGCGTTTTGCCTCCGCCTGCGCAGTTATGCACAGATTAAGCGTAGTTATGCGCAATGCGTGTCGTCAACGCCTAGAGCCTAGGCGCGCTTATGCGCTCGCTTAGGCGTGCCTTTTTTAACGATGATTGCTATTGTGCATACTGCTTTGCTCTTGTATAATTGTATTTACTCATACAAACTTATTTTTAAATTGAAGGATCCAATCGAAACTGCAATGGCACAACAGGTATGCTCACGCATGTTTCTTTAACAGGCTTGCTCTTATCAATAGCTCTGTTGATTTCAATTTCAATTGTGTATACAGTTGACTTCTCATATCATGCACATTACTAGCATCACAACAGAGCCAATAGTGTTGTTGTACATGTAGACCCGTGGTACCCATCTGAAATCTTGTTGTGCCGTGTAGTTTCCCATGCTTTGTATTCTTTCACTGCTGCTTTTTCTTGAACTGATATGATTTGAACCATGTCTCTATTTTGATTTGGCAAGACAATGCAGTGACCATAGGACATAGATATATGTTTGTTTGATGCTTTTATTATGTACTAGTACTTGGCAATAGAAGACTTGGTAGTTTAATCCCGTCCACCTTACTAATGAACTAGTTCACCGAAATGAGTTTCATATACTAGTACATGCTAAACTATTATGTGTCTGCTTGTTTCTTCTTTTAGAATGCTGACAGAATATTGGGGAAGAGTGCCTTATTAAGCAATGGTAAAGGAAGTAATGCAGATAAGATTCAGGATAGTGACACATCCTTGTTGGTCTCCAACAAAGCTGATAAAATAGCTAAGGAAGACTATCTCGAAGACAGTGAGACAACCCCAAAGTCCTGTCTTGGTTTAGTGTTGGAGTTACTGGCCACTACCGCTTGCACAAGCTATTCAAACTCAATGTCTGAATCAGTTCGGTTTCTTGAGTCTCAACTACAAGATGAAAGACATCGATCAGCTGTGCTGCGACAAGAAGCGGAAGGACTACGGAAGTCCCTGGAGCATTCAGATGCATACTTTCTGGTGCAACAGCAAGCATTGGAGGATTTTAGCACCAAATAGGACAAATATAATAAGCTTGCTAATCTTATTGCCAGCATGGTGGATACCACGTTTCTTGAGCTCTGATGAAGTTGTTTCAGTTATGCTCTTGTTTTGCTGCCGCCTTTATTTGCACTGGTGGCCAATTTTGACGGCCAGTGTATGTAATATGCTGCTTTGTTCCCTATATTTGCACTGGTGGCGAACTTTGATGCCCAGTGGATGTAATATGTGTAATAGCGGTAATAGGCTAGCGTTAATTGCTTGCTTATTTATTTCCTTATTGTCTTGTTTAGTTGTTTGCTTGTAGTCACTGCGGTTCTTTTTTTGTGCTTTTCTAGTGGCCACAATAACCTATTTTTGGAAACTAGGCCAAAATAATCATGGCAACACACGGACTGTTGTAACCATGGGCCTCCTGTGGGCCGTATGATCCATGGGCCTTCTACAGGCCGTAGGATCCATGGGCCTTCTAAGGGCCATACGATCCATGGGCCTTTTACGGGCCGTAGGATCCATGGGCCTTCTACGGGGCGTATCGTCATTTCGCCAATCATGGGCCGTACTATTTGTGGACAATAATGGGCCGTTTATTGGTCGTATTTGATAACTCTATGAAAACAGCCCAACGGGATTTTTTCGACATGAAAACGGCCCAACGTATTAACGGGCCACAAACGGAACGACTGTAACCACGGGCTGAATTTGGCCCACAAGTAGAAAATGACAGTAAGGGTCGTAAGTAACGAAATGCTGGAAATGAGCCCAAGAATAAATGGGCCCTGAGAAGGCCGAAAGATATCATGGTCTGGAAACAGCCCACGAGAAAAATGGGCCGTTAATGGGTATAAAGTGATACACTGTTCATTACGGGCCAGATTTACCACGGGTCGTTAAGGGGCCGAGGGTTACTAAGGGCCTCATATGGGCCGAAAGACGTCATGGGTTATACATGGGCCGGAAGTTAAAACAGGCTGGATTTATATTGAATGGCCCAGCTGACGCTACTGGGCCTAATTCGGATAGGCCGTAAACGGGCCCTGGGATACCGGGCTGTAAATGGGCTATATGCGAACAAGCCGTTAACAGGCTTGCCGTGGGCCGGCCTGCCATCTTTTGACCAAGTCAAACGGGCCGGCCTTTTCACACGAATGGGCCTCTGTTGGGCCGTGCCACGTGTCGACGTATCATAGGCGCTCTGGGTCCAATGAGTGGATGACATCTGTCCCAACGGTGAGCCGACACGTGTTTCCTCCAGCCAACGATGATTTTACACGTGGAAAATCACCATTGGTCGGGGCTGTTAACGGGTTAGCGGATCCAAAACCGGACCCGATAGCTTAATGGCGTTCCGTTACGGTGGATGCCACGTGTCGGTCACCCTTGACGAAAGCACTTCTGTGACGTGCGATTTATCGTCATGGAAGTGGACACTTCCGTGATGATAATTTTGGTAATGTCATGGAACACTTCTACGACAGCACAGGTATGACTATCTTGATTCTGTCATAAATTTGTCGTGGATGTACATGCATGACAGAAAACGTGACCTACTGTGAAAAACACGTATCATCACGGAAGTGTATTTTTTTTGTAGTGATATGCATGGGTATCTGTGTAAAGGGGCAATATCGGTGGACTGAACTGTAGAATGCCAGAATAAGAGGGGGATAGCTAGCCCTGTCGAAGACTACGCTTCTAGCAGCCTCCATCTTGCAACATGTAGAAGAGAGTAGATGGTAAGTTCAGCAAGTATCATCACATAACATAATCCTACCCGGCGATCCCCACCTCGTCGCCTTGTGAGAGAGTGATCAGCGGGTTGTATCTGGCACTTGAAAGGGTGTGCTTTATTAAATATCCGGTTCTAGTTGTCATAAGGTCAAGGTACAACTCCGGGTCGTCATTTTACCGAGGGACACGGCTATTCAAATAGATAAACTTCCCTGCAGGGGTGCACCACATTACCCAACACCCTCGATCCCTCTAGCCGGACACACTTTCCTAGGTCATGCCCGACCTCAGAAGATCAACACGTTGCAACCCTACCTAGGCACAACAGAGAGGACAACACGCCGGTCTAAATCCTATGCTCGCAGGGGTCTGGGCCCATCGCCCATTGCACAGCTGCACGTTGCGAACGCGACCGAGAAGCAGACCTAGCCTCCCTAATACAAGAGCAGGCGTTCCAGTCCAATCCGGCACGCGCCACTCAGTCGCTGACGTCAAGAAGGCTTCGGCTTATACCACGACGTCGAGTGCCCATAACTATTCCCGCGTAGTTGGTTAGTGCTATAGGCCAGTGGCCAGACTCAGATCAAATACCAAGATCTCGTTAAGCGTGTTAATTGATGTAACCGCAGACGCCGACCAGGGCCAGGGCCACCTCTCACCTAGGTGGTCTAAACCTGCCCTGTCGCTCCACCACAAAGTAACAGTCGGGGGCCACCGGCCCACCACTACCGGGATGGAACCACCTGTCCTTTCAGCCCCCACATCAGAATCACTTGCGGGTACTCTACGAGCCGACCCGACTTTAGTCACCACATGTATCATATAATATGTATGTAAGTATATACCCGTGATCACCTCCCGAGTGATCACGGCCCGGTAGTATAGCATGGCGACGGACAAGAATGTAGGGCCACTGATGGAATACTAGCATCCTATACTAAGCATTTAGGATTGCAGGTAAGGGTAACAACAGTACTAGCAAAGACAGGCTATGCAGTAGAATAGGATTAACCGAAAGTAGTAAAATGCTACACTACTCTAATGCAAGTAGTAGAGAACGAATAGGCGATATCGGGTTGATCAAAGGGGGGGCGGCTTGCCTGGAAGCTCTGTTGCACAGGAAGGAGGGTCGTCGGTGACGTAGTCGTACTCAGTGGCATCAGCGCCGGTCTCGGGGTCTACCGGAGAAGAAGAGGGGGAAGAAATAGTAAATACGGAGCAAACAAAGCATCACAAAACATAACATGACAATACGCGGTGATAGGTGTGCCCTAACGCGATAGTAGGTGCTACTGGCGAAGGGGGAAAACATCCGGGAAAATATTCCCGGTGTTTGACGTTTTTCAGACAGACGAACCAGAGGGGGATTGTTGCATGTTCGCTATGCTAGGGACGTGTGGCGAATGAACGGACTGCGTATTCGGATTCGTCTCGTCGTTTTGAGAAACTTTCATGTATAAAGTACTTTCATCCGAGGTACAGTTTATTTAATATTAATTTTAAAATCTTTATTCATTTTCTGAATTTAATTTAATTCTCAAATAAATGTGAAATACAAGGTGCACCCAGCTCTGGGTACACAGAAGTGTACTAGAGGGGCTGACATGTGGGTCCAGGAGGGTAGGTTGACCCAGTCAACATAGGAATAGTGTAAGCGGGTCCCGTGTGTTATAGACTTGGGCAGTTTTTAATTTAATTTGTTACTTTAATTTATAGGGTCCACATGTCATAGGCACTACACCTAACCATTATTTATCCTAACTAGTACTACTAATCAGCTAAGTAAACTAACAGGGCCGGCCTCATCCAGAGAGTCAGCCGGCCATGCGCGCACACACACCACACACTACACACACGCGAGCCATGGCTAGAAGCAGCAGAGCAGAGTAGCAATTGGCAGCGGCAGCAACTAAGCTATAGCAGCGGCGGCATAGAGCAGCAGCAAGCGCGGCTAGCAGAAGCAGCAAGGCACCAGCAAGGAGCAGCAGAAGCAGCGACGCAACCGAGTAGCAGCAACAAAATGGCAACAACAGTGGCAAGGCAGTAGCTTCAGGCGGCAATGGGAGCAGCAGCGCAGTAGCAGCGAGTAGTAGCAGAGAGCAGCGGCAGCCTACGAGCGAACGAGGCGGGCGTGGGCGCGCGCGGCTGCGGGGAGCCGCGGCCAGGGAGGCTGCGCGGGGGTGTAGGAGAGCGCCCGGGCGACGGTGGCCATGGGCGTGGGTGGAGGGCGACGGCGGCTTCGGTCGCGGCAGTGACGACAGCTATGGAGCGGCAGCGAGGGTGCTCGAGCTCGGGAATAATCGGGGAAGTGGCGGAGCTCACATTGAGCCTACAGATGTGCTTAGTGGGCTCGGGGAAGGCTTGGAGGTGCCGGAATCGACGGCGAAGCTCGATGGGACCGAGGAAGAAGAAGGCGGTGCGGGGCTCGACGCGGTGGCTCCCGGCGGGGAGGTGGCGTCCGTGAGGTGGTGGCGGGATGAGGCAGCGACGGCGGGGGCTGGCGCGGCGGCGACGGTGGGGTCGGGCCCCCGAGTGCCCCGATCCAGAATCGGGAGGGAGAAGGAGAGAGACGTGGGGTCGTGGGGGAGAGGTGGGTGCGGTTAGGGTTTGATGGTGGGCAGGGGAGGCCATATAGGCCTGCTTAGCTGGGCCGGCTAGCGCAGCGGTCAGCCGGGCCATGGCCTAGTTGGGCCAAGGGGGGTATTGCTTTCTGTTCTACTTTTTCTCTTTGTTTATTTATCCCTTTTACTTATTTTCCTATTCTATTTTATTTTAGTCTCTAATTTATTTTCAATTCAAGAAAGACAAAAGTAGTTCCTAATTTAGTATAACTAAATGTCCTACTGCCACATTAACAATGGCACCCTAATAAAATAGTTTAGTATTTTATTAAATATAAAAGGCATTTATTTAATTGTTTAAGATGGTTTATTTATTTATTTTAGTGCATTTAAATAATTTATTAAATGTGGTTTCTCGACCATAATTACCTATGCATTATTTGGCTCCACCCAAACATTTAGTTTTAATATTTGAAAACTTTTATTGTTTGACTTAAATTCAAATTTGAAGTTGAATCGGTTGAACTAACTCGAGATTAACAACAGTAACCGTGGTGACGTGGCAACATTAACGTGGGATTATTGTAGCCTAATTATCCGGGCGTCACAATTCTCCTCCACTACAAGATATCTCGTCCCGAGATTTAAGAACGGGAGTAAGGGGGAAAGTTCTGGTTAAGAAATTCTAACGAGTCTTCTCGGTCTTGTTTGCTCTTCTCGAAGAGGTCGATCCATTACGTTGATGTCTTCATTTCTCTGCTTCAGGTCATCATGGTGAAGTTGACATCCTTTCTTGGGGAACTCCATCATACTTATGAAACAATAAATGGGTGGGTATTCCAGGAGAACAGACCTCTGCAAGGTCGACTATCTGGTCGATAACATCGGGCAAGGTGGCGGAAAGTAACTCTTGAATTTAAATTTAAGAAAATATCAAGAGCAAAGTAAGGAGGTATCATGGGAAGTTTCGAGCGGGCAGACAACCGTTCGATTCCTGAAACAGAGTGTGAAAGGAGTCCAAAGCAATGTGAATAAGTATTGAGTCTGATACCAGAATTGATGATCTCTCGGAAGGTGGCTCATGAATTACATACGAGGCCATGCGCGAGGAATAGCTTTGGGAACAAGGGGGTGTACAAGATAGTCAGGTTTCGATCCTGTGGAACTGTGGGTTATGGGCCCACCATGTAGGTTAAAAGTAAGAAGGGCGATGACGTCTTGCACGGTTATGATAGCAAGGCATGCCAGAGAATAGCCTGATAGTTATGTTGGCAACAACATCGGTACCAAGGGCGAGGAACGAAGAGAACCATTTCCTGCTTGTTGAACGAGGCGGACCAATAGGCAAAGTTCTCATCCATCAGTGGTTACCGGAATGTTTTCAATAATAGTAACAGGGTCTTACTGACAGAGTTGTACACCGACGTGTTTACATAAGAAGTGAATTAATACTGCTTAGATCATATAGATCACAAGAAATATTAAACAAAACAATGGAAAGGAAAAGGTTTTCATCAGATTAAACAGAACAATGGAAAGGAAAATGTGTTTAAACACATATTTCAGGGTATATCCTTCCCAAGGACAAGCAGAGCATTTATTTATGATATGCATGGGTATCTGTGTAAATGGGCAATATCGGTGGACTGAACTGCAGAATGCCAGAATAAGAGGGGGATAGCTAGTCCTGTCGAAGACTACGCTTCTGGCAGCCTCCATCTTGCAGCATGTGGAAGAGAGTAGATGGTAAGTTCACCAAGTATCATCGCATAGCACAATCCTACCCGGTGATCCCCTCCTCATTGCCCTGTGAGAGAGTGATCACCGGGTTGTATCTGGCACTTGAAAGGGTGTGTTTTATTAAGTATCCGGTTCTAGTTGTCATAAGGTCAAGGTACAACTCTGGGTCGTCCTTTTACTGAGGGACACGGCTATTCGAATTGATAAACTTCCCTGTAGGGGTGCACCACATTGCCCAAGACGCTTGACCCCTCTGGCCGGACAGACTTTCCTAGGTCATGCCCGGCCTCGGAAGATCAACACGTCGCAGCCCTACCTAGGCACAACAGAGAGGTCAGCACGCCGGTCTAAATCCTATGCGCGCAGGGGTGTGGGCCCATCGCCCATTGCACACCTACACGTTGTGAACGCGACCGGTAAGCAGACCTAGCCTCCCTAATACAAGAGCAGGTGTTCCAGTCCAATCCGGCGCGCGCCGCTCAATCGCTGATGTCAAGAAGTCTTCGGCTGATACCACGATGTCGAGTTCCCATAACTGTTCCCGCGTAGTTGGTTAGTGCCTATAGGCCAGTGGCCAGACTCAGATCAAATACCAAGATCTCGTTAAGCGTGTTAATTGATGTAACCGCATACGCCGACCAGGGCCAGGCCCACCTCTCACCTAGGTGGTCTCAACCGGCCCTGTCGCTCCTCCACAAAGTAATAGTCGGGGGCCGTCGGGAACCCAGGCCCACCACTACCGGGATGGAACCACCTGTCCTTTCGGCCCCCACATCGGAATCACTTGCGGGTACTCTACGAGCCGACCCGACTTTAGTCACGACATGTATCATATAATATGTATGTAAGTATATACCTGTGATTACCTCCCGAGTGATCACGACCCGGTAGTATAGCATGGCGACGGACAAGAATGTAGGGCCACTGATGGAATACTAGCATCCTATACTAAGCATTTAGGATTGCAGGTAAGGGTAATAACAGTACTAGCAAAGACAAGCTATGTAGTAGAATAGGATTACCCGAAAGCAGTAACATGCTACACTACTCTAGTGCAAGCAGTAGAGAAGGATTAGGCGATATCGGGTTGATCAAAGGGGGGGCTTGCCTGGAAGCTCTGTTGCACATGAAGGAGGGTCGTCAGTGACGTAGTCGTACTCAGTGGCATCAGCGTCGGTCTCGGGGTCGACCGGAGAAGAAGAGGGGGGAAGAAATAGTAAATATGGAGCAAACAAAGCATCACAAAACATAACATGACAATACGCGGTCATATGTGTGCCTAACGCGATAGTAGGTGCTACTGGCGAAGGGTGAAAATATCCAGGAAAATCTTCCCGGTGTTTGACGTTTTTCAGACAGACGAACCGGAGGGGGTTGTTGCATGTTCGCTATGCTAGGAGCATGCGGCGAATGAACGGACTATGTATTCGGATTCGTCTCGTCGTTTTGAGCAACTTTCATGTATAAAGTATTTTCATCCGAGGTACAATTTATTTTATATTAATTTTCAAAGCTTTATTCATTTTTTGAATTTAATTTAATTCGAAAATAAAAAAATACAAGGGGCTGACATGTGGGTCCAAGGGGTAGGTTGTAACACCCCGGTGTAATGATGCTACAGTAATCCATGAGATCAAACTAGTCATTTTGCTATAACAGTGCTTAGTCACTTTGATCAATATTCCATTCCCAATTCCAGTTGAGTTCAATTTCAAATGCTGAGTGAAATTCGAAATTGCTCAAACTTGAAAATTAAAATGTTCATCTTGTGCCAAATAATACATAATTAATATTGGTGGTGAACCAACATTTTTGGAATGTGTTTAACTGGCCTAAACTATTTGAAACAGAAGTTTAAAAAGATAAAAAGACAACTAAAAGAAGAAGAGGAGGTGAGAGAGAGAGAGAAAAGGCCCCTGAACCCCCTGGGCCTAAACCCCCGGGCTAGGCCCAACATGCCATGTGGCCCACTCCCCCTCCCTTGTCGTCTCCCACCTCCCACTGTTCGACCGACCGGGCGCCTCGGCGCCACCCGCCCACCTCGCCGGCCTCGCCGGGAGAGGATAAGGGCGACGCCTCGAGTCCTCCCCCTCACCTACCGCCACATCTACTCCCCTAGACGCCTCGCCATTTCCCCCTTCTCTCTTCCTCGCTCGCTCACCCCCCTCTCTCTGACCCGAGCGCGCCCGCTGCCATCCTCCATCGTCACCGCGGCCACCGGAGCCGTCTCGTCCTCCTGACCTGTCCACCAGCACCGTCGACGTCTTCTCCCTCTTCCCCGGCCTCGCGTCCGAGCCAGAGGCCACTACACCGTGGATCGCCGGAGTTCCTCCGCTCCGTCCGTCACCGACTCCGTCGACCCATTGCGCTCCTAAACATCCAAGGGCCACCGTGAGCCGCACCATAAGCCGCCGCACCGAACCCCTCTCTTTCTCCTCTCTCCCCGTGCTCGCAATCGTCGTTCTTCTTCATGGCCGAACCGCCGCCGCGCCGTTCGTCGCCGTCGTTTCGGTCGACATTGAGCTCGACCGAGTTATCGGCCGTGCTCGTCGACACCGTAGGGACCCGTAGCATCCTCCATTTCGTGCAACCGCCCTCTCTAGCATTGATTCCGCCGTTACCCGGAAGCCGCCGCTGCTGCAACTCATTGCCGACGCCCTTTCCGGCCTCCCCAGCTGCTGCCGCTACCGCCACTCGACGTGGTTCGTTCACCGCGTCCGAATGGCGCCTCTCACGCGTCAAATAGGCCCCAGACGGCTATTTCTGAACCTCGCCGGCGATGCGCCGCCGCGAAACGGCCCGACGGAGTTACTCCGGTCACCAGCACCGGCGTGGGCTGACGAGGACGCCTAGGGCCCGTCCCCTGAGCCACTGGCCGTGGGCCTGTGGGGCCCTGTTGACTGAGTTGACTCAGTCAACTCTGTTGACTGGGCACCCCTTGTTAATGACAGGCGGGCCCCTCCCACTAATTAACTTCAGTGTTTTTTTAAAATCTTTAATTAACCTAAGCAGCCACTGACACCCGGGGCCCACCCCCCTTAATTAGCTCTGTTTAAATAAAATGAACTTTGTTAGCTCTTTGTCTATGACATGCGGGTCCCATTGGACCCACAGGTCAGTTTTGACCTGGTCAGCGAGTCTGTTGACCGCTGACATCATCCCCACGCAATGCTGACATCATATTCCTTTTCTGTTAAGTCTGTTATTTAAATAATTCCAGAAAATGCTTTAATCTTTGAAAAATCATATAAAATAAACCATAATTCAGATGAAAATGTTTTCTATATGAAAGTTGCTCAGGAAAATCCAACGAATTCGAATACGCAGTCCGTTTAACTGTCAGATGCTTCTAAATATCTAAACATGGAACATTTCCCCTCCGGTCCTCTGTCTGACACAGGTCCGGAACCGGGAATACAATCCCAGTTGATTTCTCCCTGCACCTATATCGTGTAGCCATACGTTAGTTCACCTCTAGCACCGCGTATTGCCATGTTATGCCTTGTGATGCCTTCTTTGCTCTGTATTGACTGTTTCTTCCCCCTCTTCTCTCCGATAGACCCCGAGACCGATGCTGCCCCTGTGATCGACTACGTCTCCAACGACCCTTCTTCCTTTTCAGCAGAGCTTCCAGGCAAGCCCCCCCTTTGATCATCCCGATATCGCCCATTCCATTCTCTCATGCTTGCATTAGATTTTGCTACTGTTATTGTTTGCTCCAATTCTGATGCACGACCTGCTTTTGTAACCTGCTTATTGTTACCTTACCTGCTTATCCTAAACTGCTCAGTATAGGTTGGTTAGTGATCCATTAGTGACCCCCACCTTGTCCTTGTTGCTCCTGCTTCATCATCGAAGACCCGATCAATGGGATTCCGCCTTGACCACTTCCGATACGGCTCTGTCGTGCAACCCCTCAAGTGTGAACCTCGAGGGTGGATCCTCTTACGTTCACTTTGATGATTACATCGAGTGGAATTCACCGGGGGTGATTCCTCGGGTTTTCCCCTTGATGTTTGGACACATAGATACTTAGACTTTACAACTATTACTTGGAAAGGCGGGTCGACCCTGTGGGGTACCGCCGAGTGATGTGGAGATGGGTTGACCTAGAAGGTGCCCGCGAGATACTTACGAGGCGTGGCCGGGCATTCTTAGCCCTTGCCGCAAGTCCTCGAGACGGGGCGACATGGTCACATCTTTCGTGAGTCTCTGCTTGTTACAGCGCGTTCCTAAACCACTACGATTTGGATATTTGTTCAGAGGGGCCTCTGGCCTGATAGCACTAACCATCACGTGGGCATAGTATGGTCGTTCTGCGTCGTATGCATCAGCGGAAGCTTAATAGACGTTAGCGACTGAGCGACACGTGCCGGCTTGGACTGGTAAGCACCTGCCTTTTTAAGGAGGTAGCTAGGTCTGCTGACCGTCCGCGTTCGCAACGTGCAGGAGTTCCCGGGGCGATGGCCCATGACCCCTGGGGGCATAGGTTTAGTCCGGCGTGCTTGACCTCTCTATTAAGCCTAGGTCGGTTTGCGCCGTATTGTTTGGCCGAGGCCGGGCATGACCCAGTAAAGTGTGTCCGACCGGAGTTAATCAAGCGTGGTGGGTAAGTTGCTGCACCCCTGCAGGGAAGAAAACATCAATCGATAGCCTATCCTACGGTAACGGACACTTGGAGTTGTATCCCGATTGATACAACTAGAACTGGATACTTGAGGTGATAACTGGATAGTATGGCTCTGGGATTCCATTGTCACAGGGAGTCGAGAAAGGATCTCTGGCCAAGGTTGATAACACTACTACTACTTTACTTTATGCTACTCTTATCTCTTCTGATGCTGCAAGATGCTTGGAGCTGCTTGAAGATGCTAGTCTTCGATAGGCTGGGCTTTCCCCTTCTCTTCTGGCATTCTGCAGTCCAGTCCATAGATACAGCCCATTTCATTGATACCAATGCACATGTAGTGTAGATCCTTGCTTGCGAGTAGTTTGGATGAGTACTCACGGTTGCTTTGCTCCCCTTTTTCCACCTCTTTCCATTCTTCCCGGATGCTGCAACCAGATGGTGGAGTCTAGGAGCCAGATGCCACCACCGACGGCTACTACAACCCCGAGGGTGCCTACTACTACGTGGAGGCCGCCGACGACTAGGAGTAGTTAGGAGGCTCCCAGGCAGGAGGCCTTGCCTTTTCTATCGTTGTTGCTTTTGTGCTAGCATTCTTGAGGCAAACTTGTCTAACTTATGTCTGTACTCAGATATTGTTGCTTCCGCTGACTCGTTTGTATTCGAGCTTATGTATTCGAGCCCTCGAGGCCCCTGGCTTGTAATATAAAGCTTGTATTATTTTAATTTGTGTCTAGAGTTGTGTTGTGATATCTTCCCGTGAGTCCCTGATCTTGATCGTACACATGTGCGTGTATGATTAGTGTACGATTGAATCGGGGGCGTCACATAGGTTGACCCAGTCAACATTTGACTGGTCAACATAGGAATAGCGAAGCGGGTCCCGTGTGTCATAGACTTGGGCAGTTTTAATTTAATTTGTTACTTTAATTTACAGGGTCCACATGTCATAGGCACTACACCTAACCATTATTTATCCTAACTAGTAAAATGCCCGTGTGTTGCCACGGGCGATAATACATGTATAAATTATAGACGTGTCCGTCTAATTGAATGACAAAGTTTAGTTGAGGATTATCTTGATTGTATAATACATGTATTATTGCCCGAGAACCAAAAGAATCGAGTACTTGTATCTCGTGTTGTTTGACAACAGATAGATACCAATGCTTTTGGTTCATATTGATTGGAATGAACAACTAACACAAAATATATAATTCGTTGCCCCGGCTAGGTAAACAAATTGATAACAAATGATATGATAGAACCATAGGTAGAAAAATTAGTCTAACCATGTCATGATGTAGATACTTAAGCACCTTTTCAACGATGTGGTGATGACTCTCAAGGCTTATGGGAATTTCACCATCTCGCTTAAGTATTCCAGAATCATATGTACTTTCCAAGAAAACACGTGAACAATGTCTACAAAATTTATCCTGGACCCTTAGACAGTAAATATATGCATTTATGGCCTATAGTAGAAAAAGTAACAAATAAATTTGACATTCTTGAATTGTGTAAGTATGACCATCGAAATATATTTTAGCTGATCTCGCTCTCCACCCATATCTCGTCTTCTAAAAGACATTCCAAATCTCGACATGTCAAGGTTGTGTCATGGATATTCACTAACTTGGTTTTGCTAGGGAAGGACATGATGTATTCCTTCATTTCAGTAAATTTAATAGCACATGCATTTTCTTTTATCTCATTCAGATCCATCCGAAACAACATAGACATAAGTAAAGCTTAATTGAATAAAAAAATGTGGTGGTTGTTTTTATAGCGCCTATGGAAGCTGATCCGCCGGTTGCTAATATGTGAATGCAAGGATCTCACCTCGGCGGGTGCGACGGACATGGGGCACACCTTCCTTCGGGATATCAGTATGCCACCCAAGTTCACCTCTAGGGAAGAAAAGAGGGTACGACAACGCATCATAGCATCCATGGTAGGACTTGATGCCATATATATCTCTATTCTTCCCTTGTAGGATGACGCTATTGTTGAATTGTCTTCGACATTCACTACCCTCCGCCCACACAACAGCTACTTCTAAAGTGGTCGACGTGTTATATCTTCTTTGATCCATCCGTTGGTCAAGGTTAAGTGTTATGTGATAGTCATCAACATCATCAACATGGTCCATACTCCAGAGATGTTCAGAGTATGGGTTGCCATGAAGTATGTTGACCAATTGTGTGATTATTTCTTTGCCTTTCTGGCACTGCTCTTTACGGCAACTGCGATACATGCGTTCTAAACTGGGGTCATCATCATAGAAGTAGAGCTCCAAGTGACTACAGTCCAAACCATCTTGTTTGCCGAATGACCGTATGTTGTGGTACATTTGGCCATGGGCACGAAATGTATAGATATGGTGCTTTGATATGTTAGTGGTATCACTATCAAGGTGACAATATAGTGAGGTGAATGAGAAGTGGCCGTTGAAAAACCTGATATTGTCACGAAAATGCCTGGAATCAGAGTCTGCACTTGTCCATAGCCTCATGAGCTCGGGTGGCGTATCTGGGTTGGCCAGTTTGATCTTCCTCTTCCGGCAGCAAAAACCCATGGACTCACGCTCGAACTTCTTTGCATAGCAGTGTTTGCAGTCCTCCACCGACTTCAGCTTGTGTGTGTTGGTTGGGAGTTTGCTATAAACCATATCATAGGGATCTGGAACATTTGAAATGGAAGTAGTGTCGTTGTCATCGTCAACATCCTCCATTTCAACATCCTCGTCATTGTCCTCCTCTGAAATTGTTCAACGCACTGGCAATATGAGTACAAAAAACATGCACATAATATACACGGGACGTCGTGGAACATGATTAAAATACCCATCCCAGCGAACATGTAGCCTTCCTCGTCTTCCGGGTCGTCCTTCAATATGACACCCTCTCCATCACCTATCCCACAATTATTTATGAGGCTCATGTCTCCGATAAATCTTCGTGCATGAATTTACTAAAAAAAGCATACAATGGTCATTGGATCGTGAGTGTGTTGTATGTTCTTGCATCGCAAAGTTATATGGAGATGTATTCTCTATGAATACAACATAAAACTATAATCAATATGATTATGAACGACTTATCTTAGAATGTTCGAACAATTAAGAGAAAACATTACCATTATTGACAAGGACAGATTGTGAAGGAAGTTCAAAACCATTAACACCTTCCACCGTCATTGTTGGATTTTGACCTAACGATGCATTCACATCATTGTTGGGTGCTAGATGTATTTCTCTAGGCTCACAGAATTGCGATGTACTTTCTGTTATTAGAACATAAAAATTTTAGTGAATAATTCTAGAGAATCAGAATACTGAAGTCAAGAACATTACCATTGTTAATGATGACCGATTGTGTTGGATGTTCAAACCCATTTACGCCGTCTAGCACAATCGATGGGTTTTCATCGATCGATGTGGGTCGATTCTTCCTACCACTTGCATGGAAAGCTTGGTTTCGACGATCCATCAAAGCTTGCCTTTCCCCGGGTGTCAGATGTTTTCTTTGTGGCTCCATACTGACAACCATATCTGGTGTGTCCACGCACAATATATCCTCAGAAGCGGACTGGATATAAATAGGGGAACTAGTGAGCTCGGGAATAGAACAATCACGTTTGACTACGGAGCCATCGGGACCAAATAAACTTGCATTTTCGCGAACTATCTTGGGGATGTAAATGAGTTCTCCATGGCCAAGGAATCTTGGTTGAGAGTGTTGCGCAAAGACGTGCGGCGAGCGCTCTTTGCATCTTTTTTCTCATGAGTCATACTGGCATACTGCTCCCTATCATTAGCACGTTTACTTTCCATTTTCTCTGTTGAAATCAAATGTAAGTATAACACCATAAGAGTACTGATTGTGTGATCTCGGCTATTAGGGAACAATTCTGATTGGTGTTGTGTAATTATTACCTGTCGAAGATTTTGTCTGCTGATAGGCTTGACGCTTACTTTCTAGCAGTGCATCTTTCTTGTTGTTATCCATGTGAGCATACCGTTCCCTATCATTAGCACGTGTATCGTTGACTTTCTCTGTTGAATCACATGAAAGCGGCAACATTTTCAGAGTGCTGGTTTGTTACATGCAACGAATTTACAATTTTGACTGGTGTGGCGCAAATTTACTTGTTGATGATTTCGTTTTTTGATAGGCTTGACGTTGTCTTTCCAATGGAGCTTCTTTTTTATTGCTCTCCACGTTCGCATATCGTTCCCTATCTCGTTGCCTCCTTCGCTCTTTGGGATCTATGGGTTGTGGCTGAATATGGGATGATGTGGGACTAACAGTACTGCAACTGTTGAAGTCCATAATATCTACAGAATAATGAATCATTACATACGTAGAAAAATGAGTAATGAATTATTAGCATATAGAGTAAGATTTATTGGTTGTATTTATACCAGTCTGATGGTTTTCTTCGCTTTGAACCGTCAATTCAATCAATTGCCTCCTGTATGTGTCATTTCTGCTTAGCCATTCATTATCTTCAAGAGGAACCATATTTTCCTTCTTGCAAGAAGTGTCTTCTTGTTCTAACAAAGGCACGCGTCAGGTTTAGTTGCTTAGAAACATGGAACAATGGAATTGATATATTTGCAAGTAATATTATGCCTACTATTAAGCACCTTTAACAACCGACATGTGTGGACCTGATCGTGTCTCTTGGGAATTAACCAATAGTCGAGCTTTCTTATCTTGATAGGCTTCACGACGGTTCTTAAGTAGTTCATTTCTTTTCTCTTCACCCATCTGTGCGTATCGTTCCCTAGCACGTTGCCGCTTGCGCTCTTTCGCATCCATAGGTTCTGCTCCATTACTAATATCGACGACACCTAAACAACAAAACAATAACAATAATATTTCTTGTGAGATTGTACACTTACACATCATTAGATCATTAAATAGTACTTTTTGCTCATAGAGTTCGACATGATAAATATTACTTTGGTTTATAGATCTCGTCATTTCTTTCAAGTGAGTACGATCACTCGATCGTGCCGGAGACTTCATCTGCAAGGAAGACGGTGTCAAAAAAAGTTTTAATTACATGGCCACCGTGATAAGTTTGTAGAGTGCACGCTTATTCTACATTACACTTCATATACGACTTATGCACTACCATTTATTATATCACATTTCATATAAATTTCACGCTTATTACACATGATGAATGACTTTAAAGTTATTCATGCTTTTAGCTATTTGCCAAAAGTCGTCAACAGTAGTGAAACGCAGTTGATATTAATATACCTGAACATGATAAATTATAATTTGTTGCCACAAAAAATGATTTTACACGGTGATACATATTTCCCTTCCGTAACACTAATAGCACATGGTAATACAAACATATTGTTCACATCTTGCTGTTTACATTTCATCAGACTATTCATTGAGGATCGTTTACATGTCACCATGTATTCTAAACATGCGAATATATATATTTAATTTCGGCCCAGTTGCACAACAGAGAACACGAAGCCTATTATGACATTTGGCCCGCCCGCGAGATCTAATTTGTTCAATGGCCTATTACAACAAGGGCCACCATCCATTCTGAATTGGCCGAACTTGGGCCTGCCACCACCGTTGTGCCACGATGCGCACCGCCCGATCCTCTGGACGGCACAGATCAACCCTCGGATCACAAAATCAGCTCCGGTCGAAAACCTACGCAAAATATCACCCAATGATCGCCGACATTCATGGAAAGGAAGGAGATAGAGCGGCTGTGACGGCGCCGAAATCCATGCCGCTGCGGCGGGCAATTTGGGACGCTCGTCGGCGACGTCGTGTCCGGCGTCGCTCTACCTCGCTCTGCTTGTTGAGGATGTGCGGGCCGCCGTCCTTGAAGGTAGACGTTCTGGCCATGGTGATGAGGGCTGCGTGTGCGGTCGCCCGTGATGGCAGGCGCGGTGGTCAGGAAACGGTGGCTGCGCGTGATACGGTGACGACGGGTCGGGAGATGGCGTCTGCGCATAAGACGGAGGCTGAGCGGCCTCTGTGTGCTGGAGTTTGCTCCCGCGGCGTGGAGAGGAGCTGCAGCCCGCACATCGCAAAGGGATGGAGGCCCCCTTCTCCCATCCAGTTGCTGATTTTATGTGGGTATGTGTCCTTCTGCAACCTCACGTGTTAGTTTGAATCATACTATTGTATTCTGCTCGAAGCCCAAATAGTAAATAGGATGCATTTTGCTTAGAGTCGATGCTCACAAACATAGGACTTATCGAAGCAAATTAGATAGGAGTCTGTGTGCGTTTATCTCAGCGGCGTGGCACCCAGGAAAGATCAGCTAGCAAGGAAGAACAGGGGAACAATTTTTTGAAACCAATGACATGGAGTGTGCGTGAGGTTTGTATGCTTATAACGTTGTGCGTGGAATTAGGCTTATATGCAACGCACGGGATAGGAAGGTGATGATCCCGTATTAATTAATTAAAGTTAATGCGCAGATTCTTGTGTGTCATTTATATGCTATGCATGGGAGAGGAAGGAATTAATGGGGAAAGTAGAAAAATGGAAAGAACATAGATAGTCAAAGAAGGAAGACTATTGATCACGGTTTCAATGAAAGAAGGAAGGAGATTGAATGAATTGATTGCGTTTGAATTGATTGTGTCTGGTTACCTTAGGTGAATTGATTGCGTTTGGAATGATTGCCTCTAGTTACCTTATGTGATTGACTGCGTCTTGTTTGTCCGGCCAGAGGGAGAAAACCGGGACGGGGGAAAGAAAATCGGGACAGGGTTGAGGGTGTGGTACGAGAGGTTAGACGAAGCGGGGAACATAACAGGGGAAACGAAACACTACGTTTATTTTAGATAGTAGAGATAGAGAAGAGACTAGTACTACTAATCAGCTAACTAAACTAAACAGGGCCGGCCTCATCCAGAGAGTCAGCCGGTCATGCGCGCACACACACCATACACATACACACACGCTAGAAGCAGCAAAGCAGAGCAGCAACTGGCAGCGGCAACAACTAAGCAATAGCAGCGGCGGCATAGAGCAGCAGCAAGCGCGGCTAGCAGAAGCAGCAAGGCACCAACAAGGAGCAGTGGAAGCAGCTACGCAGCCGAGCAGCAGCAACAACAAGGCAATAGCAGCGGCAAGGCAGCAGCTTCAGGCGGCAATGGGAGCAGCAGCGCAGTAGCAGCGAGCAGTAGCAGAGAGCAGCGGCAGCCTACGAGCGAACGAGGCGGGCGCGGGCGGCGCGCGGCTGTGGGGAGCCGCGGCCAGGGAGGCTGTGCGGGGGTGTAGGGGAGCGCCCGGGCGACGGTGGCCATGGGCGTGGGTGGAGGGCGACGACGGCTTCGACAGCTACGGAGTGGCAGCGAGGGTGCTCGAGCTCGAATCCGAGCTTGGGAATAATCGGGGAAGTGCCTGAGCCTGCAGATGTGCTTAGTGGGCTCGGGGAAGGCTCGGAGGTGCCGGAATCAACGGCGAAGCTCGACGGGGCCGAGGAAGAAGAAGGCGGTGCGGGGCTCGACGCGGTGGCTCCCGGCGGGGAGGTGGCGTCCGCGAGGTGGTGGCGAGGGCGGGGGCTGGTGCGGCGGCGATGGCGGGATCGGGCCCCCGAGTGCCCCGATCCAGAATCGGGAGGGGGAAGGAGAGAGACGTGGGGTCGTGGGGGGAGATGTGGGTGCGGTTAGGGTTTGATGCTGGGCAGGGGAGGTCATACAGGCCTGCTTAGCTGGGCCGGATAGCGCAGCGGTCAGCTGGGCCGTGGCCTAGTTGGGCCAAGGGGGGATTGCTTTATGTTCTACTTTTTCTCTTTGTTTATTTTTCCCTTTTACTTATTTTCCTATATTGTTTTATTTTAATCTCTAATTTATTTTCAATTCAAGAAATATAAAAGTAGTTCCTAATTTGGTATAACTAAATATCCTACTGCCACATTAACTATGGCACCCAAATAAAATAGCTTAGTATTTTATTAAATATAAAAGGCATTTATTTAATTGTTTAAGATTTTGTTTTATTTATTTTAGTATATTTAAATAATTTATAAAATGTGGTTTCTCCACCATAATTACCTATGCATTATTTGGCTCCACCCGAACATTTAGTTTTAATATTTGAAAACTTTTATTGTTTGACTTAAATTCAAATTTGAATTTGAATCGATTTTGAACTAACTCGAGATTAACAATAGTAACCATGGTGATGTGGCAACATTAACGTGTTATTAGTGTAGCCTAATTATCCGGGCGTCACAGAAAGTGACAACATAGGAGACTCTCCATATGAAAAACATGGTGCTACTTTGAAGCACAAGTGTGGAACTAGCATGCCCCTTCTCTCTTTATTTCTTTTATTTCTTTTCTTTATTTTTTCTCTCATTGTCCGGAGTCTCATCCCGACTTGTAGGGGAATTATAGTCTTCATCATCCTTTCCTCACTGGGGCAATGCTCTAATAATGAATAATGATGATCATCACACTTCTATTTAATTTACTTACAACTCGATACCTATAACAAAATATGACTCTATAGGAATGCCTCTGGCAGTGTACCAGGATGTGCAATGATCTAGCGTAAAATGTATGAAAAATGATGAACGGTGCCTGAGCCATAAATACTATGTCAACTATATGATCATGCAAAGCAATATGACAATGAATGCTCAAGTTATCAAAACAGAAGCGGTGGAAGTTGCATGGCAATATATCTCGGAATGGCTATGGAAACGCCATAATAGGTAGGTATGGTGGCTGTTTTGAGCAAGATATAATAAGGCTTATGTGCGATAGAGCGTATCATATCACGGGGTTTGGATGCACCTGCGAAGTTTGCACCGACTCTCGAGGTGAGAAAGGGCAATGCACGGTACCGTTGAGGCTGAAAATTGCAGAAAGGTAAGAGTGTGTATAATCCATGGACTCACATTAGTCATAAAGAACTCATATACTTATTGTAAAAGTTTAGGAGCCCTCGAAGCAAAGTACTACTACGCATGCCCCTAGGGGATAGATTGGTAGGAAAAGACTATCGCTCGTCCCGACCGCCACTCATAAGGAAGACAATAAATAATAAAGCATGCTCCAACTTCAGAGCATAACGAGAGACTATACGTGCATGCTTCGGGAATCACAAACCTTAACACCAATATTTTTACTAACCACAACCGTTACTAGTACCTCCCACATATTCCATCTCTATATCGCAAAACTATTGCAAGGAATCAAACATATCATATTCAGTGATCCACAAGTTTTATGTAGGATTTTATGACTAACCATGCAAATGACCAATTCCTGTTGACTCTCTAAATAGATAAAAGTGAAGCATGAGAGTTTAATTCTTTCTACAAAATACCATGCGCTAACAAATATAAGTGAAGCAAAAGAGCATTCTACAAATAACGGTTTTCTATGTGAAGAGAAACAGGCAATCCAAACTTCAAATGATATAAGTGAAGCACATGAAGCATTCTATAAAGCCATACTCAAAAGATACAAGTGAAGTGCAATGAGCATCCTATAAATCAACCATGGACTATCTCATACCAGCATGGTGCATAAAAGAAAAGTGAAAAATAAACACAAAAGTCGCTCCAAGATTTACACATATCACATGAACGAAACGAGAACGAAAACATACCGATACTTGTTGAAGAAAGATGGGATGCCTTTCGGGGCATCCCCAAGCTTATACGCTTGAGTCTCCTTGATATTTACTTGGGGTGCCTTGGGCATCCCCAAGCCTGAGCTCTTGCCTCTCCTCCTTCTCCTTATATCGAGACCTCCTCGATCTTTGATAACTTCATCCACACAAAACTCAATAGAAAGCTCGGTAAGATCCGTTAGTATAATAAAGCAAATCACTACTCTAAGTACTATTGAAAACCAATTCATATTTTGTTTTTGCATTGTAGCTACTGTATTATAACTTTTCCATGGCTTATACCACCGATAAAATGGATAGTTTCATCAAAACAAGCAAAACAATGCATCAAAAACATAATCTGTCTTAAACAGGACAGTTTGTAGCAATCTGAACCTCTACCAGACTTCTGGTACTCCAAAAATTCTGAAAAATTAGGACAAAATAAACAATTTTTATAGAAATACTATGCAGAAATTTTCAGAAACTTTCAACATTCCAGTAAAAAAATGGAAAATCACGCACTAGAGCCAAAGTTTCTGTTTTTGCACCGCACATACCAACAAGAAATCTACTTATCCTAAAGGCAATTCTTGGCATAATAATTTTACAATACAAAGGATTTGTACAAGGGGATAATTATTTTTGTTGAAAAGTTTCTGAAATTAAGATTCACAAAGTTTCCATGGGCATGAACAAAGTTCAAGGCTAGCTCCCACTTTCACAATGCTCGTCCCTCTCACTTTCACTTTTCTTTTTGTGAAGTTTTAAGTACCCCTCTATATTTTTTTGGTTTTAAAACTTTATAAAAGTAATCAATAGAAATAAATGACTCTCTAAAACTTCCGGGTTGTCTCCCTGGCAGCGCTTTCTTTAAAGCCATTAAGCTAGGCATAAAGTGCTCAAGTAGTGGATCCACCCGGATCCCAAGGTATATCAAAGCCAATTTTAATTAACAATGATTTGGCATTTAGTAGTGAGCACAAAGCAACATATATCATGCAATGATGAAGTCTAACTCTCTTCCTATGCATCGGCATGTCATACAAGAACAATTCATGAACATCAAGTAAAGGCCAATACATAGCATAAGAAGTTTCTTGCAATTTTATCGTATTGGAAACATAAAGAGGCGGAGATCTAGTTCCTCTCTCATAATAATTGCAAGTAGGAGCAGCAAGCACATGCATATTATATTCATCAAAATCATCATGTGCAACAGTAAAACGCAACCCATCAATGTAATCCTTAATAATTAAGTGCAAATTTCTCTGATATAGTGTAGTTTGGAGAATTCAAAAGATAATAGGACTATCATGTGT
Source organism: Triticum aestivum (assembly GCF_018294505.1). Lineage (NCBI taxonomy): Eukaryota > Viridiplantae > Streptophyta > Magnoliopsida > Poales > Poaceae > Triticum > Triticum aestivum. The sequence continues at coordinate 503,875,951 of NC_057814.1, forward strand.
GGATGCCATAGCAACAATTTCATTCTTAACATAAGGAACTATAGCAAGTTCATCTCCACTAGCATAATTCATATTGGCATCATGGCCACAAGCATCAAGTTCATCAAAAAGGGATGTTTCAAACGAATCCAAGGGATCATAGCAATTATCATAACATTCATCCTTCGGTAAGAACGAAGGGACATTAAACAATGTATGAGTTGAAGAGTCACTCTCATTAGAAGGTGGGCACGGGTAGATAATCCGTTCTTCCTCCGTTTGTTCTTCGCTTTGCTCATCATCTTTTTCATCCAATGAGCTTGCAGTTTCATCAATTGCGTCTTCCATAGACTCTTGCAAAATATTAGTCTCTTCTTGGACAGCGGAGACGTTCTCAATAAATACATCAATATTGTAATTGTATTTATAATTATCATAGCAATATTTAAGGATAGCAAAATTTCCAGGTCTATAAACTGAATCATCAAAATCTTCAAACTTTAAAAACAAAGATTCAATTTCATAAGCACCCTTAAATGCAGCAAATTCTTCTATTCGTTCCACATCATAGTAATCATATATACCATTAGCATAAGAAGCCAAGGTTTCATTATCTCTAAATTCACATGAAAAGGGGAGGTGTCGAGCCTTCATTCTAGAGCAACAAGTATAATCATATCTCGAGCATAAATTCCAAGCATACCATTGCAACATTTCAATTTGATCCCACAAAAGTTTTCCTTTTTGAGTCAAGCGATAATCCCTAAAGTATTCACGTTGATCCAATGTTACTCCCATTATCAAATTGAATGGGGCTTTCTCAGGATTATCAAAGTAGTGCATAATATTTTTCACATAACGAGCATCGAGGGTTTTAGGAGGTTCCCCATCTCCATGAGTAGCAAGTACCACTAATTTTTTTGGTGTTTCGTGTCCCATATCCATAACTAAAGATAGAGAACAACTTAGAATAGGAAATAAAAACTACTTAGTGATAAAGCAAACAAGCACACACGAGAATATTCATCCCACGCTATTGCTCCCCGTAACGGCACCAGAAAAAGGTCTTGATAACCCACAAGTATAGGGGATCATTTGTAGCCTTCTTTGATAAATAAGAGTGTCGAACGCAACGAGGAGCTAAAGGTAGAACAAATATTCCCTCAAGTTCTATCGACCACCGATACAACTCTACGCACACTTGACGTTTGCTTTACCGAAAACAAGTATGAAACTATTTTGCAAGAATAAAACTATAAGTACTTTGAGAGAATAAAACTACGAATAAATTGTGAGATAATAAAAGTGGATAGCTTTTTTCAACAAGAAAGTCATTTGTCCCTAGGCAATCGATAACAAGTACCGGTAATCATTCTTGCAATTTTACATGAGGGAGAGGAATGAGCTAACATAGTTTATCTACTTGGATCATATGTACTTATGATTAGACCCCTAGCAAGCATCCGCAACTACTAAAGACCATTAAGGTTGTGAAACCCAATCATAGCATTAAGTATCAAGTCCTCTTTACTCCAATACGCCATAACCCACTTATCCGCGTTTAGGCTGCTGTCACCCCCGCAACACTGAAAATAAGCAAACCATGAACATATTGCAACACCCTACAGCAGGGACCCCTCCGTTTGCGTGACACGGAGGGCACCATATAGGACATCACCATAAATAAAATATACAATCATACCAACCAAGATCACGATTAACCCATAGGACAAAACAGATCTACTCAAACTGAAGGAAATATGCACTAGAGGCAATAATAAAGTTGTTATTTTATATTTCCTTATATCATGATAAATGTTTATGATTCATGCTAGAATTGTATTAACCGGAAACTTGATACATGTGTGGATACATAGACAAAACACTGTGTCCCTAGTAAGCCTCTACTAGACTAGCTGATTAATCAAAGATGGTTAAGTTTCCTAACAATAGACATGTGTTGTCATTTGATGAACGGGATCACATCATTAGCAGAATGATGTGATGGACAAGACCCATCCGTTAGCTTAGCATAATGATCGTTCAGTTTTAGTGCTATTGCTTTCTTCATGTCAAATACATATTCCTTCAACTATGAGATTATGCAACTCCCAGATACCGGAGGAATACCTTGTGTGCTATCAAATGTCACAACGTAACTGGGTGATTATAAAGATGCTCTACAGGTATCTCCGAAGGTGTTTGTTGGGTTGGCATATATCAAGATTAGGATTTGTCACTTCGAGTATCAGAGAGGTATCTCTGGGCCCTCTCGGTAATACACATCATAAGCTTGCAAGCAAACGACTAAGGAGTTATTCATGAGGTGATGTATTAAAGAACGAGTAAAGAGACTTGCCGGTAACGAGGTTGAACTAGGTATGAGGATACCGATGATCGAATCTCGGGCAAGTAACATACCGATAGACAAAGGGAATAACATATGTTGTCATAGCGGTTCGACCGATAAAGATCTTCGTAGAATATGTATGAGCCAATATCACTACATGAAACAGATAATTTGCCATCTGTGGGTCTCTTTGCCGTCTGCTTTTCGTCGGGGCAGATGGCAAAGAAAAATTTTGCCATCATCTATAGACGGCAAAGAAAAACAGACGACAAAATAAACTTTGCCGTCTGCGAAAAAATCACAGACGGCAAAGAGCTCACTTTGCCGTCTGCCAAGGAAAACACAGACGGCAAAAAATCTTTGCCGTCTGTGTTAGTTTTCATAGACGGTAAAGAATCTTTGCCGTCTGTGTTATTTTGGCAGACGGCAAAGTGAGCTCTTTGCCGTCTGTATTGTTTTTCGCAGAGGGCAAAGAGAAAGCACACCACGCGGATCAATCACGTGGATCGATGACGTGGCACAAATCCAACGGCGCCCCCGCCAGCCTCTCTCTCTCTCATCCCACGATGCACACACCCCCACCCACCTACTGGCCCACAACCACCAACTCCCCTGCCTTATCCCTCACCCTCCAGTTCACTCCTCTGCCCACCCCCTCTCTCTTTCTCTTCGCTCGACGCCAGCCCACCGCTCGATGCCACCCTCGCCTAACTAGAAGTCGCCGCTGCGTGTGCCCTCCTCCGCGCGCCGCCCGCCTCTGCCGGCTCCGCCCTCCTCCGCTCAGCTCGGCCCGCGCCACCCGCATCTGCGCGCCGCCCGCCTCCGCCGGCATCTGTGCTCCCGCCAGCGCCGCCCCCAGCCTCCACTCGGCTCCGCCAGCGCCGTCCCCCGCCTCTGCTCGGCTCGGCCCGCGCCGTCCCCCGCCTCGTCTCGGATTTGCCCGCATCGTCCGCCCGCCTCCGCCAGGCTCCGACAAGACCCCGCACCACCTCACGGCTGGCGCCCTGGACTGCAGCGAGGCAACGGCGCCCGGCTGCTTCGGCGATCCCTTCGGACTGCAGCGAGGCAACGGCGACCGACGACGGCAAGGCTCAACCGTGCAGGAGCTTTCAAGGACTCGATTACTTTTTTCTTTCTCTGTTTAGGATCCTCCCTGCATTACTCAAGTAATGCTTTGTAATTTCTTGGTTACTTTGGGCCCCGTAGTAGCATGCATTGTACCGACATGTTCTAATATGCACTGTACCGCCATGTTATTCTTAATAATGCAGTTCTCGGGTCTTCCAGGTCCTTCTTGTCCAAAAAGCCATGGAAAGTGGCAAGAAACGGCCAAGCCATATCTTTTTTTATTAAAATAATTCTTTTTTTTGTGTGGAACAAAAATCCTTTGCCGTCTATGTGTATTTGAGGCTGACGGCAAAGATGGATTTTGGCAGACGGCAAAGGTACTTTTCTTTGCCGTCAGTTTTTATGCAGGTTGATAGCAAAAACAGTTATGGCTGACGGCAAAGACTTTGCCGTCTGCCCGATAAAAAGCTGACGGCAAAGCAGCCTTTGCCGGCATCCTCTTTGCCGTCACTCTTTGCCGTTAGTCGGCTGACAGCAAACTCTTTGCCGTCAGTCGGCTGACAGCAAACTCTTTGCCGTCTGTATTTTGCTCTTTGCCGTCTGTACTTCCCAGACAACAAACTAGCTGATTCTTGTAGTGTATGAGCATCTAGGTTCTGCTGTTGGTTATTGACCGGAGAGGTGTCTTGGTCATGACTACATAATTCCCGAACCCGCAGGGTCGCACATTTAACATTCATTGATGCTAGAGTAGTATTGGGATATTTGATGAGTGGTAACCAAATGTTTTTCAGAGTCCCGGATGAGATCCCAGATGTCACGAGGAGTCTCGGAATGGTCGAGAGGTAAAGATTTATATATGGGAAGTCATATTTTGGGTTCCGGAAAAAGATGCAGTTTTTTTCGGTATTGTACCAGGAAGCTTCTAGAAGGTTCTGGAGGATTTCGGAGGGGTCCGGAAGTTCACAAGTGGTTCCAGCACGACCCAAGGGCTAGCATGGGCTGCGGGGAGGCGCCCTGTCCTTATTGGGCTAGGCACACCAAGACCTCAAAAGCCCATGTGGCTAGGGAAGGCGAATACGGAAGGAGTCCTAGTAGGAGTCCTCTCCCCCTTAGCTGCGCCCTAGGGCTTGGAGGGGCTGTTTACCATGCCCCTCCACCTATATATAGAGGGGAGGCGGTGCCCCAAGAGAACACACTAATACGTCTCCAACGTATTTATAATTTTTGATTGTTCCATGCTATTATATTATCTGTTTTGGATGTTTAATGGGCTTTAATATGCTCTTCTATATTATTTTTGGGACTAACCTATTAACCGGAGGCCCAGTGCCAGTTTCTGTTTTTTGCCTATTTCAGTGTTTCACAGAAAAGGAATATCAAATAGAATCCAAAGGGAACGAATCCTTTGCGAGGATCTTTCTTGGAACAAACGCAATCCAGGAGACTTGGAGTGGAAGTCAGAGATGCAACGAGGCGGCCATGAGGCAGGAGGGCGCGCCCAGGGGGTAGGCGCGCCCCCACCCTTGTGGGCCCCTCGTAGCTCCACCGACGTACTTCTTTCGCCTATATATACCCTTGTACCCTAAAAACATCCAAGAGAGCCACGAAACCACTTTTCCACCGCCGCAACCTTCTGTACCCGTGAGATCCCATCTTGGGGCCTTTTCCGGCGCTTCGCCGGAGGGGGAATCGATCACGGAGGGCTTCTACATCAACACCATAGCCTCTCTGATGATGTGTGAGTAGTTTACCACAGACCTTCGGGTCCATAGTTATTAGCTAGATGGCTTCTTCTCTCTCTTTGGTTCTCAATACAAAGTTCTCCTCGATGTTCTTGGAGATCTATTTGATGTAATATTCTTTTGTGGTGTGTTTGCCGAGATCTGATGAATTGTGGATTTCTGATCAAGTTTATCTATGAACAATATTTGGTTCTTATCTGAATTCTTATATGCATGATTTGTTATCTTTGCAAGTCCCTTTGAATTATCGGTTTTGTTTGGCCTACTAGATTGATCTTTCTTGCAATGGGATAAGTGCTTAGCTTTGGGTTCAATCTTGCGGTGTCCTTTCCCAGTGACAGTAGGGGCAGCAAGGCACGTATTGTATTGTTGCCATCGAGGATAAAAAGATGGGTTTTATATCATATTGCTTGAGTTTATCCCTCTACATCATGTCATCTTGCCTAATGCGTTACTATGTTCTTATGAACTTAATACTCTAGATGCATGCTGGATAGCGGTCGATGTGTGGAGTAATAGTAGTAGATGCAGAATCGTTTCGGTCTACTTGACGCAGACGTGATGCCTATATTCATGATCATGCCTAGATATTCTCATAACTACGCGCTTTTCTATCAATTTCTCGGCAGTAATTTGTTCACCCACCGTAATATATGTTATCTTGAGAGAAGCCACTAGTGAAACCTATGGCCCCCGGGTCTATTCTACATCATATAAGTTTCCGATCTATGATTCTAGTTTACTATTTATTTTATTTTGCAATATTTACTTTCCAATCTATACAACAAAAATTCCAAAAATATTTATCTTACTATCTTTATTAGAGGTCACTTTTGCAAGTGGCCGTGAAGGGATTGACAACCCCTTTATCGCGTTGGTTGCAAGGTTCTTGATTGTTGGTGCAGGTACTAGGTGACTTGCGTGTAATCTCCTACGGGATTGATACCTTGGTTATCAAAAACTGAGGGAAACCTACTGGATTGATACTTACGCTACTTTGTTGCATCACCCTTTCCTCTTCAAGGGAAACCAACGCATGCTCAAGAGGTAGCTAGAAGATTTCTGGCGCCGTTGCTGGGGAGATCTATGCTCAAGTCAAGACATACCAAGTACCCATCACAAACTCTTCTCCCTCGCATTACATTATTTGCCATTCGCCTCTCGTTTTCCTCTCCCCCACTTCTAAAACGATTTTCGAAAAGATTTGCCTTTTCTTTGCCCTTCTTCTGTTCGATCTTGTGTTACGATGTGCCTTCTTTTTGCTTGCATCTTCACTTGCTAAAAGTTTATGGATCCTCATCCGCTTGCCAATCTTTTTAAGAGATCCAATTATGATCAACCAATTGCTAGTAAGTTGAGTGCACTAGATTATCCTTATGGAGTTTTGCTTGAAATCCGTGAATCTAAAAATTGTGATGAAGTGCTTTATAGAGTGATTCACGATAGCTCCTTGAATGAAAAACATGATTGCAATGATGTTATTATAAATTCTATTAATGTCAATTGTGCTAATAATATGCAAAACCCTAAGCTTGGGGATGCTAGTTTTGCTATGTCCACTACTTGTTGCAATGATCATGATCGGGGTGATTCTTCTTATGATCTTGAAAATTCATTCGAGCCCCATGATGAATATGAGATTGATAATAATGTTTGCAATAATATTAAAAGTGGGTTTGGAAGAGTGTCAACTTTATATCCCACACATTTGGAGAATGTTCAATCTTATGAAATTTTTGATAAAAGTGGGTTTGGAGAGGTCATGACTTTAGTTAATGTTAATCCCACTATTTTGGAAGCGTGTCAACTTTGCATGCATGTCGATCGTGTTGAAAATATTTTATATGATAGCTATATTGTTGAATCTGATTATGATCCTACATGTAATTATGATGAGAGAGGAAAATATGATTGTAGAAATTTTCATGTTACAAAATTACCTCTCGTTATGTTGAGATTGCTATTGTTTCTTTCTTCTTCCTTGCATATGGTAGTTTTTTCTTGCCTTGATAATTTGTTTGCTTATAAAATGCCTATGCATAGGAAGTATGTTAGACTTAAGTGTGTTTGTCACATGTTTTATAATTCTCTCTTTGTGCTTCAATTCTTGTCTTTCATGTGAGCATCATTGAAATTTTCAATGCCTAGCTAGGGGCATTAAACGATAGCGCTTGTTGGGACGCAACCCAATTTTATTTTTTTTCTTGCTTTTTGTTCCTGTTTAGTAATAAATAATTCATATATCCTCTGATTAGATGTTGTTTTATGTTTTAATTAGTGTTTGTGCCAAGTAGAACCTTTGGGAAGACATGGGTGAAGTCTTTGCAATCTTGCTGTAAAAAACAGAAACTTTTGCGCTCACGAGATTAGATGCCATTTTTTACTGGAGAGTGCTTTTAAGTTGATTATTTTTTCAGATGATTAATAGACAAATTCCTCACGTCCACCAATTTATTACAGAATTTTTGAAGTTCCATAAGTATTTGTTTGATACAGATTGCTACAGACTGTTCTGTTTTTCGTGTGTTGTTTGCTTATTTTGATGAATCTATGGCTAGTATCGGGGGGCTTGTACCATAGAGAAGTTGGAATACAGTAGTTTTAACACCAATATAATTAAATAATGAATTCATTACAGTACCTTAAAGTGGTGGTTTGTTTTCATATACTAACGGAGCTCATGAGATTTTCTGTTTAAGTTTTGTGTTGTGAAGTTTTCAAGTTTTTGGGTAAAGATTTGATGGATTTTGGAATAAGGAGTAGCACGAGCCTAAGATTGAGGTTAACCAAGGATCCCCAAGGTAAAATTCAAGGACAACCAAAAGCCTAAGCTTGGGGATGCCCCGGAAGGCATCCCCTCTTTCGTCTTCGTCTATCGGTACCTTTACTTGAGGCTATATTTTTATTCACCACATGATATGTGTTTTGCTTGGAGCATCTTGTATGATTTGAGTCTTTGATTTTTAGTTTACCACAATCATCCTTGCTGTACACACCTTTTGGGAGACACACACATGAATCGGAATTTATTAGAATACTCTATGTGCTTCACTTATATCTTTTGAGCTACATAATTTTTTCTCTAGTGCTTCACTTATATCTTTTTAGAGCATGGTGGTGGTTTTATTTTATAGAAATTTTTGATCTCTCATGCTTCACTTATATTATTTTGAGATTCTTTTAGAACAGCATGGTAATTTGCTTTGGCTATAAAATTAGTCCTAATATGATAGGCATCTAAGATGGGTATAATAAAAACTTTCATATAGAGTGCATTGAATACTATGAGAAGTTTGATACTTGATGATTGTTTTGAGATATGAAGATGGTGATATTAGAGTCATGCTAGTTGAGTATTTGTGAATTTGAAAAATACTTGTGTTGAGGTTTGCAAGTCCCGTAGCATGCACGTATGGTAACCGTTGTGTAACAAATTTGAAGCATGAGGTGTTTCTTTGATTGTCCTCCTTATGAGTGCTGTCGGGGATGAGCGATGGTCTTTTCCTACCAATCTATCCCCCTAGGAGCATGCGCGTAGTGCTAGGTTTTGATGACTTGTAGATTTTTTCGATAAGTATGTGAGTTCTTTATGACTAATGTTGAGTCCATGGATTATACGCACTCTCACCCTTCCATCATTGCTAGCCTCTTCGGTACCGTGCATTGCCCTTTCTCACCTCGAGAGTTGGTGCAAACTTCGCCGGTGCATCCAAACCCCGTGATATGATACACTCTATCACACATAAGCCTCCTTATATCTTCCTCAAAACAACCACCATACCTACCTATTATGGCATTTCCATAGCCATTCCGAGATATATTGCCATGCAACTTTCCACTGTTTCGTTTATTATGACACGCTTCATCATTGTCATATTGCCTTGCATGATCATGTAGTTGACATCGTATTTGTGACAAAACCACCATTCATAATTTTTCATACATGTCACTCTTGAGTCATTGCCCATCCCGGTACACCGCTGGAGTCACTCATATAGAGTCATATTTTGTTGTAATCTTTGAGTTGTAAATAAATAGAAGTGTGATGATCATCATTATTAGAGCATTGTCCCGTGTGAGGAAAAAAAGAGAAAGGCAAAAAAAGAGAGAAGGCCCAAAAAAAGAGAGAAAGGCCAAAAAAAAGAGAAGGCCCAAAAAAGAGAGAAAAAGAGAGAAGGGACAATGTTACTATCCTTTTTCCACACTTGTGCTTCAAAGTAGCACCATGATCTTCATGATAGAGAGTCTCTTATTTTGTCACTTTCATTTACTAGTGGGAGATTTTCATTATAGAACTTGGCTTGTATATTCCAACAATGGGCTTCCTCAAAATGCCATAGGTCTTCGTGAGCAAGCAAGTTGGATGCACACCCACTGGTTTCTTTTGTTGAGCTTTCATACATTTATAGCTCTAGTGCATCCGTTGCATGGCAATCCCTACTCCTCCCATTGACATCAATTGACGGGCATCTCCATAGCCCGTTGATGAGCCGCGTCGATGTGATACTTTCTCCTTTTTTGTCTTATCCACATAACCTCCATCATCATAGTCTGTTCCACCTATAGTGCTATGCCCATGGCTAGCGCTCATGTATTGCGTGAAAGTTGAAAAAGTTTGAGAATACTAAAGTATGAAACAATTGCTTGGCTTGTCATCGGGGCTGTGCATGATTTGAGCATTTTGTGTAAAGAAGATGGAACATAACCAAACTATATGATTTTGTAGGGATGAACTTTCTTTGGCCATGTTATCTTGAGAAGACATGATTACTTTGTTAGTATGCTTGAAGTATTATTACTTTTATGTTAATATTAAACTTTTGTCTTGAATCTTTCGGATCTGAACATTCATGACACAATAAAGAAAATTACATTGAAAATTATGTTAGGTAGCGCCACATCAAAAATTCTGTTTTTATCATTTACCTACTCGAGGACGAGCAGGAATTAAGCTTGGGGATGCTGATACGTCTCCAACACATCTATAATTTTTGATTGTTCCATGCTATTATATTATCTGTTTTGGATGTTTAATGGGCTTTACTATGCTCTTTTATATTATTTTTGGGACTAACCTATTAACCGGAGGCCCATTGCTAGCTTCTGTTTTTTTGCCTATTTCAGTGTTTCGCAGAAAAGGAATATCAAACGGAATGTACCCTTCGCGAGGATCTTTCTTGGAACAAACGCAATCCAGGAGACTTGGAGTGGAAGTCAGAGACGCAATGAGGCGGCCACGAGGCAGGAGGGCCCAGCCCCACTCTCGTGGCCCCCTCGTAGCTCCACCGACGTAATTCTTTCGCCTATATATACCCCTATACCCTAAAAACATCCAAGAGAGCCACGAAACCACTTTTCCACCACCGCAACCTTCTGTACCCGTTAGATCCCATCTTGGGGCCTTTTCCGGCGCTCCGCCGGAGGGGGAATCGATCATGGAGGGCTTCTACATCAACACCATAGCCTCTCCGATGATGTGTGAGTAGTTTACCACAGACCTTCGGGTCCATAGTTATTAGCTAGATGGCTTCTTCTCTCTCTCTTTGGTTCTCAATACAAAGTTCTCCTCGATGTTCTTGGAGATCTATTTGATGTAATATTCTTTTGCGGTGTGTTTGTCGAGATCCGATGAATTGTGGATTTATGATCAAGTTTATCTATGAACAATATTTGGTTCTTCTCTGAATTCTTATATGCATGATTTGTTATCTTTGCAAGTCCCTTTGAATTATCGGTTTAGTTTGGCCTACTAGATTGATCTTTCTTGCAATGGGAGAAGTGCTTAGCTTTGGGTTCGATCTTGCGGTGTCCTTTCCCAGTGACAGTAGGGGCAGCAAGGCACGTATTGTATTGTTGCCATCGAGGATAAAAAGACGGGGTTTATATCATATTGCTTGAGTTTATCCCTCTACACCATGTCATCTTGCCTAATGCGTTAATCTGTTCTTATGAACTTAATACTCTAGATGCATGCTGGATAGCGGTCGATGTGTGGAGTAATAGTAGTAGATGCAGGCAGGAGTCGGTCTACTTGTCTCGGACGTGATGCCTATATACATGATCATACCTAGATATTCTCATAACTATGGTCAATTCTATCAATTGCTCAACAATAATTTGTTCACCCACCGTAATACTAATGCTCTTGAGAGAAGCCACTAGTGAAACCTATGGCCCCCGGGTCTATTTTCCATCATATTAATCTTCCAACACTTAGTTATTTTATTGCTTTCTATTTTACTTTGCATCTTTATCATAAAAATACCAAAAAAATTATCTTATCATATCTATCAGATCTCACTCTCGTAAGTGACCGTGTAGGGATTGACAACCCCTTATCGCGTTGGTTGCGAGGATTTATTTGCTTGTGTAGGTGCGAGGGACTCGTGTGTGGCCTCCTACTGGATTGATACCTTGCTTCTCAAAAACCGAGGGAAATACTTACGCTGCTTTACTGCATCACCCTTTCCTCTTCAAGGGAAAACCAACGCAGTGCTCAAGAGGTAGCATGCATCACCCTTTCCTCTTCAAGGGAAAAATCAGCGTAAGCTCAAGAAGTAGCAGGTAGAATTTCTGGCGCCGTTTTCGGGGAAGTTCTATATCAAGCCTACCAAGTACCTATCATAAACTCTCATCTCTTGCACTTACATTATTTGCCATTTGCCTCTCGTTTTCCTCTCCCCCACTTCTAAAACATTTTCAAAAGAACACAAAAATATTTGCTTGTGCGCTAGATTGCTTGCTTGATCTTGATGTCTCAAGAAAATACCAAGTTGTGTGACTTTTCCAACACTAATAATAATGATTTTATTAGTACTCTGATTGGTCCCGCCACTAGTGCAGAATCTTATTAAATTAATACCGCTTTGTTGAATCTTTTTATGAAAGATTAATTTTCTGGTAGTCCTAATGAAGATGCTACATCCCATCTAAATACTTTCGCTGAGTTGTGTGATATGCAAAAGAAAAATATGTGGATAAAGATATTGTCAAATTGAAGCTATTTCCGTTCTCACTACGAGATCGTGCTAAAACTTGGTTTTTCATCTTTGCCTAAAAATAGTATTGATTCATGGAATAAGTGTAAAGATGCTTTTATTTCGAAGTATTTTCCTCCCGCTAAGATCGTCTCCCTTAGGAATGATATAATGAATTTTAAGCAACTTGATCATGAACATGTTGCACAATCTTGGGAGAGGATATAATTGATGAAAAGACATTGCCTTACTCATGGTTTAAGTTTTATGCCACATCAAATTTTGCATCTAGAAATCTTTTAGATTCCTCCACGGGAGGTGTTTTTTATGGAAATCACATTAGGATAAGCTACTAAACTCCTAGATAATATTATGACAAATTACTCTCAATGGCATACAAAAAGATCTTCTACTAGTAAAAAAGTGCATGAAATTGAAGAATTAATACTTTGAGTGGGAAGATGGATGAACTTATGAAATTGTTTGCTAGTAAGAGTGCTACTGTTGATCCTAATGATAGGCCTTTGTCCACTTTAATTGAGAATAATAATGAATCTATGGATGTGAATTTTGTTGGTAGGAATAATTTTGGTAATAACGCGTATAGAGGAAGCTTCAACCCTAGGCCATTTCCTAGTAATTCCTATAATAATAGTGGTAATTCCTACAACAATTCTTATTGAAATTATAATAAAATACCCTCTGATCTTGACAAAAATATTAAAGATTTCATTGATTCTCAAAAGAATTTTAATGCTATGGTTCAAGAAAAATTGCTTACGATTGATGATTTGGCTAGAAAAGTTGATAAAATTTCTCATGAGATTGATTATTTTAAGATTAGATCTATGCCACCCAAGATTGATATTAATTAAGCTCTAAAAGCTATTCAAAATTGTATTAATGAAATTAGAGAGAGAACCGCTAGGATGCGTGCTAAGAGAGATTGGCTAGAAAAAGCATGTTTTTCTAGTTTTCGTGATAATAATGATGAAGATCTTAAAGTGATTGGTGTGAATCCTCTTGAATCTTTGTTTGCTAATATAAAACTTGATAAATATGGGAATGGAGATGAGTCAACCTAACTAGAAGGCGTCCAAATAATTTGGAGGGTGAAGATCTTAATGACAAAATTGATAAAAGTGGGATTGGAGAGGTCAAAACTTTAGGTAGCGATGAACCCACTCTTTTGGATTTCAAGGATTTTAATTATGATCATTGTTATTTAATAGATTGCATATCCTTGTTGCAATCCATGTTTAATTCCCCTCATGCTTATAATAAAAATAAGGCTTTTACTAAACATATCGTTGATGCTATGATGAAATCTTTTGAAGAAAAACTTGAGTTGGAAGTTTCAATCCCTAGAAAACTTTATGATGAATGGGAACCTACTATTAAAATTAAGATTAAAGATTACGAGTGCAATGCTTTATGTGATTTGGGTGCTAGCGTTTCAACTATTCCAAAAACTCTATGTGATGTGCTAGGTTTCCATAAATTTGATGATTGTTCGTTGAATTTGCATCTAGAGGATTCCACTATTAAGAAACCTATGGGAAGGATTAATGATGTTCTTATTGTTGAAAATAGGAATTCTGTGCCCGTAGATTTTATTGTGCTTGATATACATGTTAATCCTTCATTCCCTAATATTCTTGGCAGAACTTTCATTAGAATGATTGGCGCAATTATTGACATGAAAGAAGGAAACATTAGATTTCAATTTCCGTTAAGGAAGGGCATGGAACACTTTCCAAGAAAGAAAATTAAGTTACCATATGAATCTATTATGAGGGCTACTTGTGGATTAAATACCAAAGATGACAATACCTAGATCTTTGCATTATGGCTAGCTAGGGGCATAAAACAATAGCGCTTGTTGGGAGGTGACCCAATTTTATTTTGTGTTTTTGCTTCTGTTTTTCAATAAATACACAACATTACTTCTGTAATATTTTTGTTTTGGTGTTTTAATTAGTGTTTGAGCCAAGCAAGACCTTTGGGATGTTTTGGTATATCATTGATTTGATTTTGCTGAAAAATAGAAACTTTTGTCTCTAGTAACAGAATTGTTAAAATTCACTAGAGCGTGGAAAAATTCTGTATTTTTTACAGAATATTGATATATGAATTGCCTCTATTTTCCTATTTTTTCAGAATTTTTGAGTTACAGAAGTATACGAAATTTCGGGATTACTACAGACTGTTCTGTTTTTGAAAGATTCTGTTTTCATTGTGTTGTTTACTTATTTTGAGAAATCTATGGGAAGTATTGGGGGGTATGAACCATGGAGAAGTTGGAATACAGTAGATGTAACACCAATATAAATTTAGAATGAGTTCACAACAGTACCTAAAGTGGTGATTTGCTTTACTATATTAAAGGACAACCAAGCATCTAAGCTTGGGGATGCCCCAGATGGCATCCCCTCTTTTGTCTTCAATCCATCGGTAAATTTACTTGAGGCTATATTTTTATTCACCACATGATATGCGTTTTGCTTGGAGCGTCTTGTATTATATGAGTCTTTTCTTTTTAGTTTGCCACAACATCCTTGCCATACACACCTTTTGAGAGGGACACACATTAATCGTGAATTTATTAGAATACTCTATCTGCTTCACTTATATCTTTTGAGCTAGGCAGTTGCTCTAGTGCTTCACTTATATATTTTTAGAGCACGGCGGTGGTTTTATTTTGTAGATATTGATGAACTCTCATGCTTCACTTATATTATTTTGAGAGTCTTAAAAATAGTATGGCAATTTTCTTAGGTTATGAATTTGGTCCTAATATGATGGGCATCCAAGAAGGATATAATAAAAACTTTCATAAAGAGCATTGAATATACGAGAAGTTTGATTCCTTGCATTTGTTTTGAGATATAAAGATGGTGATATTAGAGTCATGCTAGAGAGTAATTGTGGATTAGTAGAAATACTGATGTTAAAGTTTGTGATTCCCGAAGCATGCACACATGGTCTATCGTTCTGCGATGAAGTTAGAGCATGATTTATTTTTGATTGTCTTCCTTATGAGTGGTGGTCGGGGACGAGCAATGGTCTTTTCCTACCAATCTATCCCCCTAGGGGACTTCCACCGTTCCGTTTATTATGACATGTACCATCATTGTCATATTGCTTTGCAGGATCCTGTAGTTGGCATAGTATTTGTGGCCTGGCCACCGTTCATATTTTTTATACATGTCACGCTAGATCATTGGACATCCCGGTATACCACCGGAGGCATTCATATAGAGTCATATCTTTGTTCTAGTATCGAGTTGTAATTCTTGAGTTGTAAGTAAATAAAAGTGTGATGATCATCATTATTAGACCATTGTCCCATGTGAGGAAAGGATGATGGAGGCTATGATTCTCCCACAAGTCGAGATGAGACTCCAGACTTAAAATAAAAAAGAGGCCGAAGAGCCCAATAAAAAAAGAGGCCAAAGAGCCCAAAAGAAAAAAGAGAAAAAATGAATGAGAGAAAAAGAGAGAAGGGACAATTTTACTACAATTTTCCACACTTGTGCTTCAAAATAGCACCATGTCCTTCATTATAGAGAGTCTCCTATTTTATCACTTTCATCTACTAGTGGGTATTTTTCATTATAGAACTTGGCTTGTATATTCCAATTATGGGCTTCCTCAAATTGCCCTAGGTCTTCATGAACAAGAAAGTTGGATGCACACCCACTTAATTTTCTTTTGAGCTTTCATACACTTATAGCTCTAGTGCATCCGTTCACTAAAAAAATACACTTCCGTGATGATACGTGTTTGTCACAGTAGGTCACGTTTTCTGTCATGCATGTACATCCATGACGATTTTATGACAGAATCAAGATAGTCATACATGTGTTGTCGTAGAAGTGTTCCATGACATTACGAAAATTATCATCACGGAAGTGTCCACTTCCATGACGATAAATCACGCGTCATAGAAGTGCTTTCGTCAAGGGTAACCGACACGTGGCATCCACAGTAACAGGTCGCCGTTAAGTTACCGGGTTCTGGTTTGGATCCAATAACCCGTTAACAGCCCGAACCAATGGGGATTTTCCACGTGTAAAATTCTCATTCGCCGGCAGATCCACGTGTCGGCCCGGCGTTCAGACAGTTGTCATCCAGCGAATGGATGGAACGCGCCTATGATACGTCGACATGTGTCTCGGACCAACAGTGGCCCATTCAGGTTAAAAGGCTGGGCCTGTCAAAATAAGTGGGCCGGCCCATTAGCGTCCTACTTGAGTCAGGCCCATTCACAAGCACGGCCCATACAAGTTACACAGAATCGGCCCATCAAAGGCCCAATATAGATTTGACAATTTCCAGCCATCGTCAGTTTCAGCCCGTTAACGGCCCGCTACGTCTTTGGGCCCGAGCTTCTTTCGGCCTGTTAGCAGCCCATCGTCAGTTCCAGCCCGTTAACGGCCCGGAATGTCTTTCGGCCTTTTCTCTGCCCATTCTGAAGTTGGGCCAATTCTAGCCCATTGTGACTTTAGGGCTGTCCTCGGCCCATTCGGTAAATGGGCCAATTCCTAGCCCATTTTGTCTTTGTCCTGTTAATGGCTCGTATATTAGTTCGGCCTTTGACATTGGGTCCATTAGGGGCCCCTGTCCGTAGGGCAAAATTTCAGCCCGACGCGACTTTCGGCCTGTTCAAAGCCTAGTTTGCAAATTGGGCCTCCTCTGGCCCATAACACTTTCAGCCTCTTACTGGCCCGTAAAGTAAAAGGGCCAAGGCAAAATTGACATTTAGTTCGGCCTGCTAGAGGCCCGCGGGCCAATTCCATTTATATAGCCCTATCGAGCTTTTGGCCTGTTAATGGCCTGCTAAGAGCCGTTGTTACGGTGGGCCACATCATTTAGGATCCACTAAATATTATTTTGACCAGCCCAATTAAGGGCCGCTTTGACTACACATGTTTGTTCGTTCGTATGGCATCTAGGAAATTTTTGGGCGTGTTGGCCCCCATTTCAATGATATAGCATATTCAAAGAGTTATCCTACTCTATACCATCGCCTCTAAAAAACATACACTATACAATAAAAAGACTAAGGCATAGAAACATAGAATAATCCTACACTATACAATAAAGAAATTACAGCCGAATATACCCACTAAGCATTATAGTTCGGCACCAGTGATAATAAAGCATACACAAACAGCAAATTACATACACTGGACAAATAAAGCTCATACTGTTGGGGGGCAGTAATTTCAAAAAAATTCCTACGATCATGCAAGATCTATCTAGGTGATGCATAGCAACGAGTGGGGAGAGTGTGTGCACATACCGTCGTAGACCGAAAGCGAAAGCGTTTTATCAATGCGGTTGATGTAGTCGTACGTCTTCACGATCCGACCGATCCTAGCACCGAACGTACGGCACCTCCGTGTTCAGCACACGTTCAGCTCGATGACGTCCCTCGTACTCTTGATCCAGTTGAGGCCGAGGGAGAGTTCCGTCAGCACGGCGGCGTGGCGACGGTGATAATGAAGTTACCGGCGCTGGGCTTCGCCTAAGCACTACGACGATATGACCGAGGTGTGTAACTATGGAGGGGGGCACCGCACACGGCTAAAAGATCAACTTGTGTGTCTATGGGGTGCCCCCTAGCCACATATATGAAGGAGGGGGGAAGAGGAGGCCGGCCTAGGAGAGGCGCACCTATAGGGGGAGTCCAACTAGGATTCCCAATCCTAGTTGGAGTCCCCTGCCTTTTCCAAGAGGGGAGAGAGGGAAGGTAGGAGAGGGAGAAGGAAAGAGGGGGTGCCGCCCCCTTCCTAGTCCAATTCGGACCAGCCCATGGGGGGCGCGCGGCCTCCCCTTGTGGCCCTTCTCTCCTTTCCACTAAGGCCCATGAAGGCCCAATACTTCCCCCCGGAGAATTCCCGTAACTCTCCGGTACTCCGAAAAATACCCAAACCACTCAGAACATTTCCGATGTTCGAAAATAGCCTTCCAATATATCAATCTTTACGTCTCGACCATTTCGAGACTCCTCGTCATGTCCGCGATGTCACCCGGGACTCCGAAAAAACCTCGGTACATCAAATCACATAACTCATAATACAAATCATCATCGAACGTTATGCGTGCGGACCCTACGGGTTCGAGAACTATGTAGACATGACCGAGACACATCTCCGGTCAATAACCAATAGCGGAACCTGGATGCTCATATTGGCTCCTACATATTGTACGAAGATCTTTATTGGTCAAAACGCATAACAACATATGTTGTTCCCGTTATCATCGGTATGTTACTTGCCCGAGATTCGATCATCGGTATCATCATACCTAGTTCAATCTCGTTACCGACAAGTCTCTTTACTCATTCCGTAATGCATCATCCCGCAACTAACTCATTAGTCACATTGCTTGCAAGGCTTATAGTGATGTGTATTACCGAGAGGGCCCAGAGATACCTCTCCGATATACGGAGTGACAAATCCTTATCTTGATCTATGCCAACCCAACAAACACCATCGGAGACACCTGTAGAGCATCTTTATAATCACCCAATTACGTTGTGATGTTTGATAGCACACAAGGTGTTCCTCCGGTATTCGGGAGTTGCATAATCTCATAGTCAGAGGAACATGTATAAGTCATGAAGAAAGCAACAACAATAAAACTAAACAATCATTATGCCAAGCTAACAGATGGGTCTTGTCCATCACATCATTCTCTAATGATGTGATCCCGTTCATCAAATGACAACACATGTCTATGGCAAGGAAACTTAACCATGTTTGATTAACGAGCTAGGTTTAGAAAAGATGAGAGTTTAGAATAGAATGAGGTCTAGAGAGAAAACACTACCCATATGCTCATGAGACAAACACAAACAATATCACTCCATCAATTCAAACAAGGCATACAATCGATCTAACTAGCGTTACAAAAGTGCTTGAACTATACTATATATATGGGGGAAAACTACTACTGATATGGTGGTCTACTAGAAATTTGATCAGTCGAAGACTCCATGATATCTGCTCTAGCTTCATCAACAAAGTCATCTTCACTAGGGTCCGAGTCGGTGTCGTCGATGATGATGTAGTTATCCGGGCGAGCGCATTCATCATCTTCTGCTTTTGGCACTGGATTTCCCATGAATACTCCAATCTTCTTCTCCAGGTCGTGATTCTTCCCTACTAGCACGACGATTTCTTCCAAATAATCCTCGCGTGTAGCCTTGTGTTCTTCCTCCAACTCCTTGATCTTTGTCAATGCCTTCTTCAGATCTATCTTGTCTGAGCATATCTGGTTCTCCTGGCGACGAATGTGTTGGTTTTGCTCCTGGATGAAAGCTGCAATTGATCCATCCTTCTTGGTGCTGATCATCTCCCATTGCTCGTCTCGGTGTCCACAAATCTGATAAATAGTATCCTTCAGATCCCTGTGGTAGACTTCTCCAATGCGTCCCATAGAGATGTGGGCTGCCATGCTCTTCCCTAAACTCCAGGTTGGTGCTTCAAAAGCCAACTTTATAGGCTCGGTGACTGGCGTAAACGTCCTTCCTGGAACTTGAACTTGAATCTTCCAGCTCTCCTCTTCAGGTACTGTGGCATTGTAGGTTCCGGTGATGCTTGGTATTCCAATGTTCAAGTACTTAGTGACTTCCTTCAAGTGTCGTCCAAAAGGCGTATCTTCATCTGGTTGCATGAACTTGCTCCTTGCATCCGCCATTCCTAAAAGAGTAGAAAGTGGAGAGGAGTCAGAAATGAGAAGAGAGAAGTGTTCTAGGGTTTAAGCTTAGTGGTCGTGTCCTACAGTCAGCGTGTGCTCTGATACCACCTTTGTAGCGACCAGACCTCAAACAGTCTGTGCTGCTGTGCACCAGTGTCATCCCTGGATCAGTAATGCTGACACGCACAGTACAAATGGAGGATTTATAACAGAGTAGCAATCACACACTTATTACAACGAATATCTCAAAAGAGAATAAGTATGATAAATATGGCTTAAGGCCATCTAATACGATAACAGCGGAAGACTTGGAAGATAAGTGAGTCCATCAACTCCAACGGCATCACTGAGTATAAGACCACGACCTAAGGCACCTTACTCGTCGTCTGAAAAGTCTGCAACATGAAACGTTGCAGCCCGAAAACGGGTCAGCACATGGAATATGCTGGCAATGTAACACACAGAGAATAATGAACATAATAATGCTATACTACATGCATATATGGCTGGTAGAAGGCTCTATGGTTACAGTTTTGCGAAAAGCCAATTTTTCCCTACTGCAAAGGAATAAATTTTATTTAACTATCATGGTGGTTGTGAAACATTGAGAAGGTACCTCCAACTCAATCCCAATTAAGTATCATCATTAACCCAAAAAAATTAATTAAAGTAACATGGTGATGAGATTCATATGATAATCCAAGTACTAGATACTCAAGTTGTCCATAACCGGGGACACGGCTAACCATGATTAGTTTATACACTCTGCAGAGGTTTGTGCACATTTCCCCACAAGACTCGATCGCCTCCGCTTGATTCTCGCACTACATGATGTTTGAGAAACGGATGACCGAGACACAGTCTTTCAGAAGCGTTAACTCTCTACTCCGGGTAGACAGTACCACCTACATCCCCTACATCTGCTAGTCTACCTCTTCAAGAGCTCACACAACCTACTCAACTATGCTAGAGCCCATAATAGCTTGTGGCTGCACACGGAAGTTTCTAGCATGAATAATCTCATGATCCCTTTGAGCCTGGGTGGCGGTCCATAGGATGATCACACGGGTACTCCGGGATATCCAAAAATACAGGCAACACTGGGTTCTCCAGGTGCCTCAATCCACCCAGATGTGAGTTTTAGTTGCCACCTTAAGTAAACCATTAGTTAACAATCTCACATCTGTCGTGAATATCTCTCAGACCCAATCCACGTCTACAAGCATAGCATGGCAATATAAGCAACGTAGAAGTAACTCCCAAGGGTTTGATAATAAAGGGCAATAGGTACTACCTCAACTACTTCCCAATACCCACAATTTAATTAGATCCTAACCATGCAATGTTTGAGGATTGATCTAATGCAATAAAACTGGGTAGTGAAAAGTATGATCAAAGTGTTACTTGCCTTGCTGATGATCCGTGAAACCTAGAGATTCGAAGTAGCAAGCGGCGCACTCCGGGTACTCTATCGCAAACAAACAAGAAAACAATAAGTACTCATCTAATGCACAAGTAAAACTCAAATAAAGATCCAACCAGAAAGTTCAACTTAAGAACTCCGGTTTGCAAAAAGATTCAACTCAAACGAAGCAACGAAAGTCAAACGGCGAAAGAATCAAGCTTCGTTTACTAATCTGGTTCTAGGTCAAAGTTTACAGTAGCAAAAACTTGTTTGAGTAGGTTAAACAAAAAGAGAATTTCGAGACGAAACTCTAGGCGCTTGAATCGCCTGATTCCGATAAACGAGTGAGAAGTTAAACGAAAACGAAGATCTGATCAGAAATCGCGATCGGGATAATCGAAAAAAAATCCAATGAAAAAGAAAATTGACGAACAGTTAAACGAACGAACGTTCGTTAACAGCGACAATCTGACGAACATGTTCGTTCAAACGAACGGGTCGGTGAACGTTCACTAACTAATAAAACCAGAAAAATAAACCGATCTATAAAAAAACTAGGGTTTAGAAAAAAATAAACCGAATCGGTTTTTTTTAAAACCAGACTCGGCGGCGGCGGCTTCGGCTACCTCGGCGGGCAGCTCCGGCGGGGCGGGCGAGGGGCGGTGAGGGCGGTGGGGCTCGGGCGGCGACGGGGCTCGACGGGAGGCGGCGGGCTGCGGCGCGGGCGCTCCTGCGGGCGGCGGCGGGTGAGGAGAGGTGGCGGGGCAGGGGGTATTTAAGCAGGGGGAGGGGGTGGCGTGGAGGAGGGGGCAAGGCGGCGGCGGGCGGCGCCTACGAGCCGGACTCGGGCGGCGGCGCGGTGGCGTGCTCGGGAGGGAGACGACGCGGGAACGGGCCGGCCTGGCTCGGCTGGGCCTCGGCCCAGTCGGGCGCGGGATTTTATAAAAAAAATATTCGCCGAATCTAAAAAAAAATCGTAGAAAAATAAATAAAAATCCAAAAATGTTAAAACAAAATTTTCCCGTCTAATTAAAATAATTAGAACAAGATGAACATTTTCTTGGCCAAAAAAATGCATTTTTGAAAACGTGCAATTTTTTTAATGCAATTAAAATTGCAAATAAAATCCGAGTAAAATCAAATATTTGATTTTAATATTTTTCCTCCAATATTTCAATTATTGTGGAGAATTCATATTTTCTCCTCTCATTTATTTTAGTATGAAATATTTTTGGAGAGAAAATAATCAAAACCAAAAATCCTCGTTTTATTATTTGATAAAAATCAAATATGAAAAACCGGGAAAATCCCCAACTCTCTCCGAGGGTCCTTGAGTTGCTTAGGATTTATCGAGGATTTGCCAAAATGCAATAAAATATGCTATGCAATGATGATCTAATGTATAACATTCCAAATTGAAAATTTGGGATGTTACAAACCTACCCCCTTAAGATGAATCTCGCCCTCGGGATTCGGGTTGGCAAGAAAATAGGTGAGAGTGGTTCTTCCGTAGATCTTCCTCTCGCTCCCAGGTGGCTTCATCTTCGGTATGGTGACTCCACTAGACTTTGCAAAACTTGATAACCTTGCTGCGGGTGACACGGCTGGCATACTCAAGAATCTTAACTGGTTTCTCCTCATAGGTCAAATCACTTTCCAGCTGAATCGCTTCCAGTGGCATTGTATCTCTCAGTGGTATCTCAGCCATCTCTGCGTGGCACTTCTTCAACTGCGAAACGTGAAATACATCATGAACTCTGACAATCCTTCAGGCAATTCCAGCTTGTAGGCAACTTCTCCCATACGTTCCAAAACTCTGTATGGTCCTACAAAACGAGGCGCTAACTTTCCCTTAACTCCAAAGCGCTTCACTCCTCGAAGTGGTGATACTCGAAGATAAACTCTGTCTCCGACTTCGTGAACTGTCTCCTTACGTTTAGAATCCGCATAACTCTTCTGCCTGGACTGGGCTACCTTGAGCCTATCGCGAATCAACCTCACTTTCTGTTCAGACTCCTTAATCAAATCTGGTCCAAACAACTGACGGTCCCCAACTTCGTCCCATAACAATGGTGTTCTACACCTCCTTCCGTACAAAGCTTCGAAAGGGGCCATCTTCAAACTGGTTTGATAACTGTTGTTGTAAGAAAACTCTGCATATGGCAAATTGTCGTCCCAACTAGATCCATAATCTAGCGCACAAGCTCTCAACATGTCTTCCAAAATCTGATTGACTCTCTCGGTCTGTCCATCTGTCTGTGGGTGAAAGGCTGTACTGAATTCTAGCCTGGTTCCCAAAGTTTCATGTAACTGATTCCAAAACTTCGAGGTAAACTGGGTTCCTCTATCTGATACAATGGTCCTCGGAACTCCATGCAAACATACGATTCTGGTCATGTATATCTTTGCCAACTTAGCACTGGTGTAAGTGGTCTTCACTGGGATGAAATGAGCTACTTTCGTCAAACGGTCGACTACAACCCATATTGAGTCATAGCCTGAACGAGTCCTGGGCAATCCCGTGATAAAATCCATGCCTAGTTTATCCCACTTCCATTCGGGTATCGGCAATGGTTGTAGCAATCCCGCTGGCTTCTGATGTTCTGCCTTCACTCTCTGACATACATCACAAACTGCTACATACTCCGCAATATCCTTCTTCATTCCGGTCCACCAGAAAGTATCCTTCAAATCCAAATACATCTTGGTATTTCCTGGGTGAATCGAGTACGGTGAATCATGGGCCTCTTGCAAGATCAACTTCCTGATCTCCGGATCATTGGGCACGTAAACGCGGTCCTCAAACCATAAGGTATCGTGCTCATCCTCACGAAATCCCTTGGCTTTTCCTTTGCTCATCTTTCTCCTTGTCTGTCTTATGATCTTCTCTGATCTTTTCCATCAAGGTAGACTGAATCTCCAATGTTGCTAAATAGCCTCTTGGAACTATCTCCAAACATAGCTCGCGAAGATCCTCGGCTAACTCCTGGGGTAACTCTCCTGTCATGAGTGTGTTGACATGGCTCTTGCGGCTCAACGCATCTGCTACTACGTTAGCCTTCCCTGGGTGATAATGCAATCTCATATCATAGTCCTTACTAAGCTCCAACCATCTCCTCTGCCTGAGATTCAACTCCTTCTGCGTGAAAATGTACTTCAAACTCTTGTGATCCGTGTACACCTCACAATGGTTTCCGATGAGAAAATGTCTCCATGTCTTCAACGCATGCACTACGGCTGCTAATTCCAAATCATGCGTGGCATAATTCTTCTCATGGGGTTTAAGTTGTCGTGAAGCATATGACACAACTCTTCCTTCCTGCATAAGCACTGCTCCAAGTCCTCGACGAGAAGCGTCGCAATAAACTTCATAATCCTTGCGTTGATCTGGCAGAATCAACACTGGTGATGTAACCAATCGTTTCTTCAATTCTTGGAAACTAGCTTCACATTCCTCAGTCCAATTGAATTTGGTGTCCTTCTTCAATAGCTCAGTCATGGGCTTTGCAATCTTTGAGAAATTCTCAATGAATCTCCGGTAGTATCCTGCGAGTCCAAGAAAACTCCGGATCTCTCCAACTGACGTGGGTGATTCCCAACTTGTTACTGTGTCAACTTTGGCGGGGTCTACTGCTATTCCTTCTCCGGATATAACATGTCCGAGGAATCCAACTTCCTTCAGCCAAAATTCACATTTGCTGAACTTGGCGTATAGTTGATGTTCTCTGAGCTTCTCAAGTACCAAACGCAAATGCTCCTTATGCTCTTCTTCATTCTTGGAGTAGACTAAAATATCGTCAATGAACACCACGACGAACTTATCCAAAAACTCCATAAACACTTTGTTCATCAGGTTCATGAAATAGGCAGGTGCGTTAGTCAGACCAAATGACATAACGGTATACTCATATAGCCCATACCTGGTGGTAAAAGCCGTCTTAGGTATATCCTGCTCTCGAATCTTTAACTGATGGTATCCTGATCGTAGATCGATCTTGGAAAATACCTTAGCTCCTTGTAAGCGGTCAAACAAATCATTGATCATCGGCAGTGGGTACTTGTTTTTGATGGTCACTTCATTCAATCCACGATAATCAACAACCATCCTCAACGATCCATTTTTCTTCTCCACTAGAAGTACTGGTGATCCCCAAGGTGACGAACTTGGGCGAATATAGCCTTTATCCAGTAACTCCTTAATCTGCTTCTTAATTTCCTCCAAATCTTTTGCGGGCATCCTGTACGGTCTCTTAGATATTGGCCCTGTGCCTGGCAAAAGTTCAATCAAGAACTCAATGTATCTATCCGGTGGCATGCCTGGAAACTCTTCTGGAAATACATCCGGGTAATCCTTCACCACTGGTACTTCCTCCTGTACAACTCCTAATAAGGAATTCACTTGAGTCCTCTTCGGCATATGCCGGGATACATACTTAATCCTCCTTCCTTCTGGGGTGGTAAGCAAAATCGACTTACTGGCATACTCAATGTTCCCTTCATACTTTGATAACCAATCCATGCCTAATATCACATCCAATCCTTGCGATTCCAATATTATTAGGTCTGAGGGAAACACGTAGTTACCAATCCTTAATGGTAACCGTTCACACCATAAACTAGCCATATACTCTGCTCCTGGCGAGGTTACTAACATGGGTGACCTAAGGGCTTGGGTTGGCAGTTTGTACTTATCCACAAATCCCCTTGATATGTATGAATGCGATGCACCAGTATGAAAAAGAACGAGTGCAGTAAATGACTTAACCAAAAACTTACCTATTACTGCATCAGGCTGTGCTTCAACCTCTTCCACGCTAACGTGGTTCACATGTCCTTTGTTGAAAGGGTTCGGCTTCTTCCCAGAGCTTCCATTGCCATTTCCATTCTGGGCTTCAGGACAGTCAGTTGCATAATGTCCAGTCTTCTGGCACTTGAAACAAGTAATGTGACTTAGATCCCTCTTGGCTGGGGTAGATGGGTTATTACGGTTCTGCCCGTTGCTTCCTCCGTTCCCATTACCATTCTTGGGTCCACTATGGTTGTGCGAACTACCTCCTCCATGGGTATGCTAAAACTGTCCTCCCGATTTCGGGGTAAAACGTGGCTTCTGCTGGGCTCCAGAATTATACTTCCCTTGTCCATACTTCCTCTTACGGTTTTCAATCTGCTGCTGCTTCCCTTCAATCATGAGTGCTCTATCTACCAACTCCTGGTAGTTGTTGAAGGTTGCTACCATTAGCTGGATGCTCAGCTCATCATTCAATCCTTCCAAAAACTTCTCCTGCTTGGCTACATCTGTGGCAACGTCATCTGGTGCATAACGTGCTAACTTACTGAAATCCTCCACATACTGGCCTACGGTGCGTCCTCCTTGGCGTAGGTTGCGAAACTCACGCTTCTTCATAGACATAGCTCCTGCTGAAACATGGGTTGTACGGAAAGGTTGCTGAAACTGGTCCCACGTGACAGTGTCAATAGGGTGTGTGGCTGTGTAATTCTCCCACCATGATGCTGCGGGTCCATCAAGCTGATGTGCGGCAAAACGCACTCTTTCCGCATCTGTGCATCCTGCAGTGGTCAACTCCCTTCCAACTTTGCGGAGCCAATCATCTGCAACAATCGGCTCGGTGCTGCTGGAAAACACCGGCGGATTTAGCCTCAAGAAACGGGCTAAGTGATCAACAGGTGGTGGTGGTGGGTTGTTGTTGTTGTTGTTGCCTTGGTTCTGTACTAACACTTGCATCAGGGCATTCTGTTGCTGAATCAACTGGGTGATCTCCGGTGGGAAAACAAATCCGGTGTCGCGTCTCGGAGGCATCTGATAGGTTAGAAAAGATGAGAGTTTAGAATAGAATGAGGTCTAGAGAGAAAACACTACCCATATGCTCATGAGACAAACACAATCAATATCACTCAATCAATTCAAACAAGGCATACAATCGATCTAACTAGCGTTACAAAAGTGCTTGAACTATACTATATATATGGGGGAAAACTACTACTGATATGGTGGTCTACTAGAAATTTGATCAGTCGAAGACTCCATGATATCTGCTCCAGCTTCATCAACAAAGTCATCTTCACTGGGGTCCGAGTCGGTGTCGTCGATGATGATGTAGTTATCCGGGCAAGCGCATTCATCATCTTCTGCTTTTGGCACTGGATTTCCCATGAATACTCCAATCTTCTTCTCCAGGTCGTCATTCTTCCCTACTAGCGCGACGATTTCCTCCAAATAATCCTTGCGTGTAGCCTTGAGTTCTTCCTCCAACTCCTTGATCTTCGTCAATGCCTTCTTCAGATCTATCTTGTCTGAGCACATATGGTTCTCCTGGCGACGAATGTGTTGGTTTTGCTCCTGGATGAAAGCTGCAATTGATCCATCCTTCTTGGTGCTGATCATCTCCCATTGCTCGTCTCGGCGTCCACAAATCTGATAAATAGTATCCTTAAGCTCCCTGTGGTAGACTTCTCCAATGCGTCCCATAGAGATGTGGGCTGCCATGCTCTTCCCTAAACTCCAGGTTGGTGCTTCAAAAGCCAACTTTATAGGCTCAGTGACTGGCGTAAACGTCCTTCCTGGAACTTGAACTTGAATCTTCCAGCTCTCCTCTTCAGGTAATGTGGCGTTGTAGGTTCCGGTGATGCTTGGTATTCCAATGTTCAAGTACTTAGTGACTTCCTTCAAGTGTCGTCCAAAAGGCGTATCTTCATCTGGTTGCATGAACTTGCTCCTTGCATCCGCCATTCCTAAAAGAGTAGAAAGTGGAGAGGAGTCAGAAATGAGAAGAGAGAAGTGTTCTAGGGTTTAAGCTTAGTGGTCGTGTCCTACAGTCAGCGTGTGCTCTGATACCACCTTTGTAGCGACCAGACCTCAAACAGTCTGTGCTGCTGTGCACCAGTGTCATCCCTGGATCAGTAATGCTGACACGCACAGTACAAATGGAGGATTTATAACAGAGTAGCAATCACACACTTATTACAACGAATATCTCAAAAGAGAATAAGTATGATAAATATGGCTTAAGGCCATCTAATACGATAACAGCGGAAGGCTTGGAAGATAAGTGAGTCCATCAACTCCAACGGCATCACTGAGTATAAGACCACGACCTAAGGCACCTTACTCGTCGTCTGAAAAGTCTGCAACATGAAACGTTGCAGCCCGAAAACGGGTCAGCACATGGAATATGCTGGCAATGTAACACATAGAGAATAATGAACATAATAATGCTATACTACATGCATATATGGCTGGTAGAAGGCTCTATGGTTACAGTTTTGCGAAAAGCCAATTTTTCCCTACTGCAAAGGAATAAATTTTATTTAACTATCATGGTGGTTGTGAAACATTGAGAAGGTACCTCCAACTCAATCCCAATTAAGTATCATCATTAACCCACAAAATTAATTAAAGTAACATGGTGATGAGATTCATATGATAATCCAAGTACTAGATACTCAAGTTGTCCATAACCGGGGACACGGCTAACCATGATTAGTTTATACACTCTGTAGAGGTTTGTGCACTTTTCCCCACAAGACTCGATCGCCTCCGCTTGATTCTCGCACTACATGATGTTTGAGAAACGGATGACCGAGACACAGTCTTTCAGAAGCGTTAACTCTCTACTCCGGGTAGACAGTACCACCTACATCCCCTACATCTGCTAGTCTACCTCTTCAAGAGCTCACACAACCTACTCAACTATGCTAGAGCCCATAATAGCTTGTGGCTGCACACGGAAGTTTCTAGCATGAATAATCTCATGATCCCTTTGAGCCTGGGTGGCGGTCCATAGGATGATCACACGGGTACTCCGGGATATCCAAAAATACAGGCAACACTGGGTTCTCCAGGTGCCTCAATCCACCCAGATGTGAGTTTTAGTTGCCACCTTAAGTAAACCATTAGTTAACAATCTCACATCTGTCGTGAATATCTCTCAAACCCAATCCACGTCTACAAGCATAGCATGGCAATATAAGCAACGTAGAAGTAACTCCCAAGGGTTTGATAATAAAAGGGCAATAGGTACTACCTCAACTACTTCCCAATACCCACAATTTAATTAGATCCTAACCATGCAATGTTTGAGGATTGATCTAATGCAATAAAACTGGGTAGTGAAAAGTATGATCAAAGTGTTACTTGCCTTGCTGATGATCCGTGAAACCTAGAGATTCGAAGTAGCAAGCGGCGCACTCCGGGTAATCTATCGCAAACAAACAAGCAAACAATAAGTACTCATCTAATGCACAAGTAAAACTCAAATAAAGATCCAACCAGAAAGACTTAAGAACTCCGGTTTGCAAAAAGATTCAACTCAAACGAAGCAACGAAAGTCAAACAGCGAAAGAATCAAGCTTCATTTACTAATCTGGTTCTAGGTCAAATTTTACAGTAGCAAAAACTTGTTTGAGTAGGGTAAACGGAAAGAGAATTTCGAGACGAAACTCTAGGCGCTTGAATCGCCTGATTCCGATAAACGAGCAAAAAGTTAAACGAAAACGAAGATCTGATCAGAAATCGGGATAATCGAAAAAAAATCCGACGAAAAGAAAAACTGACGAACAGTTAAACGAACGAACGTTCGTTAACAGCGACAATCCGACGAACACGTTCGTTAAAACGAACGGGTCAGTGAACGTTCACTAACTAATAAAACCAAAAAAATAAACCGATCTATAAAAAAACTAGGGTTTAGAAAAAAATAAACCGAATCGTTTTTTTTAACCGGACTCGGCGGCGGCTTCGGCTACCTCGGCGGGCAGCTCCGGCGGGGCGGGCAAGGGTGGCTCGGGCGGCGACGGGGCTCGACGGGAGGCGGCGGGCGGTGGCGCACGGGCTCCGGGGCGGCGGCGGCGCGGGCGCTCCTGCGGGCGGCGCTGGGTGAGGAGAGGTGGCGGGGCAGGGGGGTATTTAAGGAGGGGGAGGGGGTGGCGTGGAGGAGGGGGCAAGGCGGCGGCGGGCGGCGTCTACGAGCCGGACTCGGGCGGCGGCGCGGTGGCGTGCTCGGGAGGGAGACGACGCGGGAACGGGCCGGCCTGGCTCGGCTGGGCCTCGGCCCAGTCGGGCGCCGGATTTTTTTTAAACATTAGCCGAATCTAAAAAAATTGCAGAAAAATAAATAAAAATCCAAAAATGTTAAAACAAATTTTTCCCGTCTAATTAAAATAATTAGAACAAGATGAACATTTTCTTGGCCAAAAAAATGCAGTTTTGAAAACGTACAATTTTTTTAATGCAATTATAATTGCAAATAAAATCCGAATAAAATCAAATATTTGATTTTAATATTTTCCTCCAATATTTCAATTATTGTGGAGAAGTCATATTTTCTCCTCTCATTTATTTTAGTATGAAATATTTTTCGGAGAGAAAAATAATTAAAACCAAAAGCCTCGTTTTATTATTTGATAAAAATCAAATATGAAAAACCGGGAAAATCCCCAACTCTCTCCGAGGGTCCTTGAGTTGCTTAGGATTTATCGAGGATTTGCCAAAATGCAATAAAATATGCTATGCAATGATGATCTAATGTATAACATTCCAAATTCAAAATTTGGGATGTTACAACACCCAAAGAGTACTAAGGTGTGATCATGTTTTGCTTGTGAGAGAGTTTAGTCAACGGGTCTGCCACATCAGATCCGTATGTATTTTGCAAATTTCTATGTCTACAATGCTCTGGATGGAGCTACTCTAGCTAAACGCTCCCACTTTCAATATGTATCCATATCGAGACTCAGAGTCATCCAGATCGGTGTCAAAGCTTGCATCAATGTAACTCTTCACGACGAACTCTTTATCACCTCCATAACCGAGAAATATTTCCTTAGTCTTCTAAGGATAATTTTGACCAATGTCCAGTGATCTACTCCTAGATCACTATTGTACTCCCTTGCCAAACTCAGGGTAGGGTATACAATAGGTCTGGTACACAGCATGGCATATTTTATAGAACCTATGGCTGAGGCATAGGGAATGACTTTCATTCTCTCTCTATCTTCTGCCTTGGTCAGGCTTTGAGTCTTACTCAACTTCACACCTTGCAACACAGGCAAGAACTCCTTTCTTCGACTGTTCCATTTTGAACTACTTCAAAAAGTTGTCAAGGTATGTAATCATTGAAAAAACTTATCAAGCGTCTTGATCTATCTCTATAGATCTTGATGCTCAATATGTAAGCAGCTTCATCGAGGTTTTTCTTTCAAAAAACTCCTTTCAGATACTCGTCTATGCTTTCTAGAAAATTCTACATCATTTCCGATCAACAATATGTCATTCACATATACTTATTAGAAAGGTTGTAGTGCCCCCACTCACTTTCTTATAAAAACAGGCTTCACCACAAGTCTGTATAAAACTATATGCTTTGATCAACTTATCAAAGCGTATATTCCAACTCCGAGATGCTTGCCCCAGTCCATAGATGGATCGCTGGAGCTTGCACATTTTGTTAGCACCTTTAGGATTGACAAAACCTTCTGGTTGTACAACTCTTATTTAAGGAATGCAGTTTTGATATACATTTGTCATATTTCATAAAATGTGGCAATTGCTAACATGATTCGGACAGACGTTAAGCATCGATACGAGTGAGAAAATCTCATCGTAGTCAACATCTTGAATTTGTCAAAAACCCTTTTCCACAAGTCGAGCTTTGTAGATAGTAACACTACTATCAGCGTCTGTCTTCCTCTTAAAGATCCATTTATTCTCAATGACTTGCCGATCATCGGGCAAGTCAACCAAAGTCCATACTTTATTCTCATACATGGATCCCATCTCAGATTTCATGGCCTCAAGCCATTTTGCGGAATCTTGGCTCATCATCGCTTCCTCATAGTTCGTGGGTTCGTCATGGTCTAGTAACATGACTTCCAGAAAGGATTACTGTACCACTCTGGTGCGGACCATAATCTGGTTGACCCACGAGGTTCAGTAGTAACTTGATCTGAAGTTTCATGATCATCATCATTAGCTTCCTCACTAGCTGGTGTAGGTATCACAGGAACTGATTTCTGTGATGAATTACTTTCCAATTTGGGAGAAGGTACAATTACCTCATCAAGTTCTACTTTCCTCCAACTCACTTCTTTCGAGAGAAACTCCTTCTCTAGAAAGGATCCATTCTTAGCAATGAAAATATTGCCTTCGGATCTGTGATAGAAGGTGTACCGAACAGTCTCCTTTGGGTATCCTACGAAGACACATATCTCCGATTTGGGTTCGAGCTTATCAGGTTGAAGCTATTTCACATAAGCATCGCAACCCCTAATTTTAAGAAACGATAGCTTAGGTTTCTTGCAAACCGCAGTTCATATGGTGTCATCTCAACGAATTTAGATGGTGCCCTATTTAACGTGAATGCAGTTGTCTCTAATGCATAACCCCAAAACAATAATGATAAATCAGTAAGAGACATCATAGATCGCACCATATCTAATAAAGTACGATTATGTCGTTCGGACACACCATTGCACTGTGGTGTTCTAGGTGGCGTGAGTTGCGAAACTATTCCACATCATTTCAAATGAAGACCAAACTCGTATCTCTATATTCGTCTCCACGATCAGATCATAAAAACTTTATTTTCTTGTTGCGACGATTTTCCACTTCACTCTGAAATTCTTTGAACTTCTCAAATGTTTCAGACTTATGTTTCATATAGTAGATATACCCATATCTGCTCAAATCATATGTGAAGGTCAGAAAATAACGATACCCACCGCGAGCCTCAACACTCATCAGATCGCATACATCAGTATGTATTATTTCCAATAAGTCAGTTGCTCGCTCCATTGTTTCGGAGAACGGAGTCTTAGTCATCTTGCCCATGAGGCATGGTTCGCAAGCATCAAGTGATTCATAATCAAGTGATTCCAAAAGCCCATCAGCATGGAGTTTCTTCATGCGCTTTACACCAATATGACCTAAATGG
Organism: Triticum aestivum; assembly: GCF_018294505.1. NCBI lineage: Eukaryota > Viridiplantae > Streptophyta > Magnoliopsida > Poales > Poaceae > Triticum > Triticum aestivum. The sequence goes on from NC_057814.1 coordinate 503,909,133, forward strand.
TAGTGCCACATATAAGTTGCACTATCATTATTAACTTTGAATCTTTTGGCTTCAATATTATGAATATGTGTATCACTACGATCAAGATTCAATAAACCATTTATATTGAGTGTATGACCATAGAAGGTTTTATTCATGTAAATAGAACAACAATTATTCTTTGACTTAAATGAATAACCGTATTGCAATAAACATGATCCAATCATATTCATGCTCAACGCAAACACCAAATAACATTTATTTTCGGTTTAACACTAATCCCGAAGGTAAAGGGAGTGTGCAATGGTGATCTTTATCAACCTTGGAATCAGTTCCAACACACATCATCACCTTGCCCTTAACTAGTCTCTGTTTATTTTGCAACTCCCGTTTCAAGTTACTACTCTTAGCAACTGAACCAGTATCAAATACCGAGGGGTTGCTATAAACACTAGTAAAGTACACATCAATAACCTGTATATCATATATACTTTTGTTCACTTTGCCATCCTTCTTATCCGCCAAGTATTTGGGGTAGTTCCGCTTCCAGTGACCATTTCCTTCGCAGTAGAAGCACTCAGTTTCAGGCTTGGGTCTAGCTTTGGGCCTCTTCATGGGAGTGGCAACTTGCTTGCCATTCTTCTTGAAGTTCCCTTTCTTTCCCTTGCCCTTTTAATTGAAACTAGTGGTCTTGTCAACCATCAACATTTGATGCTTTTCTTGATTTCTACCTTCGTTGATTTCAGCATCACGAAGAGCTCGGGAATCGTTTTCGTCATCCCTTGTATATTATAGTTTATCACGAAGTTCCAGTAACTTGGTGATAGTGACTAGAGAACTCTGTCAATCACTATTTTATCTGGAAGATTAACTCCCACTTGATTCAAGCGATTGTAGTACTCAGACAATCTAAGCACATGCTCACTAGTTGAGCTGTTCTCCTCCATCTTGTAGGCAAAGTACTTGTCAGAGGTCTCATACCTCTCGACACGGGCATGAATATGAAATACCAATTTCAACTCTTGGAACATCTTATATGCTCCGTGGCATTCAAAAAGTTTTTTGAAGTCCCGGTTCTAAGCCGTAAAGGATGGCGCACTAAACTATCAAGTAGTTATCATACCGAGCTTGCCAAATGTTCATAATGTCTATATCTGCTCCTGCAATAGGTTCGTCACCTAGCGGTGCATCAAGGACATAATTCTTCTGTGTAGCAATGAGGATAATCCTCAGATCACGGACCAAGTCCGCATCATTGCTACTATCATCTTTCAACTTATTTTTCTCTAGGAACATATCAAAAATAAACGGGGAGCTACATCGCGAGCTATTGATCTACGACATAGTTATGCAAATACTACCAAGACTAAGTTCATGATAAATTAAAATTCAATTAATCGTATTACTTAAGAACTCCCACTTAGATAGACATCCCTCTAGTCATCTAAATGATCACGTGACCCAAATCAACAAAACCTTGTCCGACCATCACGTGAGATGGAGTTGTTTTCCATGGTGAACATCACTATGTTGATCATATCTACTATATGATTCATGTTCGATCTTTCGATCTCAGTGTTCCGAGGCCATATCTGCATATGCTAGGCTCGTCAAGTTTAACCTGAGTATTCTGCGTGTGCAAAACTGGCTTGCAACCGTTGTATGTGAACGTAGAGCTTATCACACCCGATCATCACGTGGTGTCTCAGCATGAAGAACTGTCGCAACGGTGCATACTCAGAGAGAACACTTATACCTTGAAATTTTAGTAAGGGATCATCTTATAAAGCAACCGTCGTACTGAGCAAAATAAGATGCATAAAAGATAAACATCACATGCAATCAAAATATGTGACATGATATGGCCATCGTCATCTTGTGCCTTTGATCTCCATCTCCAAAGTACCGTCATGATCTCCATCATCACCGGCATGACACCATGATCTCCATCATCTTGATCTCTATCAACGTGCCGTCACATGGTCGTCTCGCCAACTTTTTCCTTTTGCAACTATTGCTATCGCATAGCGATAAAGTAAAGCAATTACATGGCGCTTGCATCTTATGCAATAAAAAGACAACCATAAGGCTCCTGCCAGTTGCCGATAACTTAACAAAACACGATCATCTCATACAACAATTTATATCTCATCACGTCTTCACCATATCACACCACAACATGTCCTGCCAAAACAAGTTAGACGTCCTCTACTTTGTTGTTGCAAGTTTTACGTGGCTGCTATGGGCTTCTAGCAAGAACCGTTCTTACCTACGGATCAAAACCACAACGATTTTTCATCAAGTGTGCTGTTTTAACCTTCCAGAAGGACCGGGCGTAGTCACACTCAATTCAACTAAAGCTAGAGAAATAGACACCCACTATCCACCTATGTGGAAAGCACGGCGGTAGAACCAGTCTCATGAACGCAGTCATGTAATGTCGGTCTGGGCCGCTTCATCCAACAATACCGCCAAATCAAATTATGACATGCTGGTAAGCAGTATGACTATTATCGCCCACAACTCTTTGTGTTCTACTCGTGCATATAACATCTACGCATACACCTGGCTCGGATGCCACTGTTGGCGAACACAGTAATTTCAAAAAAATTCCTACGATCACGCAAAATCTATCTAGGTGATGCATAGCAACGAGCGGGGAGAGTGTGTCCACGTACCCTCGTAGACCGAAAGCGGAAGCGTTATATCAATGCGGTTGATGTAGTCGTACGTCTTCACGATCCGACCGATCCTAGCACCGAACGTACGGCACCTCGGTGTTCAGCACACGTTCAGCTCGATGACGTCCCTCGTACTCTTGATCTAGTTGAGGCCGAGGGAGAGTTCCGTCAGCACGACGGTGTGGCGACGCTGATAATGAAGTTACTGACGCAGGGCTTCGCCTAAGCACTACGACGATATGACTGAGGTGTGTAACTGTGGAGGGGGGCACCGCACACGGCTAAAAGATCAACTTGTGTGTCTATGGGGTGCCCCCTGGCCACGTATATAAAGGAGGGGGAAGAGGAGGCCGGCCTACGAGGGGCGCGCCTATAGGGGGTGTCCTAGTATTCTCAATCCTAGTTGGAGTCCCCTTCCTTTTCCAAGTGGGGAGAGAGGGAAGGAGTAGGAGAGGGAGAAGGAAAGTGGGGGGCGCCGCCCCCCTCCCTAGTCCAATTCGGACCAGCCCATGGGGGGGGGCGCGCGGCCTCCCCTGGTGGCCCTTCTCTCCTTTCCACTAAGGCCCATGAAGGCCCAATACTTCCGCCAGCGAATTCCTGTAACTCTCCGGTACTCCAAAAAATACCCGAACCACTCAGAACCTTTCGATGTCCGAATATAGCCTTCCAATATATCGATCTTTATGTCTCGACCATTTCGAGACTCCTCGTCATGTCCGTGATGTCATCCGGGACTCCAAACAACCTTCGGTACATCAAATCACATAACTCATAATACAAATCGTCATCGAACATTAAGCGTGCGGACCCTACGAGTCCGAGAACTATGTAGACATGACCGAGACACATCTCCGGTCAATAACCAATAGCGGAACCTGGATGCTCATCTTGGCTCATACATATTCTATGAAGACCTTTATCGGTCAAACCACATAACAACATACCTTGTTCCCTTTGTCATCGGTATGTTACTTGCCCGAGATTCGATCGTCGGTATCATCATACCTAGTTCAATCTCGTTACCGGCATATACCTCTCCGATATACGGAGTGACAAATCCTAATCTTGATCTATGCCAACCCAACAAACACCATCGGAGACACCTGTAGAGCATCTTTATAATCACCCAGTTACGTTGTGACGTTTGATAGCACACAAGGTGTTCCTCCGGTATTCGGGAGTTGCATAATCTCATAGTCAGAGGAACATGTATAAGTCATGAAGAAAGCAATAGCAATAAAATAGAACGATCATTATGCCAAGCTAACAGATGGGTCTTGTCCATCACATCATTCTCTAATGATGTGATCCCGTTCATCAAATGACAACACATGTCTATGGCTAGGAAAATTAACCATCTTTGATTAACGAGCTAGTCAAGTAGAGGCATACTAGGGACACTCTGTTTTGTCTATGTATTCACACATGTATCAAGTTTCCGGTTAATACAATTCTAGCATGAATAATAAGCATTTATCATGATATAAGGAAATATAAATAACAACTTTATTATTGCCTCTAGGGCATATTTCCTTCACATACATCATGGACACGCATCAACAAAACTTACCATTTGAACTATAATCTCTTCAAAAAATAGGATTGGCCGGATTTAGATAGCACAAATTTCAGTCTGCAAAATCTCCAATTCCTTCGTGGTTACCTCAGTGTCTCGTTTCATTTTTTTGACTCCTGCATCTAAAACCTGCAAGTCCAGTCTCAACTTGTTGATTGCACGTTGAGAATCATGTACACGCTGTCTTGCCACCTCTAGTTGATGCTCCAGAACATCAGCACATTCCAATTCCAATCCATAATCATTTGGTAACGGCCATGCTGCACTACTCGCAAAGTACACATGACTAGGGCAAAAATATAGTTACAACAGCGAAGCGAGCAAGACAGACTATTTTGTACATGGCAAAACAAGACTAACAATAATGTTACACGTCATCAAGCATAAGCAGGTGACATTTTAAAAATTATAAAAATGGTATTCTGTGCAGCCCGCATACAGAAATCTCTCTTAGCTCACCAGAGGAGCATGATGTTGGGGCGAAATCCAAAACACAGTCATGTTACAAATTTAGACAGCATGTTGCGTACAAGTAAGCAAGCGGTTGGCCATTCTGTAGCTCAATTAAAGTCTTAGGGAGCATAATGAACATCAAAGGGATTCATACAACCCTACTACAGCAAGCAAAACGATGCAATCATTAGCCTAGTATAAACAAGATTGTGAGCCTCCTACAGTAATAGTTGGTTAATACACTTCAAATTTTCAGGCACACTTCGCCAGAGTAATTAAATGGTAAGGCCTTTAATTATGTCAACTAATATTTATACAAGTACCCAACATCAGGCACCATTGTTTGGGCACCTCATTAACTGAGGACAAATAAAGCAATTGAAAAGAGCAATTTAACTATGCCTGAAACAAACAAGCAATTGAACTGTTGAGTTGGATACAGTGACTTACCTTAACTGGTTGAACAGGCTCAGCGCCGCTCCTCCTTCTCTTGCAAGGCTCCTTCCTAACATCTTCTACTTGGAAATCCTCAATCTTATCTTCATTGAACCCTCTCTGCAAGGTGACACAAACAAGTTACTCGTCTCCTTGGAAGATAAATATGCATACTTTCCAGTCTGTGAACAACACAAAAGGGTGAGATTATAACAAAACAACACCACGTAAAGAAACATGCCACATCTCTTGCACACAATGAAATGAGAATTTACTATGTGTGCACTATGTAAAAACTAGGCATACACTAGTACATCCCACACAGTCAGTCCCCGCTAAACGTTTCCATTCGTATGTACATCCCACATAGTCGCTCTAAGGAAAACGTTTCCGTTCACAGGTACATCACACACAATTTTTCCGGTTAAATCGCTTGCGTTATTGGATATATCACAAACGGTCCGTGGAACAAACTGTGTGGCAAAGGCTGTCCATCACACACAGTTTCCGTGGCCTAACGCAAACAATTTTCAAGAGAAAGTTGTGTGTGATTGTTCGTTGATCCAACATAGTTTATTCCTAGAAACTTTGTGCCTTGCCTGAGGTCATCGCCCACGGTATTTTTTCAACAACCGTTTAAAAAAGCAAAACCCAATTAGCAGGCTCATTCGCCACTAGCAGGCTAATTATCCAATTATTCATAATCCATTTATTAATCTAATTGACATTTCATAGTAAGCACACAATACATTTCATTTTCATAATTGAAATACATCAGAGTACAACATCATATAGCTTCAGCACTCAGCTACTCCATTACACAACTACACCAGGACCAAGTTTCACATGCAACATCTATAACCTTTCGAAATTAGCATCATAGACGGTACATAGACAGATGTATCTCATCTGGACAAATGCTGAAGCAGAAGGAGAATATTGAGCCTTCATTGATGTTGAAGGTCTTTGTAACTTTAGGCCAGTGCCTGTGGATGATTGCCCGTCCATCCTTCATCCTCTTCAGGAACACTTCAATATTGAACCGTGGGTGTTGTATGAATACCTTCCTCGCCTCCTGACCATACAGGTGGTTTGAGAGGTAATCATCAGTGAACTGCTTTGGAAAGGCTCGAAAACAAGGATGTGCATAAATATCTTTTCTATATTGGAAATGGGGCAAAGGAATAAAAAAGGCAAGGTATAATAGTTAGTACCATCCTGTAGTGAACTGATGTCTTCTTCATTGTGCAGACAAAGATCTTGTTGTTTTTTGTCGCTAATTTCTTTATCCTAACAATCTTTCTGAGTTTCTTGACTTGACTAGTATTCATGGACAACTCATTTCCCCATATGCAAAAAGGGTCGAACAGTGGGTCAAAACCTCTGACAGCAGGACCTACATGTGCAAGACCAAATTGTAAAAAACCTAAATATTAGAATGGTTCATGCAATTGCACAATAATGTGCTATTAGACAACGGACCATGCATGTGCTAACCTCGATTGTAAACCTCAGTGCTTCCCATTGTTTCCCTGCAACACATATAAGGTAGTTAGTCATCAGGTTAAGTAAGGGTTCGCATGGTATCAGTAAAATATGTTGATGAAAAATAAGCACATTGCAGATTCATCAGATTAATTCAAGCCACATGGAAAACCCATTTATCCAAACCAAGTATGATTAAGAACTAGGAAATATAGCAATTGTATATGTTTCTCATGTATTAAGTGCAGCCAAATTTGATTTATTCCTCACATGCACAACAATACAAAATTCTACCCGCGACAATTGGACATCGCAGTGTAGAATTGAACCAAGAAGTTAGCTAAACACCACAACAAATGAACCAAACATTAACTGAGCACCACATTGCACAATATAACATACTCCTAATAGAAGATCAGACAATTAACCAAACCAAGCATGCTTAACAACTTGGAAATATAGAAATTGTATTTGTTTCTCATGTATTTAGTACATCCAAATTCGATTTATTTCTCACATGGTATACAATAAAAGAATGCAGCCACAACAATTGAACATCGCATTGCAGAATTGAACCAAGCAGTTAACTAAACACCACAACAAATGAATCAAATGTTAACTAAGCACCACATTGCACAATATAACATACTCGTAATAGAAGATCAGACAGTTAACCAAACCAAGCATGCTTAACAACTTGGAAATATTGCACCCTAAAGAATTGAACATCACATTTGCAGAATTGAACCAAGCAGTTAACTGAACACCACATTGCACGACATATAGAATATATACACTAGAATTTGTTAAGGAAAGGCAGTAGATAGCAAACGATGGCCTCGAGAAAATGCCATGAACTGTCGTTTAAAGAAGCCAACCGTGTCGGCGCGCGAGGCGCACGAGGCATCATTGGTGGCCTCGACGGAGAGGTGCTCCTCCAAGATCTGGGGGTCGGCATGAATGGTAGCCATCGCGACCTCATCCGCGCGTGCGGCCGCGATTTGCTTCTCCGCTACCAAATGCTCCTTGGGATCCTGGCTATACTGCGTGCACCATGGCTTAGGGAGACACTTATTTGGTGGAGGGGTCAGTGATTTTGGTGGAAGGTGTCGCGCTCGCGCCGGCGGTCGGGGCATGTGGGATGTGGAAAGAGGAGGAGGATGGGGGTCGGGTGCGGATTACCTGCCTGGATAGGCGAGGCCGAGCAGCGTGAATGTGGGTCAACGGCGAGGAGGCGGCACTGCAAGCACGGAGTGAAGGTTTGAACTTGGAAAGGAAGGTGGAAAGGAGGGAAATGTGGATTTTGGTAAGGGGGAGGGGTGGGGAGGTAGATATTTCTGCGGAAGCCGAAAATTTGGAATCGCTTCAGCCAAAAAACTTTCGCGCAAAGTGTCATTAGACACGGTCTCTTATTCAGAACCGTGTACGATATGTGAACATCACAAACAATTCAGATAGCTTAACCCGTGTGTGATGAGTTTTGAACGTCAAAAATTTTGGTTTGAATTTCCATGGTTACAGTGGTCATCCAGGTCATTGCATAACTTGGGTACACAAAGGAGACTACAGCACACCCACACTTCTTAAGCGAGCAAGTTCAGCAATTAAATAGAGCTAGCTGACCTAAACATTACTCTAACTAATTAAAGACCGGTGCTCTTAATTAAATAAACAAAGAGTACTACTACGGCTGGTGCTCGTCGATCTTCGCCGCCGCCTCCATGTCCAGCTCGCGCCCGACGGTCTCCCGGGGAAGGGGCTCCATGGCATCAATCGCACCATACTCGGCAAGCATCTCGCCATCCACGTCCACCATATCTTTGGAATAGGCCGCCACGAGCAGGGCGTGGTTGGCCGCGATCTGGGCTTTGGCGGGCTCCGTCATGGCAAGGTATGACGCGCAAGAACGGATGGCTGCTCGAACTCTCTCGGCGATTGCCAACTCTTCGGCCGTGGGTTGCCAACCGTTGTCGGAGAAGCTTCCTTTGATTTGTGCGGTGAGCGCCACGAGCTGGGCGTGGACGGCCTCGCATGGTGGTGGGCGGCCTCCATCAGGGCTAAGGCCGCCGCTGCGGAACGGACGGCTGCTGTGCCGCTCTCGCCAGTTGCTATCCCCGAGGCAGATGCTGCTGCCGCCGCCTGAGAAGCAACAGCGGCCGTTTTGGCTGCCTTGGCCACCCGGACGCAGACTGCGGTCTCCCTCACGAATCTTGTTAGCACGCGCCTGGCGGCTGCGGTCGCGCTCTCGCCGGAGTGGGCCGCCGAAGTTGGCCTCACGACGCGGGTCCACGTCCCCATCTTTCACCGGCGACGATTGAACAGTGAAATGATATTTGGGGAGTGAGCTAGTGTGCTTGACACGCCGGCTGTTGACTGTAGCCAACGCACCTTCTCTCATAAGCCATTGGCATACAATACACCGATGGTGCTCCAAGATATTTTGTGTTGCATCTTATACGGTTGGCGATAATAAACTGTGTGCGATCTACTTGATTTATCATCTTGATCATTTGAATTAAATAATGGGGTCACAGCTACAAAGGATGGTGTTTGAATTGTTAGAACTTTTATCTGCAGTGAACATGCAACTATAGATCTGTCGTAAAAAAATTGAATTATTCAGGGTTTGTTTGTACATTTTTATACATTAACAGGGTTTTCCAGGCATTTTATGCGCATAATTCAAATTTTAACTACATGCACATGCTCCAGTGCATATAAACTTATTGAAAAAACAAATATGTGTCCTTGGTTGCATGCTTAGGTCCCATGCAAGAAACGGGAATGAAATTCAAACACCCTAGCACCGTCACTCGGCCGCAAACATTGAGATACCTGGTTTTTAAATTCTAGTAAATCCAAAACTCGTCTGAAATTCATGAAACTTGGCATGCTATCATGTAGCGGCATGAACATGCCGTGGTAATTTTTTTTCCCATTTGGGGCAGGTTTGGGTATACGCTTCTCACAAACCAGACCTTCTCACAACAAGCGTGATGTTTCGGTTGGGAACGTGCCACATTTGGGGACAAAACGATATTCGTTGGCTCTTATTGCTTTCAAAAATTTTCGAGTGTCAACATAGAACAACCAGAGTGTTGTGTTAAATTTTGGAATTTTTCGGGGTTCGTTTGGACATTTTTATATGCTAACTGGGTTTTCCAGGCATTTTATGTGTATAATTCAAATTTGAACTACATGCACATTCTCCAGTGCATATATATGGGATGAAAAATCAAATCTGTGTCCTTGGGTGCATGCTTAGGTCCCATGCAAGAAATGGGAATGCATTTCAAACACCAGGGCACCGTTGATTGCCGGCAAAACATTGAGATGCCTGGTTTTAAATTCTAGTAAATCCAAAACTTGTCTGAAATCATGAAACTTGGCATGCTATCATGTAGCGGCATCAACATGTCGAGGTACAAATTTTATCCCATTTGGGGGAGGTTTGGGTATATGCTTCTCACAAACCGGAGCTTCTCACAACAAGCATGATGGTTTTCGGTAGGGAACGTCCCACATTTGGGGACGAAACAGTATCCATTGCCTCTTATTGCTTTCAAATTTTTTTCTCCTGTCAACATAGAACAATAGGAGTGTTGTGTGAATTTTTGTGATTATTCGCGGTTCGTTTGGACATTTTTATGCATTAACCGAGTTTTCAATGCATTTATATGCATAATTCAAATTTGAACTACATGCACATGCTCCAGTGCATATAAATTGGTTGAAAAATCAAATATGTTTCCTTGGGTGTATGCTTAGGTCCCATGCAAGAAACGAGAATGAATTTCAAACAGCAGGGTATCGTTGATTGTCGGCAAAACATTGAGATGCCTGGTTTTTAAAATCTAGTAAATGCAAAACTCGTCTGAAATTAATGAAACTTGGCATGCTATCATGGAGCGGCATCAACATGCCGTGGTACAAATTTTGTCCCTTTTGGGGCAGGTTTGGGTATATGCTTCTCACAAACCGGAGCTTCTCACAACAAGCATGATGGTTTTCGGTAGGGAACGTCCCACCTTTGGGGACGAAACGATATCCGTTGCCTCTTATTGCTTTCAAAAATTTTCGAGTGTCAACTTAGAAAACCAGAGTGTTGTGTTAAATTTTGGAATTTTTTGGGGTTTGTTTTGACATTTTTATACATTAACTGGGTTTTCCACGCATTTTATGTGCATAATTCAAATTTGAACTACATGCACATTCTCCAGTGCATATAAATTGGTTGAAAAATCAAATCTGTGTCCTTGGGTGCATACTTAGCTCCCATGCAAGAAATGGGAATGAATTTCAAACACCAGGGAACCGTTGATTGCCGGCAAAACATTGAGATGCCTGGTTTTCAAATTCTAGTAAATCCAAAACTCGTCTGAAATTCATGAAACTTGGCATGCTATCATGTAGCAAGATCAACATGTCGTGGTACAAATTTGGTCCCATTTGGGGCAGGTTTGGGTATATGCTTCTCAGAAACCGGAGCATCTCACAACAAGCATGATGGTTTTCGGTAGGGAACGTCCCACATTTGGGGACAAAACGATATCCATTGCCTCTTATTGCTTTCAAATTTTTTCTCCTGTCAACATAGAACAACAGGAGTGTTGTGTGAATTTTTGTGATTATTCGGGGTTCGTTTGGACATTTTTACACAATAATAGAGTTTTCAATGCATTTATGTGCATAATTCAAATTTGAACTACATGCACATGCTCCAGTGCATATAAATTGGTTGAAAAATCAAATCTGTGTCCTTGGGTGCATACTTAGCTCCCATGCAAGAAATGGGAATGAATTTCAAACACCAGGGAACCGTTGATTGCCGGCAAAACATTGAGATGCCTGGTTTTCAAATTCTAGTAAATCCAAAACTCGTCTGAAATTCATGAAACTTGGCATGCTATCATGTAGCAACATCAACATGTCGTGGTACAAATTTGGTCCCATTTGGGGCAGGTTTGGGTATATGCTTCTCAGAAACCGGAACATCTCACAACAAGCATGATGGTTTTCGGTAGGGAACGTCCCACATTTGGGGACAAAACGATATCCATTGCCTCTTATTGCTTTCAAATTTTTTCTCCTGTCAACATAGAACAACAGGAGTGTTGTGTGAATTTTTGTGATTATTCGGGGTTCGTTTGGACATTTTTACACAATAATAGAGTTTTCAATGCATTTATGTGCATAATTCAAATTTGAACTACATGCACATGCTCCAGTGCATATAAATTGGTTGAAAAATCAAATCTGTGTCCTTGGGTGCATACTTAGCTCCCATGCAAGAAATGGGAATGAATTTCAAACACCAGGGAACCGTTGATTGCCGGCAAAACATTGAGATGCCTGGTTTTCAAATTCTAGTAAATCCAAAACTCGTCTGAAATTCATGAAACTTGGCATGCTATCATGTAGCAACATCAACATGTCGTGGTACAAATTTGGTCCCATTTGGGGCAGGTTTGGGTATATGCTTCTCAGAAACCGGAGCATCTCACAACAAGCATGATGGTTTTCGGTAGGGAACGTCCCACATTTGGGGACAAAACGATATCCATTGCCTCTTATTGCTTTCAAATTTTTTCTCCTGTCAACATAGAACAACAGGAGTGTTGTGTGAATTTTTGTGATTATTCGGGGTTCGTTTGGACATTTTTACACAATAATAGAGTTTTCAATGCATTTATGTGCATAATTCAAATTTGAACTACATGCACATGCTCCAGTGCATATAAATTGGTTGAAAAATCAAATCTGTGTCCTTGGGTGCATACTTAGCTCCCATGCAAGAAATGGGAATGAATTTCAAACACCAGGGCACCGTTGATTACCGGCAAAACATTGAGATGCCTGGTTTTTAAATTCTAGTAAATCCAAAACTCGTCTGAAATTCATGAAACTTGGCATGCTATCATGCAGCGGCATCAACATGTCGTGGTACAAATTTTCTCACATTTGGGGCAGGTTTGGGTATATGTTTCTCACAAACCGAAGCTTCTCACAACAAGCATGATGGTTTTCGGTAGGGAACGTCCCACATTTGGGGACGAAACGGTATCCATTGCCTCTTATTGCTTTCAATTTTTTTCTTGTGTCAACATAGAACAACATGAGTGTTGTGTGAATTTTTGTGATTTTTCGGGGTTCGTTTGGACATTTTTATGCATGAACTGAGTTCTCAATGCATTTATGTGCATAATTCAAATTTTAACTACATGCACATGCTCCAGTGCATATAAATTGGTTGAAAAATCAAATCTGTGTGTGCATGCTTAGGTCCCATGCAAGAAATGGGAATGAATTTCAAACACCAGGGCACCGGTGATAGCCGGCAAAACATTGAGATGCCTGGTTTTTAAATTCTAGTAAATCCAAAACTCATCTGAAATTGATGAAACTTGGCTTGCTATCATGGAGCGACATCAACATGTCGTGGTACAAATTTTGTCCCATTTGGGGCATGTTTGGGTATATGCTTGTCACAAACCGGAGCTTCTCACAACAAGCATGATGGTTTTCGGTAGGGAACGTCCCACCTTTGGGTATGAAACGATACCCATTGCTGTTGACTCTCTAAATAGATAAAAGTGAAGCATGAGAGTTTAATTATTTCTACAAAAGACCATGCTCTAACAAATATAAGTGAAGCAAAAGAGCATTCTACAAATAACGGTTTTCTATGTGAAGAGAAACAGGCAATCCAAACTTCAAATGATATAAGTGAAGCACATGAAGCATTCTATAAAGCCATACTCAAAAGATACAAGTGAAGTGCAATGAGCATCCTATAAATCAACCATGGACTATCTCATACCAGCATGGTGCATAAAAGAAAACTGAAAAATAAACACAAAAGTCGCTCCAAGATTTACACATATCACATGAACGAAACGAGAAAGAAAACATACCGGTACTTGTTGTAGAAAGATGGGATGCCTTTCGGGGCATCCCCAAGCTTAGACGCTTGAGTCTCCTTGGATATTTACTTGGGGTGCCTTGGGCATCCCCAAGCCTGAGCTCTTGCCTCTCCTCCTTCTCCTCATATCGAGACCTCCTCGATCTTTGATCACTTCATCCACACAAAACTCAATAGAAAGCTCGGTAAGATCCGTTAGTATAATAAAGCAAATCACTACTCTAAGTACTATTGCAAACCAATTCATATTTTGTTTTTGCATTGTAGCTACTGTATTATAACTTTTCCATGGCTTATACCACCGATAAAATGGATAGTTTCATCAAAACAAGCAAAATAATGCATCAAAAATAGAATCTGTCTTGAACAGGACAGTTTGTAGCAATCTGAACCTCTACCATACTTCTGGTACTCCAAAAATTCTGAAAAATTAGGAAAAAATAAACAATTTTTATAGAAATACTATGCAGAAATTTTCAGAAACTTTCAACATTCCAGTAAAAAATGTAAAATCACACACTAGAGCCAAAGTTTCTGTTTTTGCACCGCACATACCAACAAGAAATCTACTCATCCTAAAGGCAAATCTTGGCATAATAATTTTACAATACAAAGGATTTGTACAAGGGGATAATTATTTTTGTTGAAAAGTTTCTGAAATTAAGATTCACAAAGTTTCCATGGGCATGAACAAAGTTCAAGGCTAGCTCCCCCTTTCACAATGCTCGTCCCTCTCACTTTCACTTTTCTTTTTGTGAAGTTTTAAGTACCCCTCTATATTTTTTTTGTTTTAAAACTTTATAAAAGTACTCAACAGAAATAAATGACTCTCTAAAACTTCTGGGTTGTCTCCCTGGCAGAGCTTTCTTTAAAGCCATTAAGCTAGGCATAAAGTGCTCAAGTAATGGATCCACCCGGATCCCAAGGTATATCAAAGCCAATTTTAATTAACAATGATTTGCAATTTAGTAGTGAGCACAAAGCAACATATATCATGCAATGACGAAGTCTAACTCTCTTCCTATGCATCGGCATGTCATACAAGAACAATTCATGCACATCAAGTAAAGGCCAATACATAGCATAAGCAGTTTCTTGCAATTTTATCGTGTTGGAAACATAAGAGGGTGAGATATAGTTCCTCTCTCATAATAATTGCAAGTAGGAGCAGCAAGCACATGCATATTATATTCATCAAAATCATCATGTGCAATGGTAAAAGGCAACCCATCAATGTAATCCTTAATAAGTGCAAACTTCTCCGATATATTGTAGTTTGGAGAATTCAAAAAGATAATAGGACTATCATGTGTGGTGCAATAGTAACAATTTCATTCTTAACATAAGGAACTATAGCAAGTTCATCTCCATAAGCATAATTCATATTGGCATCGTGGCCACAAGCATCAAGTTCATCAAAAAGGGATGTTTCAAACGAATCCAAGGGATCATAGCAATTATCATAACATTCATCCTTCGGTAAGAACGAAGGGACATTAAACAATGTCTTAGTTGAAGAGTCACTCTCATTAGAAGGTGGGCACGGGTAGCTAATCCGTTCTTCCTCTGTTTGTTCTTCGCTCTGCTCATCATCTTTTTCCTCCAATGAGCTTGCAGTTTCATCAATTTCGTCTTCCATAGACTCTTGCAAAATATTAGTCTCTTCTTGGAAAACGGAGGCGTTCTCAATAAATACATCAATATTGTAATTGTATTTATAATTATCATAGCAATATTTAAGGATAGCAAAATTTCCAGGTCTATAAACTGAATCATCAAAATCTTCAAACTTTAAAAACAAAGATTCAATTCCATAAGGACCCTTAAATGCAGCAAATTCTTCTATTCGTTCCACATCATAGTAATCATATATACCATTAGCATAAGAAGCCAAGGTTTCATTATCTCTAAATTAACATGAAAAGGGGAGGTGTCGAGCCTTCATTCTAGAGCAACAAGTATAATCATATCCCGAGCATAAATTCCAAGCATACCATTGCAACATTTCAATTTGATCCCACAAAAGTTTTCCTTTTTGAGTCAAGCGATAATCCCTAAAGTATTCACGTTGATCCAACGGTAATCCCATTATCAAATTGAATGGGGTTTTCTCAGGATTATCAAAGTAGTGCATAATATTTTTCACATAACGAGCATCGAGGGTTTTAGGAGGTTCCCCATCTCCATGAGTAGCAAGTACCACTAATTTTTTTGGTGTTTCGTGTCCCATATCAATAACTAAAGATAGAGAACAACTTAGAATAGGAAATAAAAACTACTTAGTGATAAAGCAAACAAGTACACACGAGAATATTCACCCCACGCGATTGCTCCTCGCAACGGCACCAGAAAAAGGTCTTGATAACCCACAAGTATAGGGGATCATTTGTAGCTTTCTTTGATAAATAAGAGTGTCAAACCCAATGAGGAGCTAAAGGTAGAACAAATATTCCCTCAAGTTCTATCGACCACCGATACAACTGTACGCACACTTGACGTTTGCTTTAACGAAAACAAGTATGAAACTATCTTGCAAGAATAAAACTATGAGTACTTTGAGAGAATAAAACTATGAATAAATTGCGAGATAATAGAAGTGGATAGCTTTTTTCAACAAGAAAGTCATTTGTTCCTAGGCAATCGATAACAAGTACCGGTAATCATTCTTGTAATTTTACATGAGGGAGAGGAATGAGCTAACATAGTTTATCTACTTGGATCATATGTACTTATGATTAGACCCCTAGCAAGCATCCGCAACTACTAAAGACCATTAAGGTTGTGAAACCCAATCATTGCATTAAGTATCAAGTCCTCTTTACTCCAATACGCCATAACCCACTTATCCGCGTTTAGGCTGCTGTCACCCCCGCAACACTGAAAATAAGCAAACCATGAACATATTGCAACACCCTACAGCAGGGGCCCCTCCATTTGCGCGACACGGAGGGCACCATATAGGACATCACCATAAATAAATTATACAATCATACCAACCAAGATCACGATTAACCCATAGGACAACACAGATCTACTCAAACTGAAGGAAATATACCCTAGAGGCAATAATAAAGTTGTTATTTTATATTTCCTTATATCATGATAAATGTTTATTATTCATGCTAGAATTGTATTAACCGGAAACTTGATACATGTGTGGATACATAGACAAAACACCGTGTCGCTAGTAAGCCTCTACTAGACTAGCTAATTAATCAAAGATGGTTAAGTTTCCTAACCATAGACATGTGTTGTCATTTGATGAACGGGATCACATCATTAGCAGAATGATGTGATGGACAAGACCCATCCGTTAGCTTAGCATAATGATCGTTCAGTTTTAGTGCTATTGCTTTCTTCATGTCAAATACATATTCCTTCAACCAATAGATTATGCAACTACCGGATACCGGAGGAATACCTTATGTGCTATCAAACATCACAACATAATTATAAAGATGCTCTACAGGTATCTCCGAAGGTGTTTGTTGGGTTGGCATAGATCGAGATTAGGATTTGTCACTCAGAGTATCGGAGAGGTATCTCATAAGCTTGCAAGGAAACGACTAAGGAGTTAGTCATGAGGTGATGTATTACCGAACGAGTAAAGAGACTTGCCGGTAACGAGATTGAACTAGGTATGAAGATACCGACGATCGGATCTCGGGCAAATAACATACCGATAGAGAAAGGGAATAACGTATGTTGTCATAACGGTTCTACCAATAAAGATCTTCGTAGAATATGTAGGAGCCAATATGAGCATATAGGTTCCGCTGTTTGCTATTAAACGGAGAGGTATCTCGGTCATGACTACATAATTCCCGAACCCGCAGGGTTGCACGCTTAACGTTCGTTCATGCTAGAGTAGTATTGGTTTATTTGATGAGTAGTAACCAAATGTTGTTCAGAGTCCCAGATGAGATCCCGGACATCACGAGGAGTCTCGGAATGGTTGATAGGTAAAGATTTATATATGGGAAGTCATATTTTGGGTTCCGAAAAAATATGCAGTTTTTTCGGTATTGTACCGGGAAGCTTGGTTCCGGAGGATTCCGGAGGGGTCTGGAAGTCCACAAGTGGTTCCACCACGACCCAAGGGCTAGCATGGGCTGCGCGGAGGCGCCCTGGCCTTATTTGGCTAGGTTCACCAAGTCCTCAAAAGCCCATGTGGCTAGGGAAGGCGAAAAAGGAAGGAGTCCTAGTAGGAATAGGATTGGACTTGGAGTCCAACTCCTCTCCCCCTTAGCTATGCCCTAGGGCCTGGAGGGGCTGTTTACCATGCCCCAATAGAACACACCAAGCCCTTGGCGCTCCTCTCTCTCCCGTTACTCCGTAGTTCCACCGCCTCGTCCCGGCGACGCTTAGCGAAGCGCTATCGGTGTTCCAACACCACCATCACCACCATGCCGTTGTGTTGGTTGTGATCCCATCTACTTCTCCTCTCCTGCTTGCTGGATCAAGAAGGAGGAGACGATCGAGCTGCAAGTGTGCTAAACTCGGAGGTGCCGTTCGTTCGGCACTAGATCGGTTGGATCGTGATCGGATCACGAAGAGTACAACTACATCAACCGCGTGATAAACGCTTCCTCTTAACGGTCTACGAGGGTATAGACACACTCTCCCCTCTCGTTGCTATGCATCTCCTAGATAGATCTTGTGTGAGCGTATGATTTTTTTTTGAAATTGCATGCTATGTTTCCCAACACAAACATCATAAGATAACCATAGATCATTGAGAAATAGTATATGGAGATGAGCACCATGTTTAAGTAAAGATTACAGTGGGGAGAAGAGAGATTAAACTACTACATAGAGGGGGAGAGAGTTCGTGTTGATGGTAGAAAGAATGTTGATGTAGATCGCCGTCACGATCCTTGCCCCGACGGCGTTCTGGTGCCACCGGGAGAGAGGGGGAGAGAGCCCCCTCCTCCTCCTCCTCCTTCTTCTTCCTTGGCCTCCCCCTAGATGGGAGGAGAGTTCCCCCTCTGGTCCATGGCCTCCATGGAGGCGGAGGGGCAGGAGCCCCTCCGAGATTGGATGTCCCTCCCTGTTCTCTTCTGTTTCGCGTTCCCCAGATCTGGCCCTTCACGGTTTCTTAAATTCTCAGAAATCCTAACTCCGATTGCGCTGAAATTTTTACATGATTTTTCCCATAAATTATCTTTCTTGCCCTAGAAGAAGGGCCCCAACCTCCTTACGAGGAGGGCATAAGACACCTGGGCGCGCTTGGCGCGCCCTGGTGTATCTTGGGGCCTATGGGTCCCCGTTTACGTTGATTCCACCTCCCAAAATTCATAAATATTCCAAAATAATTCTCCATAAATTTTTTATTGCATTTGGACTTCGTTTGATATGGATTTTCTGCGAAACAAAAACATACAACAAATAGGAACTGACACTAGGCACTGGATCAATAGGTAGTCCACATAAATCATATAAAATGTTGCCAAAAGTATGTGAAAGTTGTATAATATTGACATGAAACAATCAAAAATTATAGATACGATGGAGACGTATCAAGCCACTAGGGCCCCCGTAATCTCCTCACGCCCTCGCACAATGCAAGATGTTGTGATTCCAGTAAGGGACCCTTGAGGGCGGTCACTGAACCCGTACAAATGGCAACCCTTGGCGACGGTCACTGAACCCGTACACTTTGGCAACCCTTGGGGGCGGTCACTGGAATCCATACAAATTGCTTGGGGTAATCTCCACAACCTAATTTGAGATCCCGGTGCAACCCCAGAGCTTTACACCACAATGATTGAGCTCCAAAGCACCACCAACTTTCTAGGGCGCCCAAGCGCCCAAGAGGAACAAGCTCTAGGGTACCAAGCACCCAAGAGTAATAAGCTTCTCAACTTTCACCGATACGTCTCCAATGTATCTATAAGTTTTGATTGTTCCATGCTATTATATTATCTGTTTTGGATGTTTTATATGCATTACTATGCTATTTTATATTATTTTTGGGATTAACCTATTAACCTAGTGCCCAGTGCCAGTTGTTGTTTTTCCTTGTTTTTGTCTTTTATAGAAAATCAATACCAAACGGAACGAAACTTTTTGACGATTTTTATCGGATAACAAGACACCTAGGAAGCTTCGGGAGGAGGCCAGAAGACCCACGAGGAGGCCACAAGCCCTAGGGGCGCGCCCCAGGGGGGCGCCCTAGGCTTGTGGGCCCCTCGCAGACCTTCTTACCCTAACCCCCGCACTATAAATTCCCAAATATTCCCCTTACATCAGAGGGCACACCAAAATACTTTTCTGCTGCCGCAAGCTTTTGTTCTCGTGAGATCCCATCTTGGGGCCTTTTCCGGCACTCCGCCGGAGGGGGATTCGATCACGGAGGGCCTCTACACCAACCTTACTACCCTTTCGATGATGCGTGAGTAGTTTACCACGGACCTAAGGGTCCATAGCTAGTAGCTAGATGGCTTCTTCTCCCTCTTTCATCTTCAATACAATGTTATTCTCGATGTTCTTGGAGATCTATTCAATGTAATCTTCTTTTGCGGTGCGTTTTTTGAGATCCGATGAATTGTAGAATTTTTATCAGATTATCTATGAATATTATTTGAGTCTTTTCTGAACTCTTTTATGCATGATAAGATAGCTTTGTATTTCTCTCGGATCTATAGATTTGGTTTGGCCTACTAGATGGGTTTTTCTTGCAATGTGAGAGGTGCTTTGAGGATGGGTTCAATCTTGCGGTGTCCTCACCTAGTGACAGTAGGGGTAGCGAGGCATGTATTGTATTGTTGCCATTAAGGATAAAAAGATGGTTTTTTTTACCATATTGATTGGATCTATCCCTCTACATCATGTCATCTTGCTTAAGGCGTTACTCCGTTCTTATGAACTTAATACTCTAGATGCATGCTGGATAGCGGTTGATGTGTGGAGTAATAGTAGTAGATGCAGGCAGGAGTCAGTCTACTTGTCACAGACGTGATGCCTATATTCATGATCATTGCCTTAGATATCGTCATAACTTTGCGCTTTTCTATCAATTGCTCAACAGTAATTTGTTTACCCACCGTATGCTTTCTTCAAGAGAGATGCCTCTAGTGGAACCTATGGCCCCTGGGTCTATTTTCCATCATATATTTTCAGATCTATAAGACCAAAAACCCAAAAATATCTTGCTGCTATTTATTTATATTTACTTTATTTTGCCTTTTACGTATCTTTTATATCTATCTCTATTAGATATCACTCTTGCAAGTGACCATGAAGAGATTGACAACCCCTTTTTCGCGTTGTGTGCAAGTGTTTGTTAGTTTGTGCAGGTGCATATATTGGGGACTAGCTTGTGCCTCCTACTGGATTGATACCTTGGTTCTTAACTGAGGGAAATACTTATCTCTACTTTGTTGCATTGATACGTCTTCAACGTATCTATAATTTTTGATTGTTCCATGCTATATTATATTCTGTTTTGGACATTATTGGGCTTTATTATACACTTTTATATTATTTTGGGACTAACCTATTAACCGGAGGCCCAGCCCAGAATTGCTGTTTTTTGCCTATTTCAGAATTTCGCAGAAAAAGAATATCAAACGGAATGAAACTTTCGGGAACGTGATTTTCGGAACGAACGTGATCCAGAGGACTTGGACCCTATGTCAAGACATCAACCAGGAGGGCACGAGGTAGGGGGGCGCGCCTACCCCCCAGGCACGCCCTCCACCCTCGTGGGCCCCATGTTGCTCCAACGATGTACTCCTTCCTCCTATATATACCTACGTACCCCCAAACTACCAGATACGGAGCCAAAAACCTAATTCCACCGCCGCAACCTTCTGTACCCGTGAGATCCCATCTTGGGGCCTTTTCCGGAGCTCCGCCGGAGGGGGCATCGATCACGGAGGGCTTCTACATCAACACCATAGCCTCTCTGATGATGTGTGAGTAGTTTACCTCAGACCTTCGGGTCCATAGTTATTAGCTAGATGGCTTCTTCTCTCTTTTTGGATCTCAATACAATGTTCTCCCCCTCTCTCGTGGAGATCTATTCGATGTAACCTTCTTTTGCGGTGTGTTTGTTGAGACCGATGAATTGTGGGTTTATGATCAAGTTTATCTATGAACAATATTTGAATCTTCTCTGAATTCTTTTATGTATGATTGGTTATCTTTGCAAGTCTCTTCGAATTATCAGTTTGGTTTGGCCTACTAGATTGATCTTTCTTGCAATGGGAGAAGTGCTTAGCTTTGGATTCAATCTTGTGGTGTCCTTTCCCAGTGACAGTAGGGGCAGCAAGGCACGTATTGTATTGTTGCCATCGAGGATAACAAGATGGGGTTTATATCATATTGCATGAGTTTATCCGTCTACATCATGTCATCTTGATTAAAGCATTACTTTGTTCTTATGAACTTAATACTCTAGATGCATGCTGGATAGCGGTCGATGTGTGGAGTAATAGTAGTAGATGCAGGCAGGAGTCGGTCTACTTGTCTCGGACGTGATGGCTATATACATGATCATACCTTGATATTCTCATAACTATGCTCAATTATATCAATTGTTCAACAGTAATTTGTTCACCCACCGTAATACTTATGCTCTTGAGAGAAGCCACTAGTGAAACCTATGGCCCCCGGGTCTATTTTCCATCATATTAATCTTCCAACACTTAGTTATTTTTATTGCTTTCTATTTTACTTTGCATCTTTATCATAAAAATACCAAAAATATTATCTTATCATATCTATCAGATCTCACTCTCGTAAGTGACCGTGTAGGGATTTACAACCCCTTATCGCGTTGGTTGCGAGGATTTATTTGTTTGTGTAGGTGCGAGGGACTCGTGCGTGGCCTCCTACTGGATTGATACCTTGGTTCTCAAAAACTAAGGGAAATACTTACGCTGCTTTACTGCATCACTCTTTCCTCTTCAAGGGAAAACCAACGCAGTGCTCAAGAGGTAGCAAGAAGGATTTCTGGCGCTGTTACGGGGGAGTCTACGCAAAAGTCAACACACCAAGTACCCAGCACAAACCCTTATCTCCCGCATTACATTATTTGCCATTTGCCTCTCGTTTTCCTCCCCCCAATTCACCCTTGCCGTTTTATTCGCCGTCTCTTTTCCATTCGCGTTTTTGTTGTTGTTTGCTTATTGTTTGCTTGCGTGTTGGATTGCTTGCTTGTCACGATGGATCAAGATAATACTAAATTGTGTGATTTCACCAATACCAACAACACTGATTTTCTTAGCACTCCCATTGCTCCTCTTAGTGATATTGAATCTTGTGAAATCAATGCTGCTTTGTTGAATCTTGTCATGAAAAATCAATTCGCTGGCCTTCCTAGTGAAGATGCCGCTACCCATCTAAATAGCTTCGTTGATTTGTGTGTGCAAAAGAAGAAAGATGTGGACAATGATATTGTTAAATTGAAGCTATTTCCTTTTTTGCTTAGAGATCGTGCTAAAGCTTGGTTTTCGTATTTGCCTAAAAATAGTATTAAATCTTGGAATAAGTGCAAAGATGCTTTTATCTCTAAGTATTTCCCTCCCGCTAAGATTATCTCTCTTAGAAACGATATTATGAATTTTAATCAGCTTGATCATGAACATGTTGCACAAGCTTGGGAGAGGATGAAATTAATGATACATAATTGCCCTACACATGGTTTGAATTTGTGGATGATTATACAAAAAATTTATGCCGGATTGAATTTTTCTTCTAGAAATCTTTTAGATTTGGCCGCAGGAGGCACTTTTATGGAAATCACTTTAGGAGAAGCTACTAAACTCCTAGATAATATTATGGTTAATTATTCTCAATGGCACACTGAAAGATCTGCTAATAAAAAGGTGCATGCGATAGAAGAAATTAATGTCTTGAGTGGAAAGATGGATGAACTTAATGAAATTATTTGCTAATAAAAGTGTTTCTTCTGATACTAATGATATGCCTTTGTCTACTTTGATTGAGAATAATAATGAATCTATGGATGTGAATTTCGTTGGTAGGAATAATTTTGGTAACAACGTGTAAAGAGGAAACTTTAATCCTAGGCCATACCCTAATAATTCCTCTAATAATTATGGTAATTCCTACAACAATTCTTATGGAAATTTTAATAAGATGCCCTCTGAATTTGAGACTAGTGTTAAGGAATTTATGAATTCGCAAAAGAATTTCAATGCTTTGCTTGAAGAAAAATTGCTTGAAGTTGATGAATTGGCTAGGAACGTTGATAGAATTTCCCTTGATGTTGATTCCTTAAAACTTAGATCTATTCCACCTAAGCATGATATCAATGAGTCTCTCAAAGCCATGAGAATTTCCATTGATGAGTGCAAAGAAAGAACCGCTAGGATGCGTGCTAAGAATGATTGCTTTGTGAAAGCGTGTTCTTCTAGTTTCCAGGAAAATAAAGATGAAGATCTAAAAGTTATTGATGTGTCCCCTATTAAATCTTTGTTTTACAATATGAATCTTGATAATGATGGGACTGAATATGATCCACCTTTACCTAGAAGGCGTTCCAAAAATTCGGAGGTTATAGGTCTTGATGCTAAAATTGATAAAAGTGGGAATGAAGAGGTCAAAACTCTAGATATTAATGAACCCACTATTTTGGATTTCAAGGAATTTAATTATGATAATTGTTCTTTAATAGATTGTATTTCCTTGTTGCAATCCATGCTAAATTCTCCTCATGCTTATAGTCAAAATAAAGCCTTTACCAAACATATCGTTGATGCTTTGATGCTATCTTATGAAGAAAAACATGAGTTGGAAGTTTCTATCCCTAGAAAACTTTATGATGAATGGGAACCTACTATTAAAATTAAAATTAAAGATCATGAATGCTATGCTTTGTGTGATTTGGGTGCTAGTGTTTCCACGATTCCAAAAACTTTATGCGATTTACTAGGTTTCCGTGAATTAGATGATTGCTCTCTAAACTTGCACCTTGCGGATTCCACTATTAAGAAACCTATGGGAAGAATTAATGATGTTCTTATTGTTGCAAATAGGAATTATGTGCCCGTAGATTTTATTGTTCTTGATATAGATTGCAATCCTTCATGTCCTATTATTCTTGATAGACCTTTCCTTAGAACGATTGGTGCAATTATTGATATGAAGGAAGGGAATATTAGATTCCAATTTCCGTTAAGGAAAGGCATGGAACACTTCCCTAGAAAGAAAATATAATTACCTTATGAATCTATTATGAGAGCCACTTATGGATTGCCTACCAAAGATGGCAATACCTAGATCTATCCTTGCTATTATGCCTAGCTAGGGGCGTTAAACGATAGCGCTTGTTGGGAGGCAACCCAATTTTATTTTTAGTTTTTTTCTTTTTGCTTCTGTTAGGAATAAATCTTTGATCTATCCTATGGTTAGATGTCTTCTTATGTTTTAATTAGTGTTTGTGCCAAGTTTAACCTATAGGATCTTCTTGGATGATAGTTATTTGATCTTGCTGAAAATTCCAGAAACTTTCTGTTCACGAAAATAATTGTTAAAAATCACCAGAACGTGATAAAATATTGATTCCAATTTCTTCTGATCAATAAACAAATTTTATAGGTCTTCCTATTTTGGTAGATTTTTTGGAGTTCCAGAAGTTTGCGTTAGTTACAGATTACTACAGACTGTTCTGTTTTTGACAGATTCTGTTTTTCGTGTGTTGTCTGCTTATTTTGATGAATCTATAGCTAGTAAAGAGTTTATAAACCATAGAGAAGTTGGAATACAGTACGTTTAACACCAATATAAATAAAGAATGAGTTCATTACAGTACCTTGGTCTTTTGTTTTCTTTCGCTAACGGAGCTCACGAGATTTCTGCTGAGTTTTGTGTTGTGAAGTTTTCAAGTTTTGGGTGAAAGATTTGATGGATTATGGAACAAGGAGTGACAAGAGATTAAGCTTGGGGATGCCCATGGCACCCCCAAGATAATCTAAGGACACCTAAAATCGAAAGCTTGGGGATGCCCCGGAAGGCATCCCCTCTTTCGTCTACTTCCATCGGTAACTTTACTTGGAGCTATATTTTTATTCACCACATGATATGTGTTTTGCTTGGAGCATCTTGTATGATTTGAGTCTTTGCTTTTTAGTTTACCACAATCATCTTTTCTGTACACACCTTTTGAGAGAAACACACATGATTCGGAAATTATTAGAATACTCTATGTGCTTCATTTATATCTTTTGAGTTATATAGTTCTTGCTCTAGTACTTCACTTATATCTTTTAGAGCACGGTGGTGGTTTTGTTTTATAGAAACTATTATTCTCTGATGCTTCACTTAGATTATTTTTAGAGTCTTAAACAGCATCGTAATTTGCTTAAATAATCCTAATATGCTAGGTATTCAAGACTAGTAAAAACTTTCTTATGAGTGTGTTGAATAGTAAGAGAAGTTTGATGCTTGATGATTGTTTTGAGACATGGAGGTAGTGATATCAAAGTTGTGCTAGTTGAGTAGTTGTGAATTTGAGAAATACTTGTGTTGAAGTTTGCATGTCCCGTTGCATGCACGTATGGTAAGTGTTATGTAACAAATTTGAAACATGAGGTGTTCTTTGATTGTCCTCCTTATGAGTGGCGGTCGGGGACAAGCGATGGTCTTTTCCTACCAATCTATCCCCCTAGGAGCATGCGCGTAGTGCTTGGTTTTTGATGACTTGTAGATTTTTGCAATAAGTATGTGAGTTCTTTATGACTAATGTTGAGTCCATGGATTATACGCACTCTCACCTTTCCATCATTGCTAGCCTCTTCGGTACCGTGCATTGCCCTTTCTCACATTCAGAGTTGGTGCAAACTTCGCCAGTGCATCCAAACCCCGTGATATGATACGCTCTTTCACACATAAACCTCCTTATATCTTCCTCAAAACAGCCACCATACCTACCTATTATGGCATTTCCATAGCCATTCCGAGATATATTGCCATGCAACTTTCCACCGTTCCGTTTATCATGACACGTTCATCATTGTCATATTGCTTTGCATGATCATGTAGTTGACATAGTATTTGTGGCAAAGCCACCATTCATAATTCTTTCATACATGTCACTCTTGGTTCATTGCATATCCCGGTACACCGCCGGAGGCATTCATATAGAGTCATACTTTGTTCTAGTATCGAGTTGTAATCATTGAGTTGTAAATAAATAGAAGTGCGATGATCATCATTTTCTAGAGCATTGTCCCAAGTGAGGCAAAAAAAAAAGGAAAAAAAGAGAAAGGCCATAAAAAAAAAGAAGGCCCAAAAAAATGTGAGAAATAGAGAGAAGGGACAATGTTACTATCCTTTTTACCACACTTGTGCTTCAAAGTAGCACCATAATCTTCATGATAGAGAGTCTCTTGTTTTGTCACTTTCATATACTAGTGGGAATTTTTCATTATAGAACTTGGCTTGTATATTCCAACAATGGGCTTCCTCAAGTGCCCTAGGTCTTTGTGAGCAAGCAAGTTGGATGCACACCCACTTAGTTTCTTTTGTTGAGCTTTCATATATTTATAGCTCTAGTGCATCCGTTGCATGGCAATCCCTACTCCTTGCATTAACATCAATCGATGGGCATCTCCATTGCTCATTGATTAGCCTCGTTGATGTGAGACTTTCTCCCTTTTTGCCTTCTCCACATAACCCCCATCATTATATTCTATTCCACCCATAGTGCTATATCCATGGCTCACGCTCATGTATTGCGTGAAAGTTGAAAAGGTTTGAGATTACTAAAGTATGAAACAATTGCTTGGCTTGTCATCGGGATTGTGCATGATGAGAGCATTCTTGTGTGACGAAAATGGAGCATGACTAAACTATATGATTTTGTAGGGATGAACTTTCTTTGGCCATGTTATTTTGTGAGGACATAATTGCTTAGTTAGTATGCTTGAACTATTATTATTTTTATGTCAATATTGAACTTTTATCTTGAATCTTTTGGATCTGAATATTCATACCACAATTAAGAAGAATTACATTGAAATTATGCCAAGTAGCATTCCACATAAAAAATTTTGTTTTTATCATTTACCTACTCGAGGACGAGTAGGAATTATGCTTGGGGATGCTTGATACGTCTCCAACGTATCTATAATTTTTTATTGTTCCATGCTATATTATATTCTGTTTTGGACATTATTGGGCTTTATTATACACTTTTATATTATTTTTGGGACTAACCTATTAACCGGAGGCCCAGCCCAGAATTGCTGTTTTTTTTGCCTATTTTAGAGTTTCGCAGAAAAAGAATATCAAACGGAGTCCAAACGGAATGAAACCTTCGGGAACGTAATTTTCGGAACGAACGTGATCTAGAGGACATGGACCATACGTCAAGACATCAACCAGGAGGGCACGAGGTAGGGGGCGCGGCTACCCCCCAGGCGCGCCCTCCACCCTCGTGGGCCCCACGTTGCTCCACTGACGTACTCCTTCCTCCTATATATACCTACGTACCCCCAAACTACCAGATACGGAGCCAAAAACCTAATTCCACCGCCGCAACCTTCTATACCCGTGAGATCCCATCTTGAGGCCTTTTCCGGAGCTCCGCCGGAGGGGGCATTGATCATGGAGGGCTTCTACATCAACAGCATAGCCTCTCCGATGATGTGTGAGTAGTTTACCTCAGACCTTCGGGTCCAAAGTTATTAGCTAGATGGCTTCTTCTCTCTTTTTGGATCTCAATACAATGTTCTCCCCCTCTCTCGTGGAGATCTATTCGATGTAACCTTATTTTGCGGTGTGTTTGTTGAGATCGATGAATTGTGCGTTTATGATCAAGTTTATCTGTGAAAAATATCTGAATCATCTCTGAATTCTTTTATGTATGATTGGTTTTCTTTGCATGTCTCTTCGTATTATCAGTTTGGTTTGGCCTACTAGATTGATCTTTCTTGCAATGGGAGAAGTGCTTAGCTTTGGGTTCAATCTTGCGGTGTCCTTTCCTAGTGACAGTAGGGGCAGCAAGGCACGTATTGTATTGTTGTCATCGAGGATAACAAGATGGGGTTTATATCGTATTGCATGAGTTTATCCCTCTACATCATGTCATCTTGCTTAAAGCGTTACTCTGTTCTTATGAACTTAATACTCTAGATGCATGCTGGATAGCGGTCGATGTGTGGAGTAATAGTAGTAGAGGCAGGCAGGAGTCGGTCTAGTTGTCTCGGACGTGATGCCTATATACATGATCATACCTAGATATTCTCATAACTATGCTCAATTCTATCAATTGCTCAACAGTAATTTGTTCACCCACCGTAATACTTATGCTCTTGAGAGAAGCCACTAGTGAAACCTATGGCCCCCGGTTCTATTTTCCATCATATTAATCTTCCAACAATTAGTTATTTTTATTGCTTTCTATTTTACTTTGCATCTTTATCATAAAAATACCAAAAATATTATCTCATCATATCTATCAGATCTCACTCTCGTAAGTGACCGTGTAGGGATTGACAACCCCTTATCGCGTTGGTTGCGAGGATTTATTTGTTTGTGTAGGTGCGAGGGACTCGTGCGTGGCCTCCTACTGGATTGATACCTTGGTTCTCAAAAACTAAGGTTAAATACTTACGCTGCTTTACTACATCACCCTTTCCTCTTCAAGGGAAAACCAACGCAGTGCTCAGGAGGTAGCATGCATCACCCTTTCCTCTTCAAGGGAAAAATCAGCGTAAGCTCAAGAAGTAGCAGGTAGAATTTCTGGCGCCGTTTTCGGGGAAGTTCTATATCAAGCCTACCAAGTACCTATCATAAACTCTCATCTCTTGCACTTACATTATTTTCCATTTGCCTCTCGTTTTTCTCTCCCCCACTTCTAAAACATTTTTAAAAGAACACAAAAATATTTGCCTTTCTATTCGCCTTCTTCTCGTCTGCTTTTTGTTTGCTTGTGCGCTAGATTGCTTGCTTGATCTTGATGTCTCAAGAAAATACCAAGTTGTATGACTTTTCCAACACTAATAATAATGATTTTATTAGTACTCCGATTGGTCCCGCCACTAGTGCAGAATCTTATGAAATTAATACCACTTTGTTGAATCTTGTTATGAACGATTAATTTTCTGGTAGTCCTAATGAAGATGCTACATCCCATCTAAATACTTTCGTTGAGTTGTGTGATATGCAAAATAAAAATATGTGGATAATGATATTGTTAAATTGAAGCTATTTCTGTTCTCACTACGAGATCGTGCTAAAACTTTGTTTTCATCTTTGCCTAAAAATAGTATTGATTCATGGAATAAGTGTAAAGATGCTTTTATTTCCAAGTATTTTCCTCCCGCTAAGATCGTCTCCCTTAGGAATGATATAATTAATTTTAAGCAACTTGATCATGAACATGTTGCACAATCTTGGGAGAGGATGAAATTGATGAAAAGACATTGCCTTACTCATGGTTTAAGTTTATGGATGATTATACAATTTTTTCATGCCGCATTGAATTTTGCATCTAGAAATCTTTTAGATTCCTCCATGGGAGGTATTTTTTATGGAAATCACATTAGGATAAGCTACTAAACTCCTAGATAATATTATGACAAATTACTCTCAATGGCATACAAAAAGATCTTCTACTAGTAAATAAGTGCATGCAATTGAAGAAATTAATACTTTGAGTGGGAAGATGGATGAACTTATGAAATTGTTTGCTAGTAGAGTGCTACTGTTGATCCTAATGATAGGCCTTTGTCCACTTTGGTTGAGAATAATAATGAATCTATGGATGTGAATTTTGTTGGTAGGAATAATTTTGGTAATAACGCGTATAGAGGAAACTTCAACCCTAGGCCATTTCCTAGTAATTCCTATGATAATTGTGGTAATTCCTACAACAATTCTTATGGAAATTATAATAAAATACCCTCTGATCTTGAGAATAATATTAAAGATTTCATTAATTCTCAAAAGAATTTTAATGCTATGGTTGAAGAAAAATTGCTTACGATTGATGATTTGGCTAGAAAAGTTGATAAAATTTCTCATGAGATTGATTCTTTTAAGATTAGATCTATGCCACCCAAGATTGATATTAATGAAGCTCTAAAAGCTATTCAAAATTGTATTAATGAAATTAGAGAGAGAACCGCTAGGATGCGTGCTAAGAGAGATTGGCGAGAAAAAGCATGTTTTTCTAGTTTTCGTGATAATAATGATGTAGATCTTAAAGTGATTGGTGTGAATCCTGTTGAGTCTTTGTTTGCTAATATAAAACTTGATAAATATGGGACGGGAGATGAGTCAACCTTACCTAGAAGGCGTCCAAATAATTTGGAGGGTGAAGATCTTAATGACAAAATTGACAAAAGTGGGATTGGAGAGGTCAAAACTTTAGGTAGCGATGAACCCACTCTTTTGGATTTCAAGGATTTTAATTATGATCATTTTTCTTTAATAGATTGTATATCCTTGTTGCAATCCATGTTTAATTCACCTCATGATTATAATCAAAATAAGGCTTTTACTAAACATATCGTTGATGCTATGATGAAATCTTTTGAAGAAAAACTTGAGTTGGAAGTTTCAATCCCTAGAAAACTTTATGATGAATGGGAACCTACTATTAAAATTAAGATTAAAGATTATGAGTGCAATGCTTTGTGTGATTTGGGTGCTAGCGTTTCAACTATTCCAAAAACTCTATGTGATGTGCTAGGTTTCCATAAATTTGATGATTGTTCATTGAATTTGCATCTAGAGGATTCCACTATTAAGAAACCTATGGGAAGGATTAATGATGTTCTTATTGTTGAAAATAGGAATTCTGTGCCCATAGATTTTATTGTGCTTGATATACATGTTAATCCTTCATGCCCTAATATTCTTGGTAGACCTTTCATTAGAATGATTGGCGCAATTATTGACATGAAAGAAGGAAACATTAGATTTCAATTTCCGTTAATGAAGGGCATGGAACACTTTCCAAGAAAGAAAATTAAGTTACCATATGAATCTATTGTGAGGGATACTTGTGGATTAAATACCAAAGATAACAATACCTAGACCTTTGCATTATGCCTAGCTAGGGGCATAAAACAATAGCGCTTGTTGGGAGGTGACCAGATTTTATTTTGTGTTTTTGCTTCTGTTTTTCAATAAATACACAACATTACTTTCGTAATAATTTTGTTTTGGTGTTTTAATTAGTGTTTGAGCCAAGCAAGACCTTTGGGATGTTTTGGTATATCATTGATTTGATTTTGCTGAAAAACAGAAACTTTTGCCTCCAGTAACGGAATTGTTAAAATTCACTGGAGCATGGAAAAATTCTGTATTTTTTTACAGAATATTGATATATGAATTGCCTCTATTTTCCTAATTTTTCAGAATTTTTGAGTTACAGAAGTATACGAAATTTCTGGATTACTACAGACTGTTCTGTTTTTGACAGATTCTGTTTTCAATGTGTTGTTTACTTATTTTGAGAAATCTATGGGAAGTATCGGGGGGTATGAACCATGGAGCAGTTGGAATATAGTAGATGTAACACCAATATAAATTTAGAATGAGTTCACAACAGTACCTAAAGTGGTGATTTGCTTTACTATATTAAAGGACAACCAAGCATCTAAGCTTGGGGATGCCCCAGATGGCATCCCCTCTTTTGTCTTCAATCCATCGGTAAATTTACTTGAGGCTATATTTTTATTCACCACATGATATGTGTTTTGCTTGGAGTGTCTTGTATTATATGAGTCTTTTCTGTTTAGTTTGCCACAATCATCCTTGCCATACACACATTTTGAGAGGGACACACATTAATCGTGAATTTATTAGAATACTCTATCTGCTTCACTTATATCTTTTGAGCTAGGAAGTTGCTCTAGTGCGTCATTTATATATGTTTAGTGCACGGCGGTGGTTTTATTTTGTAGAAATTGATGAACTCTCATGCTTCACTTATATTATTTTGAGTGTCTTAAAAATAGTATGGCAATTTTCTTAGGTTATGAATTTGGTCATAATATGATGAGCATCCAAGAAGGATATAATAAAAACTTTCATAAAGAGCATTGAATATACGAGAAGTTTGATTCCTTGCATTTGTTTTGAGATATAAATATGGTGATATTAGAGTCATGCTAGAGAGTAATTGTGGATTAGTAGAAATACTTGTGTTAAGGTTTGTGATTCCTGAAGCATGCACACATGGTCTATCGTTCTGCGATGAAGTTAGAGCATGATTTATTTTTGATTGTCTTCCTTATGAGTGGTGGTCGGGGACGAGCAATGGTCTTTTCCTACCAATCTATCCCCCTAGGGGCATGCATATTAGTACTTTGCTTTGATGGCTAATAATCTTTTTGCAATAGGTATGTGAGTTTTTTATGACTAATGTTGAGTGCATGGATTATACGCACTCTCACCCTTCCACCATTGCTAGCCTCACTAGTACCGCACAACTTTTGCCGGTGCATTAAACCCACCATATATCCTTCCTCAAAACAGCCACTATACCTACCTATGATGGCATTTTCATAGCCATTCCGAGATATATTGCCATGCAACTTCCACCGTTCCGTTTATTATGACACATACCATCATTGTCATATTGCTTTGCAGGATCATGTAGTTGGCATAGTATTTGTGGCTTGGCCACCGTTCATATTTTTTATACATGTCACGCTAGATCATTGGACATCCCGGTATACCACCGAAGGCATTCATATAGAGTCATATCTTTGTTCTAGTATCGAGTTGTAATTCTTGAGTTGTAAGTAAATAAAAGTGTGATGATCATCATTATTAGACCATTGTCCCATGTGAGGAAAGGATGATGGAGGCTATGATTCTCCCACAAGTCGAGATGATACTCCAGACTTAAAATAAAAAAGAGGCCGAAGAGCCCAATAAAAAAAGAGGCCAAAGAGCCCAAAAGAAAAAATGAGAAAAAATGAATGAGAGAAAAAGAGAGAAGGGACAATTTTACTACCATTTTCCACACTTGTGCTTCAAAATAGCACCATGTCCTTCATTATAGAGAGTCTCCTATTTTATCACTTTCATCTACTAGTGGGTATCTTTCATTATAGAACTTGGCTTGTATATTCCAATTATGGGCTTCCTCAAATTGCCCTAGGTCTTCATGAACAAGCAAGTTGGATGCACACCCACTTAATTTTCTTTTGAGCTTTCATACACTTATAGCTCTAGTGCATCCGTTCACTAAAAAAATACACTTCGGTGATGATACGTATTTCTCACAGTAGGTCACGTTTTCTGTCATGCATGTACATCCATGACGATTTTTTATGACAGAATCAAGATAGTCATACCTGTGCTGTCGTAGAAGTGTTCCATGACATTACGAAAATTATCATCACGGAAGTGTCCACTTCCATGACGATAAATCACGCGTCATAGAAGTGCTTTCGTTAAGGGTAACCGACACGTGGAATCCACAGTAACGGGTCGCCGTTAAGTTATCAGGTTTTGGTTTGGATCCGATAACCCGTTAACAGCCCGAACCAACGGGGATTTTCCACGTGTAAAATTCTCATTCGCCGGCAGATCCACGTGTCGGCCCGGCGTTCGGACAGTTGTCATCCCGCGAATGGATAGAACACGCCTATGATACGTCGACACGTGTCTCGGACCAATAGTGGCCCATTCAGGTTATAAGGCCGGGCCTGTCAAAATAAGTGGGCCAGCCAATTAGCGGCCTACTTGAGTCAGGCCCATTCACAAGCACGGCCCATACAAGTTACACAGAATCGGCCCATCAAAGGCCCATTATAGATTTGACAATTTCCAGCCCATCGTCAGTTTCAGCCCATTAACGGCCCGCTACGTCTTTGGGCCCGAGCTTCTTTCGGCCTGTTAGCAGCCCATCGTTAGTTCCTGCCCGTTAACGGCCCGGAATGTCTTTCGGCCTTTGCTCTGCCCATTCTGCAGTTGGGCCAATTCTAGCCCATTGTGACTTTAGGGCTGTCCTCGGCCCATTCGGTAAATGGGCCAATTCCTAGCCAATTTTGTCTTTGTCCTGTTAATGGCCCGCATATTAGTTGGACCTTTGACATTGTGTCCATTAGGGGCCCCTGTCCGTAGGGCAAAATTTCAGCCCGACGCGACTTTCGGCCTGTTAAAAGCCTAGTTTGCAAATTGGGCCTCCTCTGGCCCATAACACTTTCAGCTTCTTACTGGCCCGTAAAGTAAAAGGGCCGAGACAAAATTGACATTTATTTCGGCCTGCTAGAGGCCCGCGGGCCAATTCCATTTATACGGCCCTATTGAGCTTTTGGCCTGTTAACGGCCTGCTAAGAGCCGTTGTTACGGTGGGCCACATAATTTGGGATCCAATAAATATTATTTTGACCAGCCCAATTAAGGGCCGCTTTGACTACACATGTTTGTTCGTTCGTATGGAGTCCAGGAAATTTTTGGGCGTGTTGGCCCCCATTTCAATGATATAGCATATTCAAAGAATTATCCTACTCTATACCATCGCCTCTAAAAACATACACTATACAATAAAAAGACTAAGGCATAGAAATGTAGAATAATCCTACACTATACAATAAAGAAATTACAGCCGAATATACCCACTGAGCATTATAGTTCGGCACCAGTGATAATAAAGCATACACAAACAGCAAATTACATACACTGGACAAATAAAGCTCATACTGTTGGGGAACGCAGTAATTTCAAAAAATTTCCTACGATCACGCAAGATCTATCTAGGTGATGCATAGCAACGAGTGGGGAGAGTGTGTGCACATACCGTCGTAGACCGAAAGCGGAAGCGTTATATCAACGCGGTTGATGTAGTCGTACGTCTTCACGATCCGACCGATCCTAGCACCGAACGTACGGCACCTCCGTGTTCAGCACACGTTCAGCTCGATGACGTCCCTCGTACTCTTGATCCAGTTGAGGCCGAGGGAGAGTTCCGTCAGCACGATGGCGTGGCGACGGTGATAATGAAGTTACCGACGGAGGGCTTCGCCTAAGCATTACGACGATATGACCGAGGTGTGTAACTATGGAGGGGGCACCGCACATGACTAAAAGATCAACTTGTGTGTCTATGGGGTGCCCCCTGGCCACGTATATACAGGAGGGGGGAAGAGGAGGCCGGCCTAGGAGAGGGG
Organism: Triticum aestivum; assembly: GCF_018294505.1. Lineage (NCBI taxonomy): Eukaryota > Viridiplantae > Streptophyta > Magnoliopsida > Poales > Poaceae > Triticum > Triticum aestivum. Next base: position 503,944,770 of record NC_057814.1, read on the forward strand.
CACCTATAGGTGGAGTCCAACTAGGATTCCCAATCCTAGTTGGAGTCCCCTGCCTTTTCCAAGAGGGGAGAGAGGGAAGGTAGGAGAGGGAGAAGGAAAGAGGGCGGTGCCACCCCCTGCCTAGTCCAATTCGGACCAGCCCATGGGGGGCGCGCGGCCTCCCCTTGTGGCCCTTCTCTCCTTTCCACAAAGGCCCATGAAGGCCCAATACTTCCCCCCGGCGAATTCCCGTAACTCTCCGGTACTCCAAAAAATACCCAAACCACTCAGAACCTTTCCGATGTCTGAAAATAGCCTTCCAATATATCGATCTTTACGTCTCAACCATTTCGAGACTCCTCGTCATGTCCGCGATGTCACCTGGGACTCCGAACAAACTTCGGTATATCAAATCACATCACTCATAATACAAATCGTCATCGAACGTTAAGCGTGCGGACCCTACGGGTTCGAGAACTATGTAGACATGACCGAGACACATCTCTGGTCGATAACCAATAGCGGAACCTGGATGCTCATATTGGCTCCTACATATTCTACGAAGATCTTTATTGGTCAAAACGCATAACAACATACGTTGTTCCCATTATCATCGGTATGTTACTTGCCCGAGATTCGATCGTCGGTATCATCATACCTAGTTCAATCTCGTTACCGACAAGTCTCTTTACTCATTCTGTAATGCATCATCCCGCAACTAACTCATTAGTCACATTGCTTGCAAGGCTTATAGTGATGTGTATTACCGAGAGGGCCCAGAGATACCTCTCCGATATACGGAGTGACAAATCCTTATCTTGATCTATGCCACCCCAACAAACACCATCGGAGACACCTGTAGAGCATCTTTATAATCACCCAATTACGTTGTGAGGTTTGATAGCACACAAGGTGTTCCTCCGGTATTCGGGAGTTGCATAATCTCATAGTCACAGGAACATGTATAAGTCATGAAGAAAGCAACAACAATAAAACTAAACAGTCATTATGCCAAGCTAACAGATGGGTCTTGTCCATCACATCATTCTCTAATGATGCGATCCCGTTCATCAAATGACAACACATGTCTATGGCTAGGAAACTTAACCATCTTTGATTAACGAGCTAGTCAAGTAGAGGCATACTAGGGACACTCTGTTTTGTCTATGTATTCACACATGTATCTAGTTTCCGGTTAATACAATTCTAGCATGAATAATAAACATTTATCATGATATAAGGAAATATAAATAACAACTTTATTATTGTCTCTAGGGCATATTTCCTTCACATACATCATGGACACGCATCAACAAAACTTACCATTTGAACTATAGTCTCTTCAGAAAATAGGATTGGCCAGATTCAGATAGCACAAATTTCAGTCTGCAAAATCTCCAATTCCTTCGTGGTTACCACAGTGTCTCGTTTCATTTTTTTGACTCCTGCATCTAAAACCTGCAAGTCCAGTCTCAACTTGTTGATTGCATGTTGAGAATCATGTACATGCTGTCTTGCCACCTCTAGTTGATGCTCCAGAACATCAGCACATTCCAATTCCAATCCATAATCATTTGGTAACAGCCATGCCGCACTGCTCGCAGATCTTTGTGTTGAGGTCACGTCATCCTGAAATGTTTATGTAATTACACATGACTAGGGTAAAAATATAGTTACAACAGTGAAGCGAGCAAGACAGACTATTTTGTACATGGCAAAACAGGACTAACAATAATGTTACACGTCATGAAGCATATGCAGGTGACATTTTTAAAATTATAAAAATGGTATTCTGTGCAGCCCGCATACAGAAATCTCTCTTAGCTCACCAGAGGAGCATGATGTTGGGGCGAAATCCAAAACGCAGACAAGTTACAAATTTAGACAGCATGTTGCGTATAAGTAAGCAAGCAGTTGGCCATTCTGTAGCTCAACTAAAGTCTTAGGGAGCATAAACATCAGAGGGATTCATACAACCGTACTACAGCAAGCAAAAATATGCAATCAATAGCCTAGTATAAACAAGATTGTGAGCCTCCTACAGTAATAGTTGGTTAATACACTTCAAATTTTCAGGCACACTTCGCGAGAGTAATTAAATGGTAAGGCCTTTAATTATGTCAACTAATAGTTATACAATTACCCAACATTAGGCATCATTGTTTGGGCACCTCATTAACTGAGGACAAATAAAGCAATTGAAAAGAGCAATTTAACTATGCCTGAAACAAACAAGCAATTGAACTGTTGAGTTGGATACAGTGACTTACCTTAGCTGGTTGAACAGGCTCAGCGCCGCTCCTCCTTCTCTTGCAAGGCTCCTTCCTAACATCTTGTACTTGGAAATCCTCAATCTTATCTTCATTGAACCCTCTCTGCAAGGTGACACAAACAAGTTACTCGTCTCCTTGGAAGATAAATATGCATACTTTGCAGTCTGTGAACAACACAAAAGGGTGAGATTATAACAAAACAACACCACATAAAGAAACATGCCACATCTCTTGGACACAATGAAATGAGAATTTACTATGTGTGCACTATGTAAAAACTAGGCATACACTACTACAACGAGCTCCTAAACAAACGGTTTTTAACCCCTTTCCGTGATGGCATTTGGAACCGTCGCCAAGTGAGTGTGGGTGATAGGGGGGTCCTTCCCACACGTCCCAGAAACCGTCGGGGATATGACCTCCTGGCACACACGTTCGGCAAAATGAGGTCGTGTGCGACTAGCGAGGGCTCAAATACGGAAATATGTAGAGTAGAGCTAAAAAAATACAATTATACAACAAAATTGTTTCCGGTCGCAAGTACATCCCACACAGTCAGTCCCCGCTAAACGTTTCCATTCGTATGTACATCCCACATAGTCGCTCTAAGGAAAACGTTTCCGTTCACAGGTACATCACACACAATTTTTCTGGTTAAATCGCTAGCGTTATTGGATATATCACAAACGGTCCATGGAAGAAACTGTGTGGCAAAGGCTGTCCATCACACACAGTTTTCATGTGGTAAACGTTTGCGCAAGGTGGCCTAACGCAAACAGTTTTCAAGAGAAAGTCGTGTGTGATTGTTCATTGATCCAACAAGGTTTATTCCTAGAAACTGTGTGCGTTGCCTGAGGTCATCGCCGACGGTATTTTTTCAACAACCGTTTGCAATAGCAAAACCCAATTAGCAGGCTAATTCGCCACTAGCAGGCTAATTATCGAATTATTCATAATCCATTTATTAATCTAATTGACATTTCATATTAAGCACATAATACATTTCATTTTCATAATTGAAATACATCAGAGTACAACATCATATAGCTTCAGCACTCAGCTACCCCATTACACAACTACACCAGGACCAAGTTTCACATGCAACATATATAACCTTTCGAAATTAGCATCATAGACGGTACATAGACAGATGTATCTCATCTGGACAAATGCTAAAGAAGAAGGAGAATATTGAGCCTTCATTGATGTTGAAGGTCTTTGTAACTTTAGGCCAGTGCCTGTGGATGATTGACCGTCCATCCTTCATCCTCTTCAGGAACACTATTGAACCGTGGGTGTTGTATGAATACCTTCCTCGCCTCCTAACCATACAGGTGGTTTGAGAGGTAATCATCAGTGAACTGCTTTGGAAAGGCCCGAAAACAAGGATGTGCATAAATATCTTCTCTATATTGGAAATGGGGCAAAGGAATAAAAAAGGCAAGGTATAATAGTTAGTACCATCCTATAGTGAACTGATGTCTTCTTCATTGTGCAGACACAGATCTTGTTGTTTTTTGTCGTAATTTCTTTATCCTAACAATCTTTTTGAGTTTCTTAACTTGACTGATATTCATGGACAACTCATTTCCCCATATGTAAAAGGGTCGAACAGTGGGTCAAAACCTCTGACAGTAGGACCTACATGTGCAAGACCAAATTGTAAAAAACCTAAATATTAGAATGGTTCATGCAATTGCATAATAATGTGCTATTAGACAACGGACCATGCATGTGCTAACCTCGATTGTAAACCTCAGTGCTTCCCATTGTTTCCCTGCAACACATATAAGGTAGTTAGTCATCAGGTTAAGTAAGGGTTCGCATGGTATTAGTAAAATATGTTGATGAAAAATAAGCACATTGCAGATTCATCAGATTAATTCAAGCCACATGGAAAACCCATTTATCCAAACCAAGTATGATTAAGAACTAGGACATATAGCAATTGTATATGTTTCTCATGTATTAAGTGCAGCCAAATTCGATTATTCCTCACATGCACAACAATACAAAATTCTACCCGCGACAATTGGACATCGCAGTGTAGAATTGAACCAAGAAGTTAGCTAAACACCACAACAAATGAACCAAACATGAACTGAGCACCACATTGCACAATATAACATACTCCTAATAGAAGATCAGACAATTAACCAAACCAAGCATGCTTAACAACTTGGAAATATAGCAATTGTATTTGTTTCTCATGTATTTAGTACATCCAAATTCGATTTATTTCTCACATGGTATACAATAACAGAATGCAGCCACAACAATTGAACATCGCATTGCAGAATTGAATCAAGCAGTTAACTAAACACCAAAACAAATGAACCAAATGTTAACTGAGCACCACATTGCACTATATAACATACTCGTAATAGAAGATCAGACAGTTAACCAAACCAAGCATGCTTAACAACTTGGAAATATTGCACCCTAAAGAATTGAACATCACATTTGCAGAATTGAACCAAGCAGTTAACTGAACACCACATTGCACGACATATAGAATATATACACTAGAATTTGTTAAGGAAAGGTAGTAGCTAGCAAACGATGGCCTCGAGAAAACGCCATGAACTGTCGTTTAAAGCAGCCAACCATGTCGGCGCGCGAGGCATCATTGGTGGCCTCGACGGTGAGGTGCTCCTCCAAGATCTGGGGGTCGGCATGAATGGCAGCCATCGCGACCTCATCCGCGTGTGCGGCCGCGATTTGCTTCTCCGCTGCCAAATGCTTCTTGAGATCCTGGCTATACTGTGTGCACCATGGCTTAGGGCGGCGCTTATTTGGTGGAGGGGTCGGTGATTTGGGTGGAAGGTGTCGCGCTCGCGCCGGCGGTCGGGGCATGTGGGATGTGGAAGGAGGAGGAGGATGGGGGTCGGGTGTGGATTACCTGCCTGGATAGGTGAGGCCGAGCAGCGTGAATGTGGGTCGCCGGCGAGGAGGCGGCGCTGCAAGCACGGAGTGAAGGTTTCAACTTGGAAAGGAAGGTGGAAAGGAGGGAAATGTGGATTTTGGTAAGAGGTAGGGGCGGGGAGGTAGATATTTCTACGGAAGCCGAAAATTTGGAATCGCTTCAGCCAAAAAACTTTCGCGCAAAGTGTCATCAGACACGGTCCCTTATTCAGAACCGTGTACGATATGTGAACATCACAAACGATTCAGATAGCTTAACCCGTGTGTGATGAGTTTTGAACGTCAAAAATTTTGGTTCGAATTTCCATGGTTACAGTGGTCATCCAAGTCATTGCATAACTTGGGTACACAAAGGAGACTACAGCACACCCACACTTCTTAAGCGAGCAAGTTCAGCAGTTAAACAGAGCTAGCTGACCTAAACATTACTCTAACTAATTAAAGACCGGCGCTATTAAGTAAACAAAACGAAGAGTACTACTACGGCTGGTGCTCGTCGATCTCCGCCGCCGCCTCCATGTCCAGCTCGCGCCCGACTGTCTCCCGGGGAAGGGGCTCCATGGCATCAATCGCACCATACTCGGCAAGCATCTCACCATCCGCGTCCGCCATATCTTTGGAATAGGCCGCCACGAGCAGGGTGTGCGTGGCCGCAATCTGGGCTTTGGCGGGCTCCGTCATGGCAAGGTATGCCGCGCAGGAACGGATGGCTGCTCGAACTCTCTCGGCGATTGCCAACTCCTCGGCCATGGGTTGCCGACCGTTGTCGGAGAAGCTTCCTTCGATTTGTGCGGTGAGCGCCACGAGCTGGGCGTGGACGGCCTCAACATGGTGGTGGGCGGCCTCCATCAGGGCTAAGGCCGCCGCTGCGGAACGGACGGCTGATGTGCCGCTCTCGCCAGTTGCTATCCCCAAGGCAGATGCTGCTGCCGCCGCCTGAGAAGCAACAACGGCCGTTTGGGATGCCTTGGCCACCCGGACGCAGACTGCGGTCTCCCTCACGAAGCTTGTTAGCACGCGCCTGGCGGCTGCGGTCGCGCTCTCGCCGGAGGGCACCGCCGAAGTTGGCCTCACGACGCGGGTCCACGTCCCCATCTTTCACTGGCGATGATTGAATAGTGAAATTATATTTGGGGAGTGAGCTAGTATGCTTGACATGCCGGCTGTGGACTATAGCCAACGCACCTTCTCTCGTAAGCCATGGGCTGTACTATACACCGACGATGCCCCAAGATATTTTGTGCTGCATCTCACACGGTTGGCGATAATAAACTGTGTGCGATCTACTTGATTTATCGTCTTGATCATTTGAATTACGAAATGGGGTCACAGCTACAAAGGATGGTGTTTGAATTGTTAGAACTTTTATCTGCAGTGAACATGCAACTATAGATCTGTCGTCAAAAAAATTTGAATTATTCAGGGTTCGTTTGTACATTTTTATACTTAACTGGGTTTTCCAGGCATTTTATGCGCATAATTAAAATTTTAACAACATGCACATGCTCCAGTGCATATAAACTTATTGAAAAATCAAATATGTGTCCTTGGTTGCATGCTCAGGTCCCATGCAAGAAATGGGAATGAAATTCAAACACCCTGGCACCGTCACTCGGCCGCAAACATTGAGATACCTGGTTTTTAAATTCTAGTAAATCCAAAACTCGTCTGAAATTCATGAAAATTGGCATGCTATCATGTAGCGGCATGAACATGCCGTGGTAATTTTTTGTCCCATTTGGGGCAGGTTTGGGTATAAGCTTCTCACAAACTAGAACTTCTCACAACAAGCTTGATGTTTCGGTAGGGAACGTGCCACATTTGGGGACGAAACGATATCTGTTGCCTCTTATTGCTTTCAAAATTTTTGAGTGTCAACATAGAACAACCAGAGTGTTGTGTTAAATTTTGGAATTTTTCAGGGTTCGTTTGGACATTTTTATACGTTAACTGGGTTTTCCTGGCATTTTATATGTATAATTGAAATTTGAGCTACATGCACATTCTCAAGTGCATATAAATGGGTTGAAAAATCAAATCTGTGTCCTTGGGTGCATGCTTAGGTCCCATGCAAGAAATGGGAATGAATTTCAAACACAAGGGCACCCTTCATTGCCGGCAAAACATTGAGATGCCGGGTTTTTAAATTCTAGTAAATCATGAAACTTGGCATGCTATCATGTAGCGGCATCAACATGACGTGGTACAAATTTTATCCCATTTGGGGAAGGTTTGGGTATATGCTTCCCGCAAACCGGAGCTTCTCACAACAAGTATGATGGTTTTCCATAGGGAACGTCCCACATTTGGGGACAAAACGTAATCCATTGCCTCTTATTGCTTTCCAATTTTTTTCTCCTGTCAACATAGAACAATAGGAGTGTTGTGTGAATTTTGTGATTATTCGCGGTTCGTTTGGACATGTTTATGCATTAACTGAGTTTTCAATGCATTTATGTGCATAATTCAAATTTGAACTACATGCACATGATCCAGTGCATATAAATTGGTTGAAAAATCAAATATGTTTCCTTGGGTGTATGCTTAGGTCCCATGCAAGAAACGGGAATGAATTTCAAACACCAGGGCACCGTTGATTGCCGGCAAAACATTGAGATGCCTGGTTTTTAAATTCTAGTAAATCCAAAACTCATCTGAAATCATGAAACTTGGCATGCTATCATGGAGCGGCATCAACGTGCCGTGGTACAAATTTTGTCCCATTTGGGGCAGGTTTGGGTATATGCTTGTCACAAACCGGAGCTTCTCACAACAAGCATGATGGTTTTCGGTAAGGAACGTCCCACCTTTGGGGACGAAACGATATGCGTTCCCTTTTATTGTTTCAAATTTTTTCGAGTGTCAACATAGAACAACCAGAGTGTTGTGTCAAATTTTGGAATGTTTTGGGGTTTATTTGGACATGTTTATACATTAACTGGGTTTTCCATGCATTTTATGTGCATAATTCAAATTTGAACTACATGCACATTCTCCAGTGCATATAAATTGGTTGAAAAATCAAATCCGTGTCCTTGGGTACATGCTTAGGTCCCATGCAAGAAATGGGAATGAATTTCAAACACCAGGGCACCGTTGATTGCCGGCAAAACATTGAGATGCCTGGTTTTTAAATTCTAGTAAATCCAAAACTCGTCTGAAATCATGAAACCTTGCATGCTATCATGTAGCGGCATCAACATGACATGGTACAAATTTTATCCCATTTGGGGCAGGTTTGGGTATATGCTTCCCGCAAACTGGAGCTTCTCACAACAAGCATGATGGTTTTCCATAGGGAACGTCCCACATTTGGGGACAAAACGTAATCCATTGCCTCTTATTGCTTTCCAATTTTTTCTCCTGTCAACATAGAACAATAGGAGTGTTGTGTGAATTTTTGTGATTATTCGCGATTCGTTTGGACATGTTTATGCATTAACTGAGTTTTCAATGCATTTATGTGCATAATTCAAATTTGAACTACATGCACATGCTCCAGTGCATATAAATTGGTTGAAAAATCAAATATGTTTCCTTGGGTGTATGCTTAGGTCCCATGCAAGAAACGGGAATGAATTTCAAACACCAGGGCACTGTTGATTGCCGGCAAAACATTGAGATGCCTGGTTTTTAAATTGTAGTAAATCCAAAACTCGTCTGAAATTCACGAAACTTGGCATGCTATCATGGAGCGGCATCAACGTGCCGTGGTACAAATTTTCTCCCATTTGGGGCAGGTTTGGGTATATGCTTGTCACAAACCGGAGCTTCTCACAACAAGCATGATGGTTTTCGGTAGGGAACGTCCCACCTTTGGGGACGAAACGATATGCGTTCCCTTTTATTGTTTCAAATTTTTTCGAGTGTCAACATAGAACAACCAGAGTGTTGTGTCAAATTTTGGAATGTTTTGGGGTTTATTTGGACATGTTTATACATTAACTGGTTTTTCCATGCATTTTATGTGCATAATTCAAATTTGAACTACATGCACATTCTCCAGTGCATATAAATTGGTTGAAAAATCAAATCCGTGTCCTTCGGTGCATGCTTAGGTCCCATGCAAGAAATGGGAATGAATTTCAAACACCAGGGCACCATTGATTGCCGGCAAAACATTGAGATGCCTGGTTTTTAAATTCTAGTAAATCCAAAACTCGTCTGAAATCATGAAACTTGGCATGCTATCATGTAGCGGCATCAACATGACGTGGTACAAATTTTATCCCATTTGGGGCAGGTTTGGGTATATGCATCTCACAAACTAGAGCTTCTCACAACAAGCATGATGGTTTTCCGTAGGGAACGTCCCACATTTGGGGACAAAACGGTATCCATTGCCTCTTATTGCTTTCCAATTTTTTTCTCCTGTCAACATAGAACAATAGGAGGGTTGTGTGAATTTTTGTGATTATTCGCGGTTCGTTTGGACATGTTTATGCATTAACTGAGTTTTCAATGCATTTATGTGCATAATTCAAATTTGAACTACACGCACATTCTCCAGTGCATATAAATTGGTTTAAAAATCAAATCCGTGTCCTTGGGTGCATGCTTAGGTCCCATGCAAGAAATGGGAATGAATTTCAAACACCAGGGCACCGTTGATTGCCGGCAAAACATTGAGATGCCTGGTTTTTAAATTCTAGTAATTCCAAAACTCGTCTGAAATCATGAAACTTGGCATGCTATCATGTAGCGGCATCAACATGACGTGGTACAAATTTTATCCCATTTGGGGCAGGTTTGGGTATATGCATCTCACAAACTAGAGCTTCTCACAACAAGCATGATGGTTTTCCGTAGGGAACGTCCCACATTTGCGGACAAAACGGTATCCATTGCCTCTTATTGCTTTCCAATTTTTTTTCTCCTGTCAACATAGAACAATAGCAGGGTTGTGTGAATTTTTGTGATTATTCGCGGTTCGTTTGGACATGTTTATGCATTAACTAAGTTTTCAATGCATTTATGTGCATAATTCAAATTTGAACTACACGCACATTCTCCAGTGCATATAAATTGGTTTAAAAATCAAATCCGTGTCCTTGGGTGCATGCTTAGGTCCCATGCAAGAAATGGGAATGAATTTCAAACACCAGGGCACCGTTGATTGCCGGCAAAACATTGAGATGCCTGGTTTTTAAATTCTAGTAAATCCAAAACTCGTCTGAAATCATGAAACTTGGCATGCTATCATGTAGCGGCATCAACATGACGTGGTACAAATTTTATCCCATTTGGGGCCGGTTTGGGTATATGCATCTCACAAACTAGAGCTTCTCACAACAAGCATGATGGTTTTCCGTAGGGAACGTCCCACATTTGGGGACAAAACGGTATCCATTGCCTCTTATTGCTTTCCAATTTTTTCCTCCTGTCAACATAGAACAATAGGAGTGTTGTGTGAATTTTTGTGATTATTCGCGGTTCGTTTGGACATGTTTATGCATTAACTGAGTTTTCAATGCATTTATGTGCATAATTCAAACATGAACTACATGCACATGCTCTAGTGCACATAAATTGGTTGAAAAATCAAATATGTTTCCTTGGGTGTATGCTTAGGTCCCATGCAAGAAACGGGAATGGATTTCAAACACCAGGGCACCGTTGATTGCCGGCAAAACATTGAGATGCCTGGTTTTTAAATTCTAGTAAATCCAAAACTCGTCTGAAATTCATGAAACTTGGCATGCTATCATGGAGCGGCATCAACATGCCGTGGTACAAATTTTGTCCCATTTGGGGCAGGTTTGGGTATATGCTTCTCACAAACCGGAGCTTCTCACAACAAGCATGATGGTTTTCCGTAGGGAACGTCCCACCTTTGGGGACGAAACGATATCTGTTGCCTTTTATTGGTTTGAAATTTTTTCGAGTGTGAACATAGAACAACCAGAGTGTTGTTTTAAATTTTGGAATTTTTGGGGTTTATTTGGACATTTTTATACATTAACTGGATTTTCCACGCATTTTATGTGCATAATTCAAATTTGAACTACATGCACATTCTCTAGTGCATATAAATTGGTTGAAAAATCAAATCTGTGTCCTTGGTTGCATGCTTAACTCCCATGCAAGAAATGGGAATGAATTTCAAACACCAGGGCACCGTTGATTGCCGGCAAACCACTGAGATGGCTGGTTTTTAAATTCTAGTAAATCCAAAACTCGTTTGAAATTCATGAAACTTGGCATGCTATCATGTAGCGGCATCAACATGCCGTGGTACAAATATTGTCCCATTTGGGGCAGGTTTGTGTATATGCTTCTCACAAACCGGAGCTTCTCACAACAAGCATGATGGTTTTCGGTAGGGAACGTCCCACATTTGGGGACGAAACGATATCCATTGCCTCTTATTGCTTTCAAATTTTTTCTCATGTCAACATATAAGAACAGGAGTGTTGTGTGAATTTTTTTGATTATTCGGGGTTCATTTGGACATTTTTACACATTAATAAAGTTTTCAATGCATTTATGTGCATAATTCAAATTTGAACTACATGCACATGCTCCAGTGCATATAAATTGGTTGAAGAATCAAATCTGTGTCCTTGGGTGCATGGTTAGGTCCCATGCAAGAAATGGGAATGAATGTCAAACACCAGGGCACCGTTGATTGCCGGCAAAACATTGATATGCCTGGTTTTTAAATTCTAGTAAATCCAAAACTCGTCTGAAATCATGAAACTTGGCATGCTATCATGCAGCGGCATCAACATGACATGGTACAAATTTTATCCCATTTGGGGCAGGTTTGGGTATATGCTTCTCACAAACCGGAGCTTCTCACAACAAGCATGATGGTTTTCGGTAGGGAACGTCCCACATTTGGGGACGAAACGGTATCTATTGCCTCTTATTGCTTTCAAAAATTTTCCTCCTGTCAACATAGAACAATAGGAGTGTTGTGTGAATTTTTGTGATTATTCGCAGTTCGTTTGGACATTTTTATGCATTAACTGAGTTTTCAATGCATTTATGTGCATAATTCAAACATGAACTACATGCACATGCTCTAGTGCACATAAATTGGTTGAAAAATCAAATATGTTTCCTTGGGTGTATGCTTAGGTCCATTGCAAGAAACGGGAATGAATTTCAAACACCAGGGCACCGTTGATTGCCGGCAAGACATTGAGATGCCTGGTTTTTAAATTCTAGTAAATCCAAAACTCGTCTGAAATTCATGAAACTTGGCATGCTATTATGGAGCGGCATCAACATGCCGTGGTACAAATTTTGTCCCATTTGGGGCAGGTTTGGGTATATGCTTCTCACAAACCGGAGCTTCTCACAACAAGCATGATGGTTTTCGGTAGGGAACGTCCCACATTTGGGGACGAAACGGTATCCATTGCCTCTTATTGCTTTCAAATTTTTTTCTCCTCTCAACATAGAAAAATAGGACTGTTGTGTGAATTTTTGTGATTATTCACGGTTCGTTTGGACATTTTTATGTATTAACTGAGTTTTCAATGCATTTATGTGCATAATTCAAATTTGAACTACATGCACATGCTCCAGTGCATATAAATTGGTTGAAAAATCGAATATGTTTCCTTGGGTGTATGCTTAGGTCCCATGCAAGAAACGGGAATGAAGTTCAAACACCAGGGCACCGTTGATTGCCGACAAAACATTGAGATGCCTGGTTTTTAAATTCTAGTAAATCCAAAACTCGTCTGAAATTCATGAAACTTGGCATGCTATCATGGAGCGGCATCAACATGCCATGGTACAAATTTTGTCCCATTTGGGCCAGGTTTGGGTATATGCTTCTCACAAACCGGAGCTTCTCGCAACAAGCATGATGGTTTTTGGTAGGGAATGTCCCACCTTTGGGGACGAAACGATATCTATTGCCTTTTATTGCTTTGAAAATTTTTCGAGTGTCAACATAGAACAACCAGGGTGTTGTGTTAAATTTTGGAATTTTTGGGGTTTATTTGGACACTTTTATACATTAACTGGGGTTTCCACGCATTTTATAAGCATAATTCAAATTTGAACTACATGGACACTCTCCAGTGCATATAATTTGGTTGAAAAATCAAATCTGTGTCCTTGGGTGCATGCTTAGCTCCCATGCAAGAAATGGGAATGAATTTCAAACACCAGGGCACCGTTGATTGCCGGCAAAACATTGAGATGCCTGGTTTTTAAATTCTAGTAAATGCAAAACTCGTCTGAAATTCATGAAACTTGGCATGCTATCATGTAGCGGCATCAACATGCCGTGGTACAAATATTGTCCCATTTGGGGCAGGTTTGGGTATATGCTTCTCACAAACCGGAGCTTCTCACAACAAGCATGATGGTTTTCGGTGGGGAACGTCCCACATTTGGGGACGAAATGATATCCATTGCCTCTTATTGCTTTCAAATTTTTTCTCCTGTCAACATAGAACAACAGGAGTGTTGTGTGAATTTTTGTGATTATTCGGGGTTCGTTTGGACATTTTTACACATTAATAGAGTTTTCAATGCATTTATGTGCATAATTCAAATTTGAACTACATGCACATGCTCCAGTGCATATAAATTGGTTGGAAAATCAAATCTGTGTCCTTGGGTGCATGCTTAGGTCCCATGCCAGAAATGGGAATAAATTTCAAACACCAGGGCACCGTTGATTGCCGGCAAAACATTGATATGCCTGGTTTTTAAATTCTAGTAAATCCAAAACTCGTCTGAAATCATGAAACTTGGCATGCTATCATGTAGTGGCATCAACATGACGTGGTACAAATTTTATCCCATTTGGGGCTGGTTTGGGTATATGCTTCTCACAAACCGGAGCTTCTCACAACAAGCATGATGGTTTTCGGTAGGGAACGTCCCACATTTGGGGACGAAACGGTATCCATTGCCTCTTATTGCTTTCAAATTTTTTTCTCCGGTCAACATAGAACAATAGGAGTGTTGTGTGAATTTTTGTGATTATTCGCGGTTCGTTTGGACATTTTTATGCATTAACTGAGTTTTCAATGCATTTATGTGCATAATTCAAATTTGAACTACATGCACATGCTCCAGTGCATATAAACTGGTTGAAAAATCAAATATGTTTCCTTGGGTGTATGCTTAGGTCCCATGTAAGAAACCTGAATAAATTTGAAACACCAGGGCACCGTTGATTGCTGGCAAACCATTGAGATACCTGGTTTTTAAATTCTAGTAAATCCAAAACTCGTCTGAAATTCATGAAACATGGCATGCTATCATGGAGCGGCATCAACATGCCGTGGTACAAATTTTGTCCCATTTGGGGCAGGTTTGGGTATATGCTTCTCACAAACTGGAGCTTCTCACAGCAAGCATGATGGTTTTCTGTAGGGATCGTCCCACCATTGGGGACGAAACGATATCCGTTGCCTTTTATTGCTTTCAATTTTTTTCGAGTGTCAACAAAGAACAACCAGAGTGTTGTGTTCAATTTTGGAATTTTTTGGGGTTTTCCACGCATTTTATGTGCATAATTCAAATTTGAACTACATGCACATTCTCCAGTGCATATAAATTGTTTGAAAAATCAAATCTGTGTCCTTGGGTGCATGTTTAGGTGCCATGCAAGAAATGGGATTGAATTTCAAACACAAGGGCACCGTTGATTGCCGGTAAAACATTGAGATGCCTGGTTTTTAAATTCTAGTAAATCCAAAACTCGTCTGATATCATGAAACTTGGCATGCTATCATGTAGCGGCATCAACATGACGTGGTACAAATTTAATCCCATTTGGGGCAGGTTTGGGTATATGCTTCTCACAAACCAGAGCTTCTCACAACAAGCATGATGGTTTTCGGTAGGGAACGTCCCACATTTGGGGGCGAAACGGTATCCATTGCCTCTTATTGCTTTCAAAATTTTTTCTCTTGTCAACATAGAACAATAGGAGTGTTGTGTGAATTTTAGTGATTATTCGCGGTTCGTGTATACATTTTTATGCATTAACTGAGTTTTCAATGCATTTATGTGCATACTTCAAATTCGAACTACATGCACATGCTCAAGTGCATATCAATTGGTTGAAAAATCCAATATATTTCCTTGGGTGTATGCTTAGGTCCCATGCAAGAAACGGGTATGAATTTCAAACACCAAGGCACCGTTGATTGCCGGCAAAACATTGAGATGCCTGGTTTTACATTCTAGTAAATCCAAAACTCGTCTGAAATTCATGAAACTTGGCATGCTACCATGGAGCGGCATCAACATGCCGTGGTACAAATTTTGTCCCATTTGGGGCAAGTTTGGGTATATGCTTCTCACAAACCGGAGCTTCTCACAAACCGGAGCTTCTCACAACAAGCATTATGGTTTTCGGTAGGTAACGTCCCACCTTTGGGGACGAAACGATATCCGTTGCCTTTTATTGCTTTGAATATTTTTCGAGTGTCAACATAGAACAACCAGAGTGTTGTGTTAAATTTTGGAAATTTTTGGGGTTTATTTGGACTTTTTTATACATTATATGGGTTTTCCACGCATTTTATGTGCATAATTCAAATTAGAAATACATGCACATTCTCCAGTGCATATAAATTGGTTGAAAAATCAACTCTGTGTCCTTGGGTGCATGCTTAGCTCCCATGCAAGAAATGGGAATGAATTTCAAACACGAGGGCATCGTTGATTGCCGGCAAAACATTGAGATGCCTGGTTTTTAAATTCTAGTAAATCCAAAACTCGTCTGAAATTCATGAAACTTGGCATGCTATCATGTAGCGGCATCAACATGTCGTGGTACAAATATTGTCCCATTTGGGGCAGGTTTGGGTATATGCTTCTCACAAACCGGAGCTTCTCACAACAAGCATGATAGTTTTCGGTAGGGAACATCCCACATTTGGGGACGAAACGATAAACATTGCCTCTTATTGCTTTCAAATTTTTTCTCCTGTCAACATAGAACCAATAACAAGAGTGTTGTGTGAATATTTGTGATTATTCGGGGTTTGTTTGGACATTTTTACACATTAATAGAGTTTTCAATGCATTTATGTGCATAATTCAATTTTGAACTACATGCACATGCTCCAGTGCATATAAATTGGTTGAAAAATCAAATCTGTGTCCTTAGGTGCATGCTTAGGTCCCATGCAAGAAATGGGAATGAATTTCAAACACCAGGGCACCGTTGATTGCCGGCAAAACATTGATATGCCTGGTTTTTAAATTCTAGTAAATCCAAAACTCGTCTGAAATTCATGAAACTTGGCATGCTATCATGGAGCGGCATCAACATGCCGTGGTACAAATTTTGTCCCATTTGGGGCAGGTTTCGGTACATGCTTCTCACAAACCGGAGCTTCTCACAACAAGCATGATGGTTTTCGGTAGGGAACGTCCCAACTTTGGGGACGAAACGATACCCATTGCCACTTATTGCTTTCAATTTTTTCCTCGTGTCAACATAGAACAATAGGAGTGTTGTGTGCATTTTTGTGATTTTTCGGGGTTCGTTTGGACATTTTTATGCATTAACTGAGTTTTCAATGCATTTATGTGCATAATTCAAATTTGAACTACATGCACCTGCTCCAGTGCATATAAATTGGTTGAAAAATCAAATATGTGTCCTTGGGTGCATGCTTAGGTCCCATGCAAGAAATGGGAACGAATTTCAAACACCAGGGCACCGTTGATTGCCGGCAAAAAATTAAGATGCCTGGATTTTAAATTCTAGTAAATCCAAAACTCGTCTGAAATTCATGAAACTTGGCATGCTATCATGCAGCGGCATCAACATGCCGTGGTACAAGTTTTGTCACATTTGGGGCAGGTTTGGGTATATGTTTCTCACAAACCGGAGCTTCTCACAACAAGCATGATGGTTTTTGGTAGGGACCGTCCCACCTTTGGGGACGAAACGATACCCATTGCCTCTTATTGCTTTCAATTTTTTTATCATGTCAACATAGAACAATAGGAGTGTTGTGTGAATTTTTGTGATTTTTCGGGATTCGTTTGTACATTTTTATGCATGAACTGAGTTTTTAATGCATTTATGTGCATAATTCAAATTTTAACTACATGCACATGCTCCAGTGCATATAAATTGGTTGAAAAATCAAATCTATGTGTGCATGCTTAGGTCCCATGCAAGAAATGGGAATGAATTTCAAACACAAGGGCACCGTTGATTGCCGGCAAAACATTGAGATGCCTGGTTTTTAAATTCTAGTAAATCCAAGACTCGTCTGAAATCATGAAACTTGGCATCCTATCATGGAGCGGAATCGACATGACGTGGTACAAATTTAATCCCATTTGGGGCAGGTTTGGGTATATGCTTCTCACAAACCGGAGCTTCTCACAACAAGCATGACGGTTTTCGGTAGGGAACGTCCCACATTTGGGGACGAAACGGTATCCATTCCCTCTTATTGCTTTCAAATTTTTTTCTCCTGTCAACATAGAACAATAGGAGTGTTGTGTGAATTTTAGTGATTATTCGCGGTTCGTGTATACATTTTTATGCATTAACTGAGTTTACAATTTATTTATGTGCATACTTCAAATTCGAACTAAATGCACATGCTCCAGTGCATATAAATTGGTTGAAAAATCAAATATGTGTCCTTGGGTGCATGCTTAGGTCCCATGCAAGAAATGGGAATGAATTTCAAACACCAAGGCACCGTTGATTGCCGGCAAAACATTGAGATGCCTGGTTTTTACATTCTAGTAAATCCAAAACTCGTCTGAAATTCATGAAACTTGGCATGCTATCATGGAGCGGCATCAACATGCCGTGGTACAAATTTTGTCCCATTTGGGGCAAGTTTGGGTATATGCTTCTCACAAACCGGAGCTTCTCACAACAAGCATGATGGTTTTCGGTAGGTAACGTCCCACCTTTGGGGACGAAACGATATCTGTTGCCTTTTATTGTTTTGGAATTTTTTCGAGTGTCAACATAGAACAACCAGAGTGTTGTGTTAAATTTTGGAATTTTTTGGGGTTTATTTGGTATTTTTATACATTAACTGGGTTTTCCACGCATTTTATGTGCATAATTCAAATTTTAACTACATGCACATGCTCCATTGCATATAAATTGGTTGAAAAATCAAATCTATGTGTGCATGCTTAGGTCCCATGCAAGAAATGGGAATGAATTTCAAACACAAGGGCACCGTTGATTGCCGGCAAAACATTGAGATGCCTGGTTTTTAAATTCTAGTAAATCCAAAATTCGTCTGAAATAATGAAACTTGGCATGCTATCATGGAGCGGCATCAACATGACGTGGTACAAATTTTGTCCCATTTGGGGCAGGTTTGGGTATATCCTTCTCACAAACCGGAGCTTCTCACAACAAGCATGATGGTTTTCGGTAGGGAACGTCCCACCTTTGGGTACGAAACGATACCCATTGCCTCTTATTGCTTTCAATTATTTTTCTCGTGTCAACATAGAACAACAGGAGTGTTGTGTGAATTTTTGTGATTTTTCGGGGTTCATTTGGACATTTTTATGCATTAACTGAGTTTTCAATGCATTTATGTGCATAATTCAAATATGAACTACATGCACATGCTCCAGTTCATATAAATTGGTTGAAAAATCAAATATGTGTCCTTGGGTGCATGGTTAGGTCCCATGCAAGAAATGGGAATGAATTTCAAACACCAGGGCACCGTTGATTGCCGGCAAAACATTGAGATGCCTGGTTTTTAAATTCTAGTATATCCAAAACTCGTCTGAAATTCATGAAACTTGGCATGCTATCATGCAGCGGCATCAACATGCCGTGGTACAAATTTTGTCACATTTGGGGCAGGTTTGGGTATATGTTTCTCACAAACCGGAGCTTCTCACAACAAGCATGATGGTTTTCGGTAGGGAACGTCCCACCTTTGGGGACGAAACTATACCCATTGCCGCTTATTGCTTTCAATTTTTTTCTCGTGTCAACATAGAACAACAGGAGTGTTGTGTGAATTTTTGTGATTTTTCGGGGTTCGTTTCTACATTTTTATGCATGAACTAAGTTTTCAATGCATTTATGTGCATAATTCAAATTTTAACTACATGCACATGCTCCAATGCATATAAATTGGTTGAAAAATCAAATCTGTTTGTGCATGCTTAGGTCCCATGCAAGAAATGGGAATGAATTTCAAACACCAGGGCACCGGTGATTGCCGGCAAAACATTGAGATGCCTGGTTTTTAAATTCTAGTAAATCCAAAACTCGTCTGAAATTCATGAAACTTGGCTTGCTATCATGGAGCGGCATCAACATGTTGTGGTACAAATTTTTTCGCATTTGGGGCAGGTTTGGGTATATGCTTCTCACAAACCGGAGCTTCTCACAACAAGGATGATGGTTTTCGGTAGGGAACGTCCCACCTTTGGGTACGAAACGATACCCATTGCCTCTTATTGCTTTCAATTATTTTTCTCGTGTCAACATAGAACAACAGGAGTGTTGTGTGAATTTTTGTGATTTTTCGGGGTTCGTTTGGACATTTTATGCATTAACTGAGTTTTCAATGCATTTATGTGCATAATTCAAATTTGAACTACATGCACATGCTCCAGTGCATATAAATTTGTTGAAAAATCAAATCTGCGTCCTTGGGTGCATGCTTAGGTCCCATGCAAGAAATGGGAATGAATTTCAAACACGAGGGCACCGTTGATTGCCGGCAAAACATTGAGATGCCTAGTTTTTAAATTCTAGCAAATCCAAAATTCTGTTAACCATTCACGTGACACCATGTGTCTTGGTTTTAATGGCTGTAGGAGGTGCTGTGCGGACAACTGCTTGACCTTGACCGAACGGGAGGCGTGCGAGCGCCGTCTGGTGTGCAGGCTGACCGAGAGGCGTGAAAACTGTCCTCGAGTGCGCAGGCTCACTGGGAAGCGTTTGAGATGTACGCTGCGTAGGCTCACTGGGAAGCGAGCCCTTTAACTTCCATGGCTGCCCGCCTTGCTCGCATCCTCTCCATTAATGGCGCCCAAGCCACAGTTTAATTCGCTTTTTAAATATAAAACACTCATCGGAAACGTTTGAGTTAGAACACCCGTATGCAAACCAACAGCTTCCCTAGGAAGCCAAGAGAAATGTGCCGAGCAGGATTTCTGCAGCTCTTGATCGCAAACGATTTAGATAGAACACCTGTATGCAAAGTGAGAGCAGCACAGGATTTGTGCATCCCTTCAACGCAAACGGTTGTTTTGGATGACCTGTGTGCAACCACGTACAAACAATTTGGATAAGATTTGCATCTGTCATATTGGGTATGTTGCCATTTGTCAAACTGGGAAGATTTACATTTGTTGATCTAGTAATGTTGCCATTTGTCAATCCTTGTAACACTGCGATTTGTCAAAATATGCAACTAGAAATCATTAGCACTATGTAATTTTGCAACTAAAATTCAGTAATTAAGCATAGATTTCATTCATAGATTAAGCAATCGTTCTTAATTTATACAAACAGTTCAACTCGACAGCTGTACCGACCAAACTTCTCCCCAATTGTTGCCAACCACGTACTGAAACTGAAATATCTAGTTCAACTATATATACTAGCTAATTTTAATTACGTTGTACAGTTCGACCACACATCCATAGTCAGATGAACTGAACAAAATAGCCCCTAAATACTACTACTACCACAGAGGGGCTTTGTGCTACTTCTGGCAGCCTCTCCTCTGTCGAGCGCGCTCAGTAAGAGGCAGAGGAGGAGGAGGAGCCTACCGACGAGCTGGACAAATGCAATACGGTGCCGGCCGCTGCTGCACGTTCAGCGATGCTCACCAGCTCGAACACCCACTACCACTCCAGACGATCCCTCTAGAAGCGGCCGGACTGCTCGTAGATCTCCTGATTCCTCGCCTCTGCATTGGCGTGTGCTGTGGCCATGGCTGCGGTAAGGCTGTTTGCGTGATTGATGAGGCACTCCTCCTCCTCCCACAGGAACTCAACGTAGCGCGCAAGGTCGCTGACGCACGTGCGGGCCTCCACCTCCGCCTCCCTCCTTCGGCCGGCGGTGGCGGAGCGGGTGATGATCCCGGCGGTCGACGGTGGGCTGGCAGCCACGGCGACCGACGATGGGGTGGCGGCCAGGACCACCACCTCCCGCCTTCGGGCCGTGGTGGCGGAGCGGGTGATGCCCATGGTGGCCGGCAGTGGGGTGGCGGCCATAATGGCCACCTCCCGCCTTCGGGCCGCGGCGGCGGAGCGGGAGATGGCCCTGGCTTTCGTCGGTGGTGTGGCGGCAACGGCGGCCGGCAATAGCTGCCAATGGGCAGCGGCGGCTGACCGTGTGGTGGGTGTTCCGCACACACCCAACAGGGACGCCACGCTACACTACGCCGGGGACTGCGCCGCCGCCGCGGTGTAGCCTCCCAGCTGGAGCTGTCCTCTGATGAGGGCGGAGTGGCTGAGCGTCGATGACGGACCGGTGCCATTGGCGATTGTGGGAGAAGCAGACGAGATAAGCCACAGGGAGGGAGGGGAAAATGCGACGCAGGACTCGCCGGCCGTGAGGGTCTTTATCCCAGGCCGGTAAGCATTGGGATTTTGGGGGATTTCATCGAGTCGGGCAGGAAGCTTGCGCGGGAACCTGTGAGATTGCGTGGGAACAGGCTCACCGGCGATTCATTGGCGCCACTATTTTGCCAAAAGAACGCTCCCGCGCGCTGCGCAAGCTTGCGCTGTAAGCCGTCTGCGGTAGCGAGGTGACAAGACGTGCGAGAGGAGGACGAGAGGACACGTACACATACACTTAATAAAAAAACGTTTGCGATTTAATTACCTATTATACCCCTGTCCTGCATTATAAGTAGGATTTAACTAATAAAATACGAATGCATGTCACCATAGATTATATCGTTGGCGTCGTATTTGAACATAGTTTCCAGCTATACAATTTTTGTAACATGCATTAACACTTTTTTGGTTAAGTTTAAGGTTATACACTAGCAAGCGTTTGCCCGCAACACACACGGCTTATTCCATCACAAAGAGCTCTGATGGATCAACTGTCTGCCACATATCGCACACGCAACTCTAATCTGATTCGTGCTTGATGTCTCCGACATCGCTCGCACAGTTCGTCTTATTTGCCACGTATCACTGTGCCGTCCTCTGCTCACGTCCTCCGCAAGCTCTGCTCACCGTTAGGCGCCGCAGCATGCTGTGCTTGCCGTTAGGCGCCGCGGCGCGCTCTGTCGCGTCCATTGGCGTGCTCTGCTCGTGTCCGTCGGCACGCTCGGCTTGTGGACAGCTTTTCCTTGAGGCGACCGCGGAGCGCTCTGCTCGCGTCCCTCCGCGCGCGCTCTGCCAGCGGTTGGGCATGCACACGATCACGTCGGGGGCCCCATATGCATGCGATTGCGCTGCACACGTTGCCACGCGATGCAGTTACGTGCGGCACGATGGAGTTACGCGCTGCAAATTAGAACTGCCATCAGGGTCTGCCGATATTCCTGGCCGTCCGGCTTCACCTTTAATTCCCGCAGCCATTATAACCTTAGTCTCTTCAACCTTTCGATCGCGCCCCACAACACAATAAGCACACCCACGACGACACATAGAGAGGGGATGTCCAGCGGCGCTCCAATGGAGTTCGGCGAGCATAGAGTGGAGACCCACGCGAGGGAGACGGATCTCACAGTGGTGTACACCATCGACCCGGCCGTGGTGGACGACTACATCAACAGCGTTGAGCAGTTGCTTGCTGGAGACAACTACAAGGTGGTCGGCATTGACCTCCAGTACACCGCCGGTCATCCCGGCATATATCAGAAATTTGCCGTCGCCCAGTTGTACGTGCGCGATCATGTCCTCATCTACCACTACTGCATGGCCACAGAGCCTTGCAACCGTTTCAACAGGTTTGTCAACAACACTGACTACAAGTTCACCATGGTGGATACCACCAACGATGTAAAAGCGCTCAGTGTTACGGGCTTGGCCTGCAAGAACCTTGTCGAAATCCGTGACCACTACACGGTCTGGGGCAGCACGAAGAAGGAATCCCTGGTCGAACTCGCCTCGGCCATCATTGACCCCTACTACGAAAAGATGAAGCAGGATGCCCAGAGAACAAGTCCCGTATCCTAGCACGGGGCCTGGATGCGGTGACTGGATGAACCTCACCTCAGGTTTCGGCCAGGAGCGTCGTTACCCAAATCGACGAGCCCGGGTCGAGCCACAAGCAGAGCAAGCGTCACAAGAAGTAGATGATGATCAAATGATCATTTATGCTAGTTAATCATGCATGTAATATATAGTTTACTTTATTGGTGTGTGGAAATGTCATGTGTGTAGTAGCCACCTATGTAATTATGCATGTAATAGTTTACTTTGTCGTGTGCAAATGCCATGGTTGTAGTAGCCACCTATGTAAGTGGATGTTTAATTTGGTTATGCAAGCATGTCCTTATAAGTGTGTGTGTATATATATATATATATGTTGTTGTTCTGTATGCAATCCCATCGCATAACACACGTCTTATTAGCAGCAACCGTTTGTGTTATTATCGGTCTTCACACACATTTCTGATTACAGACCTATTTGCCGGGTATCACACACATCTTGTTAAGTCGAACCGTTTCTGTTCTCATGTCTCAACGCAAACTGTTCATCCGAGTGAACCGCATGCCGTATATCGCACACACCTTGATCTGGCTGACCGTTTCTTTTGTGTTGCCTAATCACGAACAGTTCATCCGAGTGAACCGTATGCTGTGTATCGCACACGCCTTCATCTGGCTGCCCATTTCTTTTGTTCCTCCTCATCGCAAACAGTTAATTAAACTGAACCGTATGCCCTACATCGCACACGCAACTAAAACATGAACCGTGTTCGATGCATCCGTCATCACAAACGTTTTATACATTTCTGACGGTTTTCATACAGCACCTTTTGCGGTTATAGCATCACACTCAGTTTCTCGAAGGGTCTCTGATCGTAGTGTCGTGTTAGCAGCATCCTGCAGTAGTGATAACTTCGAACTGGATCTCCAGGTACTCTTGGAGAGCCTACTTTAGTGTACAACCAAACCTTTATGTCACCTATGAGTTGGACAAGCCCCCACTACAGCAGCCCTTAATGTTTAAATCATTGACAAGCTCTGTTAGAGTGTTAGGTCAAGAACAACAAGTAATGAAAGCAAACAGTCCTAGTATGGCTTGCTGATACAAACAAGCAATTGAACAGATGTGTGAGCAAAACTACATATCAAGAAAAGAAGCAAAGAAGGAGGCTTAAAGACCATCACTTGACTGACCAGATTTAAGGGGCATTTAGACATTATGTGCAACGTATGAAATAACATAAACATTGCATATTCCAGATTCTACAATGGAATGCACATGTATTAGGTTATGCCATGAATGATGATGCCTAAATGTACAGTATATCAGGCAAGAGTGATTCATCATTGCACTCACAATTGAATTGCAGGTTAAGGGCCAGTTCTATTCTGCCTTTTCAGAGCTTATTGTCTAAATAAGCCATAAAATATGTAAAGAAATCATTTTGAGTTATGGGCTTGGGCTTAACTTATTTCGCTTTGGAGGGGGGGTGTTTCAGGTAGAAGCTCACTAAAAATTGAAGGGAAGGGGAATAGTGAAATGACTCTGTTGTCTGCCTATATTACACTCAAAATGCCACTGCTCACGCCCACGTCACACCTGACCGTCAAGTAAAAACAAACACAGAAGCGTTCATTGCCCTACCCGCTTGCATCTCCTCTCCCCTTTCCCTCTACCTCGATCCCCTGCCTGCAGCACTAGGGTTCCTCCAGCGAGCCGTCGCCACTGGTCCCATCTGGCCTGGTCCTCGATGATGCTCTGTCCAGCTAGGCTACATGGCCGGTGGGTCGGGCAAATCTCCCCTGCTGCTCCTCCCTCTGGCGCCGCCCCTCATTCTCATGGTCTCCAGCAGCTGCTCCACTATGGTCCGTCCAACGCACTACTCCGGCGGGCGCCACACAACTACGGCCGATGCCACATTGTAGCAGAAGGCACCTCATTCCCCTCCCCTTGTCCCAGGCCGTGGCCTTGAGGTGCTATTGAAGGATAAGCTCATCCAACAAGGTGAGGATCTCCTCTTTTTTTTGCCAAATTTTCATTCTGATCCGCTATACGATGAATTGCTATGAGCTGCTTCTGCTGCTGCTATATGATGCATTGCTATGAGCTGCTCCTGCTGCTGCTGTATGATGAATTGCTATGAGCTGCTGCTGCTATATGATGAATTGCTATGAGCTGCAGCTGCCGCGGCTATATGATGAGTTGCTATAAGCTACTCCTCCTAGTGCTATATGATGAATTGCTATGAGCTGCTCCTGCTGCACTTATATGATGAATTGCTATGAGCTGCTGCTGGTATATGATGAATTGCACACTGTTGCTGCTATATGATGAATTGCTATGAGCTGCAGCTGCCGCGGCTATATGATGAGTTGCTATAAGCTACTCCTCCTAGTGCTATATGATGAATTGCTATGAGCTGCTCCTACTGCACTTATATGATGAATTGCTATGAGCTGCTGCTGGTATATGATGAATTGCACACTGTTGCTGCTGTATGATGAGTTGCTATGAGCTGCTGCTGCTATATGATGCTTTCAGGTGGTGCTGCTATATGATAATAACCGGCCACGTGGACCATCGAATTTCGATAAATAATTGTTCTTCATTTAAATTTGGGTCATGCATTCTTTGTTTAAATTAGGCAATGGGATCTCCATGGAAGACATTGACCAAAGTAGATTGTGCCGAGTAGATGGTATCTTTGTATTTGCATTTTGAACAAATATTGATGATCTGTTTTCTTATCATATTAATTACTGCACTGGGTTCAATTTGTGATGTTTGCAAGTCAAATTAATTTTCATATGGGCAGCAAAATGACAAAATATAATGCAATCTAGACTTTTCACTGATCATACCAAAGATAAGCTGAAAAGGAAGGCAATGGAATAGCTTATCACCTGGAGCTTATATTCACATGAGCCTATTTTCTTAGGATAACTCGTAATAACTGTCCCTAAGAAACTTGGCCAATAGAACTGACATACAAATAACAAGTCATGATGATTGCAATGGCCGACCCAGTTCTTTTGCCAGATTCTCCCTGAATCTGACCCCTACCCAGATTCTCCCAGAATCTTTGAGCCCCATTTGTTTTACAATCCTATCTAGTTAGGGTCTAATTAGGTAGGATTGTACAAAAGGGTGTCAAAGATTATAGGAGAAGCTAGAGAGGGGCAGATTCTGGGAGAATCCTGAAAAGAACTGGCCCGGAGTCACCTACCATAGCACACTGTATAGGCTCACCGCTGCCTCTCCTTGTTTTGCGATGGTACATGAAATTGCCACATACATCTTGTACTTTTTCATTGCGTAACCCTATCTGCAAATTGACATGGCTAATTTTAGACATCTCTACATGATAATACATTGCATATCCCTTGCGCATATTTAAACCACCAACTAATGATTGTGTGCATAGCATAAACTAGCCATGACTCTGTGTGCTAGACTAGCAGGCACTCTAAGGGAGCCTAATGTACTGCACTGGAATTCCTACATGCCACCTATGATTTTGTGTAACGTACTACCTCTGTTGCTAAATATATGTCTTTGTAGAGATTCCAGTATGGAGCACATACAGATGTATATAGATGCATTTTTGAGTGCAGATTCACTCATTTTGCTCTGTATGTAGCCTATAGTGGAATCTCTAGAAAGAGTTATATTTAGGAACGGAGGTAGTATAATGTATGACATCTACATATCTAATTTAGCAGCCAGTAGTAGAAATCATTGTCTGCACAAAGGGATTACTGGTCGAAAATCCTAGCAAAGCACGCTGGCAGGCACACAACAATACAAGAGAGAGAGAGACGCACTTACAACATCATAGCAATGCCTCAGTCCAGGATCTTGGTTGGCCAAGCTGTTAGATCCAGAAGAAACATCGTCCTTGTAGTTTTTGCCAGCTGCATAACATGTAAAAGTGACCTATTAGTATATTTGAAGTACATCGAGCAGGTGATGCTGGATGGGTCTAAAGGTGACAAGTACCTAGGCTGTGGCGGGTGCTTGGCATCTTGCCAGATGGTGGGAATCAGGTTAGAAACGTCAAGGGTGATGACGTTGCGCTGGCTGTCGGTGTCCGGTAAGGAGATCTAGAACCGTCGAGTAGGGTGTTTGTGGAGCGGCTCCAGTAGGGTGGACAACGGTGTGGGCAAAGCAGATCTGAGGCCATGGACAAGGGCGTCGATGAAGCTGCTCCGGTTGTTGGGTAGGATGGTGTCGATAATGCGGATCTGCGGCCGTGGATGGGGCATCAGAAGCTGCTTCGGTAGGTTGGACGAGGGTGCGACGAAGCGGGTCTAAGGCTGTGGACTTGTGAGTTGGCAAAGCGGCCCAGTAGGGTTGACGATGCTGTGGGCGAAGCGGCTCTGGCAGGGTAGAGGAAGGTGTCGGCGAAGAGGATCAGAGGTCGTCGACGGGGGTGTCTGTGGGGCCGCTCCGGGGGTGTGGACGAAGCTTCTCCGGTGGCGGGGGTATGAAGGAGCCGCTGCAGATGCGCCACGGTTGATGAGAGTACCGGCGAAGCAGATCCGGCGCTGTGTACAAGGTCGGCACTGAATGGGTTGTGGTACAGTGGTGGATGAGCAGTTTACTTGTTTCTAGGGGAGGTGGGAGGGGTAGATGCGGCCGTAGAAGCAGATCCGGCGAGGTGGACGCCACTGGCAGTGAATGGGCTCTGGTACGCCGGTGGATGAGCTGTCTAGTGTTTCGAGAGGGGATGGGTAGAAAGGCCGATGAAGTACGGACGGCGTGATGTAAGATGCTCTGGTGCTGTGGAGTTAGTCGTTTTTGCAAGAGGGGGAGAGGAAATGGGGGTGCCGTGTGGTGGGGGGAACCGAAAGTTACCAAGGCAGCCCCGACCTATTATGTAAATGAGGGTGGTATTGTAACTGTTGGTCTCCGTGCACCAAGGACAAAAGGGGGATTTCGCATGCTAAAGACCAGGTGGCGGAAATTTTAGAAGGAGGCGGGAGATTTTGCCGCCTGCGCGATTGTTCGTCTCCAGTTTCAACTTATTTTGGACAGTGCTAGCGGGAAGGTCATGCGAGACTGTGTACATGGGGCACGCGTCAGCAATTAATAACTGGTGTGAAATCCACCCCAGAAAAAAGACAATAACTCGGGATGATGCACCGATAATGTGGACGTTCACACGGGCGCGGCCAATCATACGGGTGTAGAGGCGCGTTCACAAAAAAAGGGATCAAATGCTCAGCCTATGTATTTCTTGTGTAAGTAGATAATTTAGTGCCATTGGTTATGTACTTTAAACACAATGCATTGACGTGTTATTGTAGAGACGTACAAAAAGAAATGGATATTGTAGTCCCACAAAAGAAATGGATATTGTAGTCCGCTACTTAAAAGTGTTACCTCAACAGATTACATAGCCTCCATTTCATAAATTGCGCACTCGTTGAATTCATATATGAATATTACATATACTACTTCATAGTAGAACCTTAAATCATGCAATACTAATGAATTTGAATGCAAGACTAACAATGGTGCATGCACATGATAGCTACATTGGTTGTTTGAAGAAACATCACTGTAACTTTCGCATGCACAATTGAAAAGGATTATTTAGAAAAAAAATGTGATATGTGAGTGTCCAATCTTTATAGCGTTGAATCGATATTGTATCTTTGGCCTTGATACAAAGTAGATACTGATTTATATTCAAGCGATGCACATCCACGATCGCTAGATAGTGATACATGAATGAATTGTGCAAGCTCTCTCAAATGCATACATATCTCATTTCTCCGTGGGCATCGGAATCACACACGCGCACTTTGTGTATTTCTCTCCCTCCGTCAAGGTTAGAATTCTTCTTTCTACCCCGTCCTACAAGTCTCTCACACAGAAACACACACGCTCTCTCTGTCGAACATGCCCACCCCTTTAATTCCGCCCACCCACTGTTGGTGTCAAAAAACCGGCGGATCTCGGGTAGGGGGTCCCGAACTGTGCGTCTACGGTCGATGGTAACAGGAGACAGGGGACACAATGTTTACCCAGGTTCGGGCCCTCTCTATGGAGGTAATACCCTACTTCCTGCTTGATTGATCTTGATGAATATGAGTATTACAAGAGCTGATCTACCACGAGATCATAATGGCTAAACCCTAAAAGTCTAGCCTTTATGACTATGGTTATGAGTCTCTCCCCTCCGGACTAAGTCCTCCGGTTTATATAGACACTAGGAGGATCTATGGTTACACACAGTCGGTTACAGAGAAAGGAATCTACATATTTGATCGCCAAGCTTGCCTTCCACGCCAAGGAGAGTCCCATCCGGACATGGGTAGAGTCTTCGGTCTTCTTGTATTCACAGCCCATCAGTCCGGCCCATAACTAACCGGCCGGACGCCCGAGGACCCCTTAGTCTAGGACTCCCTCAGTAGCCCCTGAACCAGGCTTCAATGACGAGGTGTCCAGCGCACAGATTGTCTTCGGCATTGCAAGGTTGGTTCCTCCTTCCGAACTCCAAGATAGTCTTTGGACGTAATGGTCGTGTCCGGACCTGTAACATACATACCACACACAACCGTAGAGAATATAATATTCCATGAGTCCAATCCGCTAACAACTTTTTGCAACATGACATCACGTCTGCCCGGTCATAATTTCGAACCGTTTTTCGTCTGCCGCTCCACGTTTCGAGACGCGGTTGCCATTGGCACGTCTTCTCGAAGCAGAGATCATGTCCCCTTATTGCGGGATTTTCATCAATAAGGGCGTGGGTAACTCAACCGTGCCGTTTACACAGCCCTTGGGAACAGGCGAGTGGGGAGGCGTTCAATATTCACTTCCTTTATAAGGAGATAAGGATTCCCTTTCTTCACCCACGCCTTCTCTTCCTCTCTGTCCTTCCATTCTCGAGCTCCAGTGCTCAAGTTCCCATCTTCTCCACCTCAAGGAAGCACTCAATCTTGTCCGGATCCGGAGGCCAAGGCAAGTGGATGGTCTCCTACGTCAAGGAGAAAGACATCACCCAGCTTCGGGCGGCCGGGTACCTTGCAAAGGGAATCGCCCACCGTCTGCCCACCAAGGGGCAAGTCATCCCCACCCCAAAGACTACTGGGAGGGTAGTTTTCCTCCCTCACTTCGTCCGCGGATTGGGGTTTCCACTTCACCCCTTCGTCCGCGGACTGATGTACTATTACGGGCTAGATTTCCATGATCTAGCTCTGAACTCCTTCCTCAACATCTCGGCATTCATTGTCGTGTGCGAGGGCTTCCTCCGCATCCATCCCCACTTCGGCCTATAGCTCAAGGTCTTCAACGTGAAGCCGAAGGTGGTGGATGGTCAACACGCGGAGTGCGGAGGCGCCATGGTGAGCAAGATGCCCAACGTCACTTGGCCCACATGCACTTTTGTGGAGACTGTCAAGGAGTGGCAGAAGTAGTGGTTCTACATCACAGAGCCACGTGGCGCCACTTGGGTGGCGGCTCCCGAATTTAAGGCTGGAGCTCCAATGCGGCTCACCTCCTGGACGGAGAAGGGCTCCAACTAGTTTTCGTCAGACGAGCTGATAGCGCTGCAAACGCGCATTCAGAGCATGGTGGATAAAAACATCAAGCTCGTCGACGTGATCCAGGTGATGCTGGTTCGCCGGATTCTCCCCTGCCAAAGCCGAAGCTTCCCTTTATGGGAATTCAATCCCGAGAAGCACCAGACCCTAGGAGGGCTCTTCGGAAATACTCATGAAGATGCCTGGAAGTTGCTCTTCAAGGACAACGAGAAGCCGCCGGTCATAGATTCAGACCGTTTGCATGATCACACCCATCCCGCCAATGAGGTAAGTTCTCCTTTTCTTAAGGCGTACCTTCTACTTCTTTGTTCAAGCTGCATGCCTAACCTTTGCTGTATTTTTTCTGGTGTGGACAGAGAGAGCAGAGTGGATCCATAGTTCGGCTCCGCTGCCCGAAGAGCCAGGTATCCCGCTCCTGGCAAAGATGCTGGTTCCGGCACCCTATAGGCCGCCGGAAAAGAAGGCCAAGAAGAAGGCCAAGGGGGGAAATGTGGCCCTCGTCGCAAGGGTGCTTCGGACGTGACGTCCAAAGACGAAGTGACCCTTTCCTCCGCCGCTGAGGACGAGGAGGAGGAGGAGGAGAACAACCCTCCCCCTGATGAGGGTAAGAAGAAGAGGGCGGCCTCCACAAACCTAGAGGCGGAGACGTCCAAGAAGGGGAAGGGATCCCTCGCAGATAACTCCACGTGGGATGTCGACAGCAGTCCGGAGCGACGCCCCTGCACTAAGCCTCGGGCTGCATCATAAGTGCTAAGACTCATACTTACCCATAAATCCAGCCTCTCCTATTGTATTGACATGATTAGTTATGCTATTGCAGTCCGGCCCACGACAGCTCCCAGCGATCCTTGTCACGGGGTTCATTGGATTCAAAGGCGATGGCCAGCGAAACACCGCCGACCGCTCACTCCCCCAAGGCTAAGGACGACGCAGAGGTGCTGTCCCGAAGGACTTTCCCAGGCCGGGGAGAGGGCGAGGAGGCACCAGAAGGCGAAACCTCCGTCTCCGGACACCAGGGGAGCCAATCCCCATGGGGACTAGTGATGAGGGCCGTATTCAGTTCGGCCCTTAGCCAAACTCGATTCCGGAGACCGATACGGCTCCGGAATCCGGCATGCCATCTCCTTCGAAAGAAGGGGGTATGCCTATTCCGCCGGTGACCCCTGTCTAACCAGGGGCACCAGATAATCTGCTGGAAGCGCTACGAGGCGCTTCCATTGTGGATGAGCACCGTGTTCTTATGGGCACGGTAATTGAAAGGGTTTATTCCGCCAAGAGCAGACTAACCGAAGCCTACAGCAGCCTGCTGACAGGTTTTGAGGTAAGCGATGGAAAAAGAGAAGAACCCAGTACAGAGAGTAGCCCCCGAGCCACTGTCCGGTGTTCGGAAAGAAAAAGTCGGACAGAGGATCAATCCCTTATTGCAGGAAACTAACTAAATATGTCTTAAATGAATACGCAGGCGTCGCTGTTGGCCGCGGCCTCGCATACTGCTGAAGTCTCCGGACTGAAGCAGAGACTAGAGAAGGCCGAGGAGGAGCTCGGCCAGGTGAAGAGGCAGCTCCAAGAAAAACAAGGTATGTAATAACCCATTATATATTCAAAAAGAGTAAAATGGTGTATATTGACCGAAGTGTCATGATATGTATAGGAGCAACGACCGAGGTCGTGGCCCTCAGAAAGGCCCTGGCCAAAGCCGAGGGGAAGGCTGTCAAGGAGCAGGCCGCCCGTAAGAAGCTCAAGGCCCGGGTCAACGAGGTCCAGCAAGAGCTCCAGGATGCGGTAAGGAAGTGCAAGACCTTGGAACGCGATGCATCGGCTCAAGAGACCGAATTCGCCAAGGCTCGTCAGAGCACAGAGACAACCCAGAATGAGGCCCAGGGCGCCCTCTAGGAGATCCAGGAGGCCACGAAGATCGCGGCGGGTAAGGCATTTAGTATGCAAAGCAAGAATGTGAAGAGGAAGTATCTCTTACTAACCCTGATTCAGAGTTCTCCAGGGGCTTTTGCTGATTTGCCACGCAGTGTGTCCGACGCTGCGGAATTCTTCCGAGCCGAAGAAGGGAGCTCCACGAAGAAGCTGTTCTGGTCACAATATCTTGCGCTAGAACATCTGGTGCCCTTCAGCGATCAGCTAAACTAGCTGGTCGAGCTGCACAGGGTGGCCGAACTGGGCATGAAGGATTTAATAATCTGTCTGTGGCCAGCCGAACCTATACCCGACAGTTACTTCGGCCTCGTGAAGCGGCTAGTGGATGCCTGTCCTCGGCTGGACGTCATCAAGCGGTCAGTCTGCATCGAGGGCGCGCGCCTGGCCTTCGCCTATGTCAAGGTGTGGTGGGCGAAGATGGACGTCCTTAAGCTAGCGACCGAGGGGCCGCCTGAGGGTAAGGAGCACCGCACACCCAGGTGATACTTTGGAGACGTCCTGGAGGGGTCTCGCATTGTGGCGACGCAATGTGCAAAAGACATTATTTTTGAATGAATACATTCATGTTGTCTCGGCCTTGTATGATCAAACAAAGTTGTTATGTAATATAATGTTTTGTTTTTATAAAAAAATTACCTCCTGTGCGGCCGTGTTGT
This sequence comes from Triticum aestivum, assembly GCF_018294505.1. Lineage (NCBI taxonomy): Eukaryota > Viridiplantae > Streptophyta > Magnoliopsida > Poales > Poaceae > Triticum > Triticum aestivum. Next base: position 503,978,161 of record NC_057814.1, read on the forward strand.
ATAAAATCTGAGGGTTGGCCAGTCGTCGGCTTCTGCCCCCACGTAGGTAGTACGGAGGTGTTCCGGATGGAATCTAAACACTCTTGATCAAATTATATGGTCCTTGAAGGAGTTTTTTAGTGCAACGAACCAGGTAATCAGACTATGCGACATTAACGCCCTCACTTAGCCATAGGAGTTTGACAATAAAAATGTTGGCGCAACCCCTAGTATCCGAACTAGAGTGCAATAAGCGCCTGATCGGGTAAATACCGATCCCTCGCGTAATGCGGAAAAAATCTCCAATGATTTGAGACCTCCGAAGAGCTAACGGGCTCTCGCCGCATCATGACAGTCAGTTTTCGGCTTTCTCTACTGAGGTGCTCCATCGGGTGAACCAGGGCACAATCACAGTAGTTCTCCCTTTACTACCTTAGCCGATATAGCGGAATGTAAGGTAGCAAGCACATGAGCCGGGCAACCCAACTATTGACCAAAGACATGATTCGGAGCCAATGCATATAATGCTAAATTCGGGGTGCCGAACCGTACTGTAAAAAAGTGTTTGGACTTTGTTGCCGTAGTGTGGGGCGCTATGAAGCCCTTGGCAAATGGTAACGTACCAAAGTGTACGGGTGCTACTTGATAAGGTTATTAACAGAAAATAAATGAAAACCGAAAAGGAGCAAAGGTAATGAGCTAGGGACGCAAACTATTTTCATTGCAATTTTATTAATACGTCAAAGCGCACTGATAAAAATAGTGCGATAATCCACGGGGAATTTGACATGCCACGACCAAGGGAGAGCTGCATGTGGGTCCTGAAAACAGGTAGAGTGATCGTTAGAGAAAACACCTAGAAATTCTCCTGTACGCTTGCGCTTCTTGTCATCTTGGTGTGTTTATCCTTTGACAAGACCGGTGATCAGGCCATCGGGGAAAGCCTGTGGAAAAGAGGCCTAAAAAGGGGAAAGAGAAATAGTGAAAGTATGTGTTTCCGGAAGAGGTCAAGCCAGATCGCGGATCATAGGCTAGTTATGCCACCGTCTATACCCATGGTATTTTGAGTGCGTAGTTATGTATGCGCGGTACAAATGCCTTCACTTCAGTGGGGCTGGGACGGAGGCCAAATTGCTAATCGAGCTCTTGATGAGCCGAACTGTCACGCTGCAGAATAGTCCGGACCCTCTTGACAATGTCCGGGAGCTTGGCCGCCGAATTGAGGTTCTGCTTGAAAAGGCCGCTCTGTATTTCTGCTGCTAAGGCTACGGTGTGTTTCTCGGTACGGAGGGAACATTCCGTGTTTCCATTGACTGTTATGACGCTGCGTGGCTCGGGCATCTTGAGCTTGAGGTAAGCATAATGAGGCACCGCATTGAATCGAGCAAATGCGGTTCGTCCGAGCAGTGCGTGATAGCCGCTGCGAAAAGGAACGATATCGAAGATTAACTCTTCGCTTCGGAAGTTGTCCTGAGATCCGAAGACGACCTCTAGTGTAATTGAGCCCGTGCAGTGGGCCTCTACACCTGGTATGACTCCTTTGAAGGTAGTTTTTGTGGGCTTGATCCATGATGGGTAATGCCCATTTTGCGCACTGTATCCTGATAGAGCAGGTTCAGGCTGCTGCCGCCGTCCATAAGGACTCGCGTCAGGTGGAATCCGTCAATTATTGGGTCAAGGACCAATGCGGCTGAACCGCCATGACAGATACTTGTCGGATGGTCCCGTCGATCAAAGGTGATCGGGCATGACGACCATGGATTGAATTTTGGGGCGACTGTCTCTATCGCATAGACGTTCCTGAGCGCGCGCTTGCGCTCCCTCTTGGGGATGTGTGTAGCATATATCATGTTCACCGTCTTGACCTGGGGGGGAAACTTCTTTTGTCCCCCTGTGTTCGATTGCCGGGGATCCTCGTCATTGTCCTTGCTTTGCGATACCTTTTCTTTGTTCTCGGCATTTAATTTGCCGGCCTGTTTGAAAACCCAACAATCTCTGTTTGTATGATTGGCTGGTTTATGAGGGGTGCCATGGATTTGGCACAGACGATCGAGTATGCGGTCCAAGATGGATGGTCCCTGATTGTTTCTTTTATATGGCTTCTTCCGCTGACCGGACTTGGAACCACTGAATCCGGCGTTCACTGTCGTATCATCGGTGTTGTCGCCATTGCTTTGGCGTTTGTGTCTGCTGCGTCAGAGCTTGCCATTGCTATTTTTGGCCTCGGGGGTGCCCGTGTCACTTGCTGTATTTTTGCTACGGACCAGCCAACTATCCTCTCCCGCACATAAGCGGGTCATGAGTGTCGTGAGGGCTGCCATTGATTTTGGCTTTTCCTGGCCGAGGTGGAGGGCTAGCCATTCGTCACGGATTCTATGCTTAAAGGACGCTAGGTCTTTGCCATCCGGACAGTCGACGATCTGGTTCTTTTTAGTTAGGAACCTAGTCCAGAATTTCCTGGCTGACTCTCCAGGCTGTTGGACTATGTGACTTAAGTCATCGACGTCTGGTGGCCGGACATAAGTACCTTGGAAGTTGTCAAGGAAAGCTTCCTCCAACTCCTCCCAGCTGCTAATAGAATTTTCAGGCAGACTATTTAGCCAGTGCCGAGTTGGCCCTTTGAGTTTTAGTGGGAGGTATTTGATGGCGTGAAGATCATCCCCGCGGACCATGTGGATGTGGAGAAAAAAATCCTCAATCCATACCGCGGGATCAGTTGTTCCATCGTATGATTCGATGTTTACGGGTTTGAACCCTTCTGGGAATTCATGATCCATTACATTGTCAGTGAAGCAAAGAGGGTGCGCGGCACCTCTATATCGGGCCGCATCGTGATGTAGCTCTGATGGAGTCCGTTTGCGGTTTTTGGCCCGGCCGTGACTAGGTTTGTTGCGTCCAAATAGATAGCCGTCCTCAGGTGTCAGGGCACATCCTTGCGATCCGTAGATCGATCTTGTATGTCCTGCTCTACTGTCCAGGTCTTGGTGAAGGTCATATGTATAACCCCGAGCTGTCTTATCCCTGCCTTTACGGTGAGGTGGGGCAGTCTGGTGTTCGGCTTGAGTTGCCGCTTTATCCCGACCACGTGGTGGTCGGTTAGCCGCATTGCGCGATGTTGGTGCGGGCTATGGTCCCTCGTGATCAAACTGTGGTAGAAATTTGTGCTTTGGGTAACTTTTGGCTGGGCGTCTAAGGCCGTATTCCTCAGCTGCCAGGACATCAGTCCATCTGTCATTGAGCAGGTCTTGGTCAGCTTGAAGCTGCTGCTGCTTCTTTTTTAGGCTCCTCGCAGTGGCTAATAGCTAAAGCTTAAAGCGCTCCTGCTCGAGAGGTTCCTCACGCACGATAAAATCCTCATTGCCGAGGCTCACCTCCTCCTCGGAGAGCGGATGATAACTACCGTCCTCCGAGTCTTCGTCTATGGCCTGTTCATTGGGGCTAACTTGCCCATCTTCCCGATTGTCTTGTTCGGCCGTTTGTTCGTCGGGTTCTTTTGTGTCTTCGGCACCATCCGGAGTGTTGTCGTCTCCTGTGCCGGTGTTGCTGTCTCTGCTGCAGCGTGATTTAGAGTGGCGCCGCTGACGCCGGTGCTTTGGTTGTGTCTTAGGAGGGTCCTCCTTCGCTGGGTTTTCCTTCTCATCGCCGCTATTATTTTTTGGCGCATCTACCATGTATACGTCATATGAGGAAGTGGTCGTCCATCGTCCAGTGAACGGCGGGTTTTGGGCCCTCTCGTCTCCGGCATCGTCGTCCATACCGTCAATGTCTTCGGAGTCGTAATCGAGCGTGTCGGTTAGGTCCTCGACAGTGGCTATGAAGTGGGCGGTGGGTGTGAAACGAAATTCTCCATCATCCGCCTCCAGCTCAAACCGGATATAATTTGGCCGAGAGTACTCCGCTAGAGATAGATTCTTTAACGAGTTTAGCACATCGCCTAAAGGTGAGTGCCGGAAGATGTCCGTGGTGCTGAATTTGGCGATCGAATATGCGGACGCACATGGCTCGAAACTTATAACCGGAAACGAGTCCGAGGTTCCGATGACACAGGCCACACCCGAGGTTAGGTCTGTGTGCGTCTCCAACGCCGCAGAGTCTACGGCCTCCGAGGCGGGGTTGAACTTCCCGTCTTTGGATGACGCAGTCTGCTCCGGATCTAAGGCCAGAGCGGTTACATGTGCGATTTCCTGAGTGTAGTCCGACGACAAATTTAAGTCATGTTCATCGAGGCGAAGGGGAGCGCCTGCCGCGGTCCCGAATCCGTCGAAGATCAAGTCTCCGCGGTTGTCCGCGACGTAGTTCAAGCTCCCGAATCTGACCTGATGGCCAGGGGTGTAGCTGTCAATTTGCTCCAGCTGGCCAAGCGAGTTGGCCCGCAGTGCGAAGCCGCCAAACACGAAGATTTGTCCGGGGAGGAAGGTTTCCCCTTGGATGGCATCGTTGACGATGATTGAAGGGGCCATCAAACCTTTTGGGGACGGCACATTGGAACTCTCAATGAAAGCACCAATGTCGGTGTCAAAACCGGTGGATCTCGGGTAGGGGGTCCCGAACTGTGCGTCTAAGGTCGATGGTAGCAGGAGACAGGGGCCACAATGTTACCCAAGTTCGGGCCCTCTCTATGGAGGTAATACCCTACTTTCTGTTTGATTGATCTTATTGAATATGATTATTACAAGAGTTGATCTACCACGATCGTAATGGCTAACCCCTAAAAGTCTAGCCTGTATGACTATGGTTATGAGTCTCTCCCCTCCGGACTAAGTCCTCCGGTTTATATAGACACTAGGAGGATCTAGGGTTACACACGGTCGGTTACAGAGAAAGGAATCTATCTATTTGATCGCCAAGCTTGCCTTCCACGCCAAGGAGAGTTCCATCCGGACATGGATAGAGTCTTCGGTCTTCTTGTCTTCACAGCCCATCAGTCCGGCCCATTACTAACAGGCCGGACGCCCGAGGACCCCTTAGTCCAGGACTCCCTCACCCATCGCCATTAATGTCTCAAAGTATAATTATGTCTCTCACACATATGCCTAAGGTTAACTCGAGTTCCGGAACCATATGAATACATATAATGGGATTCCAGCTGAGCACCTTTTGTTTTGAGATTTCGCTCTCCCTCTCTCTCACACACACACGCACACACGCGCGCGCGCGTAGACATTGTTTCTCTCTTCATTTTTTCCGGCACTTGCATGCACACCGTTTTGTTTATCTCTGTGATGCTTTAAGTATGCCTCGCACACATGCTATCTACCTATTCCTTAAAATAAATACGTGTCACACAAAATCCTTCTCCCTATATCTAAGTGCCACTGCCCCCCCACACACACACTTCTCGACACTGAAGGAGTAGGGCGACACCTCGATCTTGATACTAATCTATCTACTGGCTTCTCCCTCTAACACACACACTACCCGACACCGAAGGAGTAGGGTGGCACCAGTAGTAGAAAAAGGGTCAAATGTCAAGCACATTAGTGCCGGTTTGCTTTTGAGCCGGCACTAATGTGTGCATTAGTGCCGGTTCCAACGGCTAGCCAGCCGCTTTCATTAGTACCGGTTCGTGGCCGATCTTTAGCACCGGTTCGTGCCACGTACCGGTACTAAAGTGAGTGGTGGCAGGATGTTGTCAGTCCGGGGCCCCTCCAACACCTTTAGTACCGGTTCATGGCACGAACCGGTGCTAAAGGTCGTCCTACATAAACCCTTCGTCCGCCCGAGCTCGCTCTGTTCTTCCCCTTTCCCCTCTCCTCTCTGTTCTTCCCCTCTTCCTCTCGATCTCATCACACATTTTGCCCAAAATTTGTCAACATTTGAAGGCCCCCATCCATTCAAATGATCAGAAAGGTTAGCAACTTTGTCCTTTCATCTCTCATTGCTAGATTAGCCCTTGCAATGCTTTGTATAGTGGTTAATTTATGAGTTTAGTAATTTGGTAGAAAATATATGTGCTATTATTTGATTTATATGCAATTTGTGGTCAAAACTAACACTTATTTTGCATATGTAGGTGTGGTTTACTTAGTGCCTTCTAAATCTCCGTCGTAACCACAGTCGATCGCCCGCACCGTTCCGTCGCCGGCACCACCTTGTGGTGAGCCTCTTGTTCATGAATGTTTTACATTACCAAATTGATGTTTGTGTGATTTGGATATATAGTTACTCGTATAATTATCTTACCCGTACGTTGTTTGTTATACATAGTGCCATGGTTTTGATATCCGTCCCCGTCGGCCCTCGTCCTTGTTATGATTCAGATGTGGTATATTCTCTTTTCAAACTAGTTGTTGCATTTCGTGTTTATGACAAACTATGCCCATCAAGTTGACATAGATATTTTTGTCTAGGAGGTTTGTGAACCGGAAATTCCAACCGACCCTATTGTCGAGAGATTAATTTTAGTTGAAAGAGAAAACGAGTATTTGAAAGAAAAATTGAAAAGAATTGAGGGGGAGAAGATGGAATTGGAGTTGCATGTTGCCGATGTCGTCGATGATCACAAGATCAAGATGGAGAAAATGCGCTTGAAGATTAGAAAGATTAGAAAATATGCCATTGATAGTGAGGCTTGGTATCATTATGCTGTTGGATCAATTGTTACCTTAGTTGCGATCTTGATCGCATTTGTTGTTGCATTTAAATTCTTTAGTTAGAGAGTTATTTTTTTGTTGCATTTAAGTCTTGTATGAACTTTATGTATGAACTTGTAATAATTTGGTCTATTCGGTGTTGTGTAATGAAGATGAGCCGACAATGGATGTACGATGACCGATGCTCTCCCGAGTTCATTAATGGCGTGCAAAGTTTTCTGCTTGCAGCTGAGGCAAACAAGCGGGCGGATGATTTTATGCCTTGTCCATGTTTAGTCTGTAAGAATGATCACAATTACTCTACATCAAGAACCATTCACGTCCACCTATTTAAGTCCGGTTTCATGCCCCACTATAATGTTTGGACCAAGCACGAAGAAAGAGGGGTTATGATGGAAGACAATGAAGAAGAAGAGGACGACGACAACTATCCTGGCCATGGGTTCCCTGAATACGATGATACAACAATGGGGGAAGAAGCTGAGCCGGCAATGCGGGAAGAAGCTGAAGAAGAGGCATCAGATGAGCCCGCTGATGATCTAGCTAGGTCGGGCCATTGCCGATGCAAAGAGAAACTGCGCAAGTGATTTGGAGAAGAAGAAGTTGCAGCGCATGTTAGAGGATCACAAGAAATTGTTGTACCCGAATTGCGAAGCTGACAAGAAAAAGTTGGGCACCACACTGGAATTGCTGCAATGGAAGGCAGAGAATGGTGTATCTGACAATGGATTTGGAAAGTTGTTGGTAATGATAAAGAATATGCTTCCAAAGGACAACGAATTGCCCGAGAGTACGTACGAAGCTAAGAAGGTTGTCTGCCCTCTAGGGTTAGAGGTGCAGAAGATACATGCATGCCCTAATGACTGCATCCTCTACCGCGGTGAGTACGAGGATTTGAACGCATGCCCGGTATGCGGTGCATTGCGCTATAAGATCAGGCGCGATGACCCTGGTGATGTCGAGGGCGAGCACCCCAGGAAGAAGATTCCTGCCAAGGTGATGTGGTACGCTCCTATAATACCATGGTTGAAACGTTTGTTCCAAAACAAAGAGCATGCCAAGGCGATGCGATGGCACAGAGAAGACCGTAAGAAAGACGGAAAGTTGAGAGTACTCGCTGACGGGTCGCAGTGGAGAAAAATTGAGAGAAAGTACGGGAAGGAGTTTGCAGATGACGCAAGGAACGTATGGTTTGGTCTAAGCGCAGATGGCATTAATCCTTTTGGGGAGCAGAGCAGCAACCATAGCATCTGGCCCGTGACTCTATGTTTGTATAACCTTCCTCCTTGGTTGTGCATGAATTGGAAGTTCATTATGATGCTAGTGCTCATCCAAGGCCCTAAGCAACCCGGCAACGACATTGATGTGTACCTAAGGCCATTAGTTGAAGAACACTTACAGCTGTGGAATGGAACAGGTGTACGTGCGTGGGATGAGCACATGGGGGAAGAATTTGACCTAAAGGCCTTGTTGTTCGTGACCATCAATGATTGGCCTGGTCTTAGTAACCTTTCAGGACAGACAAACAAGGGATACCGCACATGCACGCACTGTTTGGATGATACCGACAGTATATATTTGGACAATTGTAGGAAGAATGTGTACCTGGGACATCGTCGATTTCTTCCGAGCAGGCATCCCGTAAGAAAGAAAGGCAAGCATTTCAAGGGTGAGGCGGATCACCGGACGAAGCCTCGCCACCGTACTGGTGCTGATGTACATGATATGGTCAAGGATTTGTAGGTAGTTTTTGGAAAAGGTCCTGGCGGACAACCTGTTCCGAATGACGCTGACGGAAGTGCACCCATGTGGAAGAAGAAATCTATATTTTGGGACCTGCCCTATTGGAAAGATCTAGAGGTCCGCTCTGCAATCGACGTGATGCACGTGACGAAGAATCTTTGCGTGACCCTGCTTGGCTTCTTGGGCGTGTATGGGAAGACAAAAGATACACCTAAGGCACGGGAGGACCAGCAACGTATGCATGGAAAAGACGGCATACATCAGGGTCATGCCAGCTACGCTCTTACCAAAGAAGAGAAGGAAATCTTCTTTGAATGCCTGCTCAGTATTAAGGTACCGTCTGGCTTCTCGTCGAATATAAAGGGAATAATAAACATGGCAGAGAAAAAGTTCTAGAACCTAAAGTCTCATGACTGTCACGTGATTATGACGCAACTGCTTCCGGTTGCATTGAGGGGGCTTCTACCGGATAACGTTCTATTAGCCATTGTGAAGCTATGTGCATTCCTCAATGCAATCTCTCAGAAGGTAATCGATCCAGAAATCATACCAAGGTTAGAGAATGATTTGGTGCAATGTCTTGTCAGTTTCGAGTTGGTGTTCCCACCATCCTTCTTCAACATCATGACGCACGTCCTAGTTCACCTATGCGAAGAGATTAGCGTTTTGGGTCATGTATTTCTACACAATATGTTCCCCTTTGAGAGGTTCATGGGAGTCTTAAAGAAATATGTTCATAACCGTGCTAGGCCAGAAGGAAGCATCTCCAAGGGCCATGAAAATGAGGAGGTCATTGAGTTTTGTATTGACTTTATTCCTGACCTTAAGCCGATTGGTGTTCCTGAATCGCGGCATAAGGGCAGACTGGATGGAAAAGGCACGCTAGGAGGGAATCAAAAAATATGTATGGACGGACATTCTCTCACTGAAGAACACTACATAGTTATACAGAGTTCCGCCCTGGTGGCTCCGTATATGGACGAACATAAGAATTTTCTACGCTCCAAACACCCGGAGCGGTCTGATGGCTGGATTACACATGAACAAACCAGGAGTTTCGCCGGCTGGTTGCAGACACGTACCATGCATGACGCTTCTATTGAAGATGACCTGTACTCGCTGTCCCAGTTACCATCTTCGAATATAATGACTTTCAAAGGGTACGAGATAAATGGTAATACATTTTACACGATCGCCCAAGATAAGAAGAGCACCAACCAAAACAGTGGTGTCCGCTTTGATGCAAGAACCAAGACGGGAAAGGAAACATATTATGATTACATAGAGGAGATATGGGAACTTGACTATGGACGTGATTTGAAGGTCCCTTTGTTTTGGTGCAAATGGGTCAATATGACACGATATGGGGTAACGGAAGACCCGCAGTATGGAATGACAATAGTGGATCTCAACAATCTTGCGTATGCAGATGAACCATTCGTCCTAGCTAATGATGTGCCACAGGTTTTCTATGTGAAGGATATGTCTACCAAGCCGAGAAAAAGAAAAGATAAGGAAGCGAGTGCATCATACGATGAGCCAAAGTGCCACATAGTTCTTCTAGGAAGTGAAACATCGTGGGAGTGGATGACAAGACAGACATGTCAGAAGATTATGAAAAGTTTGATGAAATTGCTCCATTCACAGTGAATATTGACCCGAGCATCCAGTTAAATGATGAAGATTTTCCATGGCTACGGCGCAAAGGGACATACGCGAAGAAAAAGTTTCACACCCAAAGATCTGGGATGTGATCGGCTTCACTATCATCAATTTCTTCTGTGTTTCACACCCAGGAGGGAATCTCTGTAATAGTTAGGGTAGTTATGTGTTTTGGCATTTGAAATGCGAAGAAATTTTATGTGCAAACAAATTCTTTCATGCATTTACTGATTTTTTCAGCTAAATGACCCTGAAATTGAAAAGCATTTCAAATGAACTCAGAAAAGGTTGAAAGTTGGCATGGTATCATAATTTCACCCACATAGCATGTGAAAAAAAGTAGAGAGGGTTACCGCAAAAACTGGATGCACTTCGTGTATAAAATGGACAATCTCTTTCGAAGTATCAGGGTTTCGGACGAAAACTCATCCGTTACAAAGGGATTTCATTTTTTAAATAACCTAAGCATTACCAAATTGAATATAATGATAAAACACACTAATATTAAACATAAGAAAAAAGAATCACTGAAAATCTATTTTCAAAGTTAAGTTATTCACAAACTAGTGATTCACACAAATTTAAAATAATTCAAAATGTAAACTATTCAAATTTGTAAACTACCGGCACTAACAGAAAGTTTGTAATTTTTTGTACCTAAAGCAAAAATATTCCCAAAGAAACTCTAAATACAGCAAAAAACAACTCAAAAATAAATAAACCAAAAATAAATAAAGCAAAAAAATAAGAAAATAAAAAAGCCCACCTACTGGGCCAGAGCGGCCTGCATACGACTAGAAACCCAATCTGTAGTTGGGCCAGGATGCAGGCCCTCAAGCCCAGTAGGCCCACAGGCAGAGTAGGAGAGGTAGGCCCAGAAGGCCTGCTATTGAGAGGAGCTCAATGCAGTGCCCGCGTCGGGGCTTATAAACTCGTCCTGGCGCTCCTCAACTAGCGAGGTGGGACTAAACTTCTGCGCCCCTCGCCTGGAAGCGCACACCCTTTAGTACCGGGTGGTGGCTCCAACCGGTACTAAAGGGGGGCCTTTAGTACCGGTTGGTGCCACCACCCGGTACTAAAGGGGTGCGCTTCCCGCCGCTTGGGCTGGCCAAATTTGACCTTTAGTACCGGTTGGTGGCTCCAACCGGTACTAAAGGCCCATCCTATATAAGCAACACATAGAAATTTCGTCAGTTTTCATCTGCTTCTTCTCCTCTGCCCCGTCGCCCGCCGCCCCCCTGTCGCCGCCCCCGTCGCTGCCCTCGTCGACGCCCCCGTCGCCACCCTCGTCGACGCCCCCGTCGCCGCCCCGTCCCCGTCGTCGCCGCCCCATCCCCGTCGTCGCCGCCCCGGCCGTCCCCGTCCCCGTCGTCGCCGCCCCGTCCCCGTCCCCATCGTCGCCATCCGCGTCATCGCCGCCCGTCGCCGTCCCCGTCGCCGCCCCCCGTCGCCTCGCCTCGCCGGTGAGCGCCTGCCCCGGCCGCCATGTCCACACACACACACATTGTTAATTAGTTGTTAAATTGTTAGTAATTTTTATGTTTTTAGTTATAGAAATGTTAGAATTTTTTTAGTTTTTTAGTTATAGAAATATTATTAGAATGTTAGAAATTTTTCTATTTTTTAGTTATAGAAATATTTAGAGAAATGTTAGAAATTTTTCTGTTTTTAGTTATAGAAATATTAGAAATGTTAGTTATATAGAAATGTTATAAATTTTTCTGTTTTTAAGTTATAGAAATATTTATAGAAATGTTAGCAATTTTTCTGTTTTTAGTTATAGAAATATTAGAAATGTTATAGAAATATTAGTTATATATATAGAAATGTTAGAAATTTTAGAATTAGTTTTAGTTAGATGAATTAGATTAATGTCCAATTGTTAGAATTTGCATATAGAATTTTAGTTATCACAATCCAATCATCTAAAAAATGTTACTTTTTGCGGGCATATAGTATTTGTTCTCGACGATGTCCGGCCCGCATCCTCGCCGTCGACCCGTTCGCGACGACGTCCGGCTGACCCATGTCCGGGATTGGGCTCCGCCGGGCTGGCACTGGGAGGTGCTACCTGGAGGGGCGCGCCGCTTGGTGAGGAACCCGGCCTCGGGTCCCGTCGTCGATCCTGATCTCCTTTGGTGTCATTCGCGTGGGCCACATTCGGTGCAGAGGGAGCCGGCCCCGCCGGAGGTGCTGCGTCGTCGTGTCAGGGAGGAGGACGAGCACGTCCATCGCTACATGGCTGCTATGGACGTCAGGTTCTCCAATACCTGGCAGGTTCTTTGGGCAGATGACCGGAGATATGATCCTGTGATGGTTCCTTGTCTTTGGGTGTCCACCGCCCGCGCCCCAGGAACCGCGAGTGGCCTAGATTCTTCTATAGTATTCGATATTTATTAGCTACCTAGCCAGTGATGTATTCGAGATTATATATTATTCGAGACGATGTATTCGAGATTATATATTATTCGAGATGATGCATATTATGTACTATATGATTCAGTTTTTCCTTATTGATTGCATCCATGCATTGTAATTTGAATACTAAATTGTTTTATATTTCTTCTGTATTAGTTAAATAAAAGCTATGGCGGACAATACCGGCAGAGAGGGAGAAGAGGCCCTGTTCGAGATCATACGCAGCCCTAGCAGGCCAGATGATCTGAATGAAGCAAATGACGGCTCCCAATGTCTGAATAATACCGGGGAGGGTGATGATAAGATATTCGATCTCGACGACCGAGCTGATGAAGTCATGAACTATGATTATGATTATGATGACGCAGACAATGATTATGTTGACGAATACAATGTTGATCTTGAAATAACAAAGACTACCGGCGAGGTATATTTATATAAGCAGGCATCTAGTGATCATCACATGTTTTTTTATTTGAAGATATATTAACGAATCGATCTTTCTTCTTTCAGCCCTCCGGATCGAGCAAATCTGTTTCTACAGACAGCAGGACAAAGCGCGGCCCAAGCAAAAAGTTGAAGGAGGGTGTAAAGTACAACATCGATTCCATCAAAGCTAGTGGCGAACCCCTCACGCCTAAGAACATTGCGAGCAAGTTCGTTCGTCAGTGCGGAGTTCTTGTGAAGGACCAACTCCCGATCTCCATTCAAGAATGGAAACCGCCAAAAACTAAACGCCCAGATGTTACTTGGGTCGACGACAGAGCAAAACAAAAGCTTTGGGAATCTCTGATGGAACATTTCACCCTACCAGATTATTTCACTGATGCAGATGTGCAGAAAGTCAAGGATGCTGCTCTTAAGAAGATGGCAATTGCATTCAACACCCACAAGAAAACTGTATGGGCCAACTACCTCACTGCAGAAAGGAAGACTCCAGAATTCAAGGGAACACTGGAGAAGCAAAGAGAACACTGGCCCGCTTTCGTGAAATTCAAGGAATCAAAATTATCTAAGGAACGGTCGATAAAAAACAAGGCCAATGCCGCAAAAAAGACGCAGTTCCATAGGCTGGGTCCAGGTGGCTACGCGGTGGCAATGCCTAAGTGGGATAAGTCTAAGCAAGAGATGGAGGATGTAGGGGTCACTCCGGTTACTAGGAGCTGGCCCCCCAGGTGCAGAACTTGGTTCTATGCGCATGGGGGGCGTTGGACCCGAAGACAGGCCTGGTTTCGAAGAAGGCATGTCAAAATGGAGCAGAACAAAAGTTACTTGACGCAATAGCAGATGCTCAAAAGGGGGTGTTCACGCCCAACAGAGAGAACGACGAGCTTACGCGCGCCCTGGGAAATCCTGAACACCTGGGAAGAACACGAGGCAAGGGCGTTATTCCCTGGTATGAGGGCTTTCCGGAATGGAACGACGACTACAGGACCCATGCAAGAAAGAAGATGGAGGAGGAGAAGAAGAGGAAGTTGGAGGAGGAGCAGAGGAAGCAGGACGCGGAACGCCTCCAAGGCCTAGAAGCAAGGCACGCGGACTTGGCACTCAAATTCCAGCAGCAGCAGCATCAGATCGACTCACTTAGCCAGGAAAGGGGGTCTCAGCAGCGGCAGCAGCAAGCGGATGATCATCCAGCATTGGATAGCACCGTCCCATCCATGCCGAGAAGCAGCGTTGGTTCCGCCCCGGGCGACGCGCTGCTGGATACATACCCTGTGGATGACATCATAGAGAACACTAACTGTGAGCTACACTACAAAATGAAGAACATATCCATGAAGGTGGCGAACGCCGTTTCTTTTACAATTACCCCCGAAGCAACCTTCCATTGCGCCCCGATTCCAGAGGGCTATGCTCGTGTCTTGGTTGATGAGGTGGTGGGCCCATATTCGGGGCTAGAGCTTGACATTCCTGGAGGTGACGACGAGCAAACACTGGGAGAGGCCATACATCGTTTCATCCTATGGAAAAAGGATTGCATCATCTTTCGAAGTCCACCGACACCGCGTCTGCCGACTCCTCCTCGAAGTCCGCCACCGTGTCAGCAGACTCCCACTCCTTCAAGTCCGCCACCGTGTCAGGCCACACCTCCTGCTTCAAGTCCGGCACAGCGTCAGACCACACCTCCTGCTTCAAGTCCGACACCTTGTCAGGTCACACCTCCTGCTTCAAGTCGGGCACAGCGTCAGGCCACTCCTCCTGCTCCAACTAAGCCACGTCAGCCGTCTCCGCCGCCTAAGCAATCGCAGAAGAGACACGCTGCAACTATGGTGCGTAGCGGTACGAGTCGAGGTAGTACAGAAAGTACAGGCGGAGACAAGCGATATAAATATGGTCCAAGCAGCCTCGCTCCTCTTCCTCAGAGGCCTTATGACATGACCGAGGAGCAAAACGATGCAATAGTGCGGGCCGAAGTGGACGCTCATTTTTGACCGAAACTGGCAACGCCGCCGAGGGAGAAAGTGCCTGAGGAAAAGATTGACCACTTCATTCGTATGGCTAGACCACCAGCTCCCAAGCCTGTTGACTCAGACTATGAGCGCCAAATCAAGAAGGCACATCGAGCATGACTACAGAAAGAAGCGAGCTCGAGCTCGAGCCAACAAGCAGCTGTCAAAAAATACGGGAAAACCGTTCCCCAGCTGGGAGAACAGGCGGCGCAATCGACCCCCCCGCTTGTTGTGCCAACAAAACATGAGAGTACGCGGGCCCAATATTATTGTGGGCAAACCGTTTACGTTCCCGAGCTGGGCGATGTGGTAATAACCGAGGAGGATATAATGCAGGCTGAAATGCTCAAGATCACTATTGGACAACTCCTCGAGATTGAGCCCATGCCTCCGCTTAGAGAGGAGGAAATAAAACGGAAATATGTCCGGGGCCAACCTTTGGTCGAGCCCGAGGAGGTCAAGAACCTCCCAACGAGAATGTATGAATTGCATGATTGGTACATGAAAATTACCAAGATTTCCAATCGAGAGTCCCTCATGGTGCAAGTTGAGGAAGATCATTACTTCAATAAGAAAGCTCTGGCCATTGAGTATTCAGAACTATTTCAGTTATTCAATCAAGATGCACTCGACAAATCTATCGTCAGTTGCTATTGTCTGTAAGTGATTTCTTTCTGTAATTTAAGTCTCAAGCTAGCTCTAGTGCTCATTGATTGATCATTAATTACCTGTAATTATATATCCTCACTATATATTCTTTTCTGTGGTATTATGCAGGATGAAGATGTATGAAATGAAAAAAGCTGGACGCTATGGCATTGGGTTCATTGACCCAAATACCGTTAATGAATACACATGGAAATTGGAATGGTGTAGACAAGATGTAGAGAAATGCATGCTAGAGTTCTTGAAGCGCCTCAATAGCAATGAAGATATACTACTTCCTTACAACTTTGAGTGAGTCACACTGTCTTGTACTACAAATTCTGTTTTTGCTTACTAGCTAGATGTTAATAAGTGTATAGGGTTTAGGGTTATAGTTGATTAGTGTTATGCACATGCCCGCTTAATTTATACATGCAAACGTATGCACATGCAGCTTCCACTGGATCTTGTTAGACATTAAAGTTGACGAAGGAAAAGTTGAAGTACTGGACTCACTACTTAAAAAAAATAGTGACTACAACATCGTGAAGGGGATAGTCGACAGGTTATTTCAATCATTATTAACTATATCTCGGCCTATTTAGTTCGTCATTTCCTGATATGAACTACTTTTAATAACCCCTTTATTAATTTTCTTTGCCGGCGGGCAGGGCTTGGGCAAAATACATCAAGGTGACTCCAGGAAAATGGCGACATAAGCTATGTTGGTATCGACCCAAGGTAAGTAATTAAGTAGTACTAGCTAGCTAGCTACCATCTCTTTAATTCTCGTTTCAAAACCATTAATTAATTAACATGCTTGATTAATTATTATCTGATTAAATTCTATTTTCGTAAAGACCCTGAAGCAGGCGCCGGGGACTGAAGTGTGTGCATACTACGTTTGCGAGAACATTCGCATGATGGCGTCCGGAAGGAGCAAATCTGATAGACAGGACTGGGTACGTTTTCCAGAACACTATTCACAAATCTTACATGATTGTTGATATCTAGTCACACAACTAATACACATGCATATTGATCTCCTTCTTAACAGTTCAAAGAGGTGCGGGACAAGCTCCTATCAGAGGAGCGCATACGAGCACTTCAAGAGGAAATAGCGGGATTTTTTGCTCGACCAGGTCATAGATCCCAAAGGAGAATACTATTACCCGCTACCGCGCCCATGAACCACTTGTCATCGTGCTCCGAAGGCACCAAGGCAACATGTAGGAGAAATTGTACATATATATACACATGTGTATGTGTGAATAATTAATGGTGGTTGTGAGACATTCAATTATATATATATATGATCGGTTCTACGAGAAAATCTATTTATATATATGCATAACGTGTACAATGTGTAGTATCGTAGAATACCAGCAAAAAAAAAGAATTAAATGGAAAACACAAAATTAATGGAAAAATAAAAATAAAAACCAAACCCCCCCCCCCCAAACATTTAGTACCGGTTGGTGCTACCAACCGGTACTAATGGTCTACCAGCACCTGGGCCTGGCTCGTGCCACGTGGTGGCACTTTAGCGCCGGTTCGTGCCGAGCCGGTAGTAAAGGGGGGGCCTTTAGTCTCCACTCCATAGTGCCGGTTGCAGAACCGGCACTAAAGGCCCTTACGAACCGGTGATAAAGGCCTATTCTGCACTAGTGCACCTCGATCTTGATAGTAATCTATCTACTGGCTTCTCTCTCAAACACACACGTATACACACACACTCGCTAGTCTTGCCTCTATGCCTACCGCGCACACACTCTCGATACGTCTTTCTCTCCCTCCCCCTCCCACCCCCCAACAATGACAGTAGAAGGGTGACAACTCGATCTTGATCTTAATCTATCAATTGGTTTCTCTCTCAAACACACACACACGCTAGTTGTGTCTCTGTGCCTCGCTCAGACACATTCGATACATCTTTCTCTCCGTAGCCCCCTCGATATGAAGACTTCTACGCGCGCACAACTGTAGTGACGATGACGCTGAAACCAGTGAGCCTTGTTTTTACCGGCCTCATGTGATAGTTTTCACCCTATTTTATGTTAATTAACAAGGCAACCTTTTCTTTGTTACTACTAGTGAATCTGAAATCATTCGGGGCAGACATAAAATGTATCACTTCAACCCAATTATCGTAGTAACTATTTTAAAGGAAACTAGCTAGATACCCGTGCGTTGCACGGAACATCAAGGTGCATTTGTATGAGTAGTTTATCTTGTGAGAGAAGGATGAACGAGGGAAGGCCTTATTTGCAAATGTCGAGAGGGGTATGGGTATCTTTTTGCAAAATTGCCATAGTTTCCTTCCTATCTGTTAGATATAAATCCGACAGCCTATATTGCAGGATGGCACGCACACCATCATCATCAACTCTATTTTCTACTCCCTCTTGTCATCATCCTGGGAATGGAGGTACCCACACTTGCCTGCCTACGACCCACGGCGTGGCTCCATCAACGGCCCGGTACGGCCCAGCTTCAGCAACAACAACTCAAGACCCTCGCGAGGGGCCAAGCCTCGCGAGGCGGACGACACCAAGACCTCCCTGGGGGCGGCCTCACTACACAAAAAAATACACTTCCGTGATGATACGTGTTTGTCACAGTAGGTCACGTTTTCTGTCATGCATGTACATCCATGACAAATTTATGACAGAATCAAGATAGTCATACCTGTGCTGTCGTAGAAGTGTTCCATGACATTACCAAAATTATCATCACGGAAGCATCCACTTCCATGACGATAAATCGCGCGTCACAGAACTTCTTTCGTCAAGGGTGACCGACACGTGGCATCCACCGTAACGGAACGCCGTTAAGCTATCGGGTCCGGTTTTGGATCCGATAACCCGTTAACAGCCCTGACCAACGGGGATTTTCCACGCATAAAATCATCATTGGCTGGAGGAAACACGTGTCGGCTCACCGTTGGGACAGATGCCATCCACTCATTGGACCCAAAGCGCCTACGATACATCAACACGTGGCACGGCCCAACACAGGCCCATATAGGTTAAAAAGGCCGGCCCAGTCAAAGGCTCGTAGTACTTACTCAGGTACTAGTGGGCCAGCCCAATAACGACCTGCTTAATAAAGGCCCATTTACGGCCCGAAGCCAGATCTGGCCCATTAATTGTTCGCCGAATATTTGGGCCCATTTACGGCTCGAAGCCAGATCTGGCCCGTTAATTGTTTGCCGAATATTTGGGCCCAATTACAGGCCAGTGACTTTCAGCCTGTTAGAGGCCCGATGTAGACATGGGCCCATTTCAGCCCGGTGTGACTTTCGGCCTGGGAATGGCCCGTGCTGCCCATGGGCCATATATGGTCCGACGGGACATCGGGCCCACAAACGGCCCGTGATAAAGGTGGCAACAATTAAGCCCAACATGACTTTGGGCCTGTTAAAGGCCTGTCGCATAATTCGGCTTGTTGATGTCTGTACTAAGCTTTCAGCATCTTAAAGGCCCATGATATCAGTGGGCCAACTAAGGCCCGAGATATGTTTCGGCCTGGTAACTGCCCGTGATATAACTGGCCCAAAAAGGCCCGGTCTACATTTTAGCCTACTGAAGGCTCGTCGATGACTAGTGAAAATTGAGGCCCAATATGCATTTCGGCCTGCTAAAGGCCCATGGTTTCATCTGGGCCGTAACAGGCCAGTACAATATTCAACCTGTTAATGGGAAAACGCTACCTGGGCCAAACTAAGCGCTGGGTCCACAAAAGGCCGAACTAAAATATAGGCCCGTGTAAGTTGTGGGCCTCGCCCAAAGTGTGAAGGCCCCAATGATTCAAGCCCAAGAAAGATGCAGGCTGGCCCAATTGTGGCCCGCTAAGCACCAGGCCCATTAGAGGCGAATGTTTCGGCTCGGTCGACTACATCTGATTTTTTTTCAGATAGCGAATGATGGTAGTAACTAGTAGGAATTAAGAACAAACCTACTTTATACAATAAAGAAATTACGGCATAGTAACTAAGAATAAACCAACATTATACCATAAAGGATTTATGGTATATTACATCCACTAGGCATCGAAGTTCGCCACAAGTGATCATAATGCGCAATGAAGAAGCAGATTACAAAAACTGGGCACCATTGCAGCATAACAAAATAATACTGAACCAAGACCACTTCCAAGACAGTTCAAGAAAGGTTAGCCTTGCGCGGGAACTGCTGCACAAGCTGCTGAGCAAGGCTGTGAGACCGTCCTAGCATGTCGGTTATAGCTTCCAGGTGTAGCTGTTTAGCGATGAGGTTCTCATTGGTGTTCTCCACAATCTTTCTTAGAGATAGGACTTCAAGTCGAAGTTGAGTTGCAGAATGCCTTTCTGCTAGAACTTGGGACTGAAGAAGTCAAACTGATTCAGACAACGAATTATGTGAGCTTGTCTGACTGCTAGTCTTAAGTAACTTGAACACTACATCAAGAGAAGACTTTGGGGTTGTCTTGCTATCTTCAAGATGTTTTGCCTTCTTTGATGCAATATATGTTGGGGTTTGTCTCACAGCATTCAGCAGACTTGTGCATGCCATCAGGCATATCACCTTGAAACAAAGTAGAGAGATGACATGTTTTGCACGTGTATAAACAAAGATGATAACTTGGCATTGTTCAACATATCAATAGCATAATTTGGCATTGTTCATAATGCGGAGAGCTTCACCACACTACTGGATTACCATGTAAACATAACAAGCATAGATGAAGGGCAAAGAAAATCATTGTATCTATTTTGGTTAATGTGCATGGCATGTTGTTCATATCATCAGCCACATCAGTAAGATAAAACAGGAGATGACAAGGTGCAAACGTGGGCTGCTTCACCATACACAGGATTATAGATCCACAAAAACAAGCATACATATAGGGAGTATTGAGTAATGTGCATGGTATGAATAAGGAATTTGGTTTTACAAGTAAAACTTAGAACTTACGGTTCTTGCGAACATGCATTTTGGTAGAAATAGCAAACTAAACAGCAGTAAACGGTAGGGAGTATGAGCAAATTAAACAGCAGTTGAGGATAAAGGCTTTAGAAGGACTGACTTACATTAACAGTTAACACCGGCTTTAGCCCTTCTCCATGTCAAGGGAAGGATAAGTCAAGAATTTCAGCACATAATCTTCTTCATAAGCATTGCCTGTACCCTACATTTTGTAGAGAGTAATTATAGATATGATAATACTAGAAGGGATAGAGGATAATGAAGATAAGATGCAGATTGATGCTACATAATCAACTACCAATCCCTGGAAGTACAAGCATTATAGGACAGAATGTACTGACAAGAGCAATGGGCTACACTTCTGCACTGGCATTGTCTGTGTATTCTACTTTTTGGTAAGATTAAATATAGATCTGATGTTTTTTAGTAAATGGTGGGAGGGGGAGATAAGATGCAGAATGCTACACAATGAACCAATCCCTCTTCCCATAATACAAGAGTGTTTTGAACACTGGTGTACTGTACAAAACGTTCTTATATTATGGGACGGAGGGAGTAGCTGTTAATGTAAGTACAGTGATAGACGATGATCAGTCCTTACAAGAGGACTGCAGAGCTAAACCTCTTCAAAAGCATTGGGTTGATTCTAAATTTGTGTAAGAGTCCATACGGATCTTATAATGTCCATCAAATGGACAATAACGAGGCTAACATGTGTAGTGATGCTACATAATCAAACCGCTATGAAAGTAAGTATGGTCATACAGGGCAAGAGGTACTCACAAGAGCAATGAAGTGTGCAGTATAGTTGCAAGATTCTGTGGTCCCTTGAGAATGAATGTTCTTCTGCTAACAGTTTTCGTACAAGTGAGACGTTAAGGAAAATGCAGAAATGTAGTTCAAATTGTGATGTGATATCATAGATAGTACCTTACACTGCTGCCAAGAACAATGTGTACCAAGATTATTCCAGTCACCGTCGGATAAATGTAGCACCGGGGACTTTACAGAAATTTCATTTAGAGGCTTGCCATCAAAGTGCGCTTGCCTCAGGTAGGAACAATACTTCATCAACGAGTGCTTGAAAAGCGCAACCAACCCTTGCTCGTCTTCACAATCCAGTTTGGTCCTTGCCTATTTAAAAGAATGAAATCTTGTGTCTTCTGTCAGCAGAAACATATGCAGTAATGACCATGAATAACATTAGTACATTACTTACGCGTAAGTTGCGGAGGAAGACTGGAAATTGTTCTGTGTCTGCGGTATAATCTTTCCATGAAGGAAAGATGCGCACAAAGTTCCTGACAACAATATAAGCTTTGTCTTCTAAACTGGGAAGAAATGGAATAGGGGTCCTATTTGCTGCAATTGGGGTTCTCTCTGGTTTGAAAAAGGATTTGGCAACTGAATTTGGTGTCCTCTCTGCTGGAATGGGGGTTTTGCATCGTAGAGCTGGTGCCATGTCAACTGGCATAATCATAATGTTTGCTGCAGTTGGGGTCTGCTTAGTTGGGGCATCAGAAATGACCAGTGTAGTAGGGCTAGAGTCTGCTAGAGTTGGGGTGTTTTGTGGGTCAGGTGATATTGCAACTACACCTAATGGGCTATTTGATTTATCAGGTGCCACTACCTTTTCCAAATACTTTGCTTGTGCTCCTCCATGATCAGCAATCGCCCTCTTCCTTTTGAACGTCTGATACACAAGAACAACATTTGAATGGATAAATATGGTATGATGACAGATGGAATATGTACTGAAAATGGATTAGCAGGGCGTATTCACATACACGATGTGTAAACTAAGCTAATGGCAGTTCAACAAAGTAGAAGCAATGCAAAGCATCAGTTGCAAGATATGTGCGACAAATATAACGTTGGAAAGTTAGAGCAAGAACCTTGATGGGTGAATAAGATAGGGCATCTTCCTCTGACTCCTCCACTAGGGAGCTACATTGACTTAGGTCTCCCTCTAGCTCAAAATCACTGTTAGGATCATATTCTGAGCATGAATCTGTAGGTGGAGAGCGTTTGCATTGCATTGCATCCAGAATTGATTTCAGTCCCTTTCTGCCAAGTTTGACAGCCATGGCCTTGTTCTGCTTTATTCTTTTCATGCGCGCAAGCTCATAATCATTATGATACTGTTCAGAATCTGAGATTCATGAAAACATAAAAAGTAGTCAGATTATCTATGGAATGCATTGCGGATTCAACTCGAAGAGTGTCTCCCTATAGACCCCTGCATATGCAAAGTTCACCCCCCAACTGTGCCGACCAGACCACACACAGAATACAAACCCCTTATGTTTCTATAACAGGCAGACACACATTTCAAAACGGAAATAGGAACATTAGAATCATATGAAATTCGTATTTGAACAAATAAACTAAGGAATTATGAGTGGCATAATGTTTAGCTTCAAGGGTGGAGTGTTGGTAGTGCGACACAAAGCAAGTAGGCAGATTGTATTCCATGTAAAAGATCGAAGCCTATGTAAAATCTGGAAATGACACTTTCTTTCTGTACAATGCAGTGTTCGTTGCCCACACATGATGGAAGAGATCACATAGAGAAATACTATTCACTCATGTCTACGGTTGCAGTATTTAGAAACAGGGTGGTCCACCCTAAAAGAATATTGACAACAAATATGACAAGGCAAGGATAGATGTAGTGAATCAATCATTTACTTGTGAGCTTACTAGGACAAGTATGCAGAATTGTAACTGCAGTAAGAGACCGTCCAAAATCTGAATCAAGAAGTTTGTCTAGCACTTATTGTTTGCAACTAATCGACGTGAATAATTGGATATTATATCGAATGAGTAAGAAAGGCAAGTAAAATTGTTAACAAACCTGGCTTGCAGTAGTAATCTGGGTCAATGTCACTACGACCAACAATCCAAAATGACTAGTGTCTGTTCCTAGGGCCGGAATTTGAAAACCCTCTGAACTTTACAGGTACTAAAGATTACCGAAATACATCTAAACCATTAAGTGTAGGTAGCACTGAGCACACAACAAACCCTAATGATAGTCCTGCCTAATGAGTAATGAATCAATTAGAAAATGGGTGATGAGGAGTGGCTGCTGAGCGTTGAGGACTTATCTCAGGATAAATCGGGTTGGCTTAGTGTGTGCTGCACGCCTTAGCCCTGAACGGACTGGGAAGGTAGGCTCGGCGGTGCGCCCGGGCAGCAGTGATGCTATTGGGCGAGCGGCTCCTGACCTCCTGTTAGTCCGGCGTCTCCTCCTAGAGTCATGTTGTCCGGGGACGGCAAGTCGCCGGTGAGGCAGGCGGCTGGGGGCGAGTAGAGATCGGTAGTGCGCAGCAGAACAAAGGGGAATCGGGGCCTGGGACGACCCAAAATCCCAGGGTGGGCCGGCCCACCGTGGGCACCCTGTAGAGATACACACCCGAGCGGCGAACATGCATTTTCAAAACTAATTTAGGAACATTTAGCTGACCAATTAAAAGAATCTATTTTAATAATATCAGATTCGTATTTGAACAACTAAGCTTGTTTAGCTTGATGGGTCGAGCAGTGCTATTATGACACGAAGCACATATTCTGATCGTATAGTGATCATAAAAGGGGGAAATCCGAGAAATCATATTTAGGAGCCATTGTTTGCTTCGAAATAAGAACTAAATTCTAAGAGCTGAAAAGAAAGTAGAGTAACCAAGTTAAGATCTATTTTCTGGTTGAGATCAGAGAGTTGAGGAGATATGAAGTACCACCTCTCTTGCGGCGCCGTGTAGGCATTGGGGGTGCGATGCTGTTGGTGGCGTTGAAGCAGATCTGCGACGGTAGACGGGTGCATCAGGGGATAAGTCTCGTTGCGGTGGAAGAGAAGGTCGTGTGAGCGGCCCCGGCAAAGAGGAAACGTCCATCTCTAGCAGTGGACGACGCGGTCTTGGTAGGCGCTCCGCATGGTGGAGGACGGTGGCGATGGATGTGGTGGAGGACGGCGGCGATGGATGTGGTGGAGGACGGCGGCGATGGATGGGGTGGCGGACGGAGGCTGGTGTGGGGATGGTGTTCTAGCGCGGATGGTGTATGAATGGGAAAATGGAGGGAGAGGTACGGGGAACCATGTTTTTGGGACGCGCCTGTCTGAAATTTGGGAAAGCTACGAACTTAGCCCCCGTTTTAAATTTGGATGTCTCGTCAGTTGGGGATTGGACGGTAATCTCGCATCTCGCCAATATTTGCCCAGAGCGATTTCGGGCAAGGAGAGGGTGGTTGGCGCCCATGGTTGGCGCCCATGGTGTACTAATGGGGTGGACAGGTAGGGCGGTTGTGTCACGTCTGAGTGAAGTTACAAACCTGCCCTATTGAAAATATTTGCCTACATCGATTTCGGCCGAGTCGAGTTTGTTTTGCCGCCCACCGTCTATGAATGGGGAAATGGAGGGAGAAACAGAGGTCTTTCGGACGAGCTTGAATCAAATGTGTTTTGCTGCCCATGTTTGGCGCCCACCGTGTTGGAATGGGCTCAGAGGCGGTTGTGTCATGTCTAATTGAAGTTACTATCCTACCCCTATTTAGAGCAGTGGAAATTGGGCCAATGGAATGTCCGTGTAATGGGTAGACAGTAATTTCCATCTCCCAAACACTTGGCTTCCAACAGCTGACGTGGCAGTGGACATTTTGCCGTTTCTTTCGAATTTTGGGACAATAAGCATCCACATTTACCCTGGCAACTAAATTCGAACCCATTTTGTATTCCTATATGAATCTTTATAAATCATTCTATGTGTTTTTATATATCTTCGAAAGGACGACAAAGATGTATTCCGCTGTCATTATGAATATGGTTTACAAATGCCGATACTAAAATTCAGAAGCTAGAATCCAGTTTAAGGTGAATTTGAATATTTGGAACACTTCATGTCCAACTCAAATGTCACACGCAGCATAATGTGTACTCCCATTTAGATATATACACAAGCGATGTATCAAGATTCAAATACTGAGTCAATCAACCAAGAATGTACAGAACTAACAGACATATAAACACTTATAGAGTACATGAATCCATAATATCAACTAACATACATAAGCCAGGCCGCTGTACTTTTCTTTGCTACAACAACATCCTTTTTTGAGCTAAGCTACCACAGCATCTTGCCCTTGCCGATGCGTGCCACTTATGGTCCATCTATACTACTATTATTTCAGCGATTGGCATATTTGTAGGTCTGGCACATCAATCAAAATGAAATGTCTCCGAGTCTTATCAATTAATACAGACGTGTGCTCAAATAAAATTACAAACCAAAAAACAAAAAACCAAAAACAATTATTACATGATCTCTAAAACAAATGGTTTGATTGATTACATGAACAAACAACACAAAGGTTATTCAACGATGGAAAGAACATTTCACCTATGATTTACCAAGTGGGAATTTAATTTCCTTTTTTCCTTTAGGACCTTAACAATGTGGTCAATCGCAGCTTGCGTCGTTTTGAAATCCACCAAATATTTAATGGTTGTCTTGAGTACTGCTACTGATTGTGTTGTTTGCTTCCTCAACATGTCAACTTCATCTCTAAGTGCAGAAGCAGAATCTCTTTCTACCACTAGTTTAGCCTCTAGAGCAACAGCAGTTGGCAATTCATAATGCACGATTGGGCCGGTGCCACTGCTGTGGGATGATACAACGTCCATGGGGACCTCGCTCTTTGATCTTGGGCTAACCTGTTTTGCCATTAAAGTTCCGATTGGATTCAGAAAAGTTGAAGTTAGCAAAACATCTCAACTGGGAGTTATAACAGCAAACCAGTTAAACAAACAAGGAATTAAAGAGTTTCAATTCGATGCTGAAAAGTAGTTATTAACATCATTGTAACCCGTTGTTGCAGCAGCAAAGCAGTTAAACAAACAAGTAGCTATTTAAGTTCAGGCAAACAGGTAATTCTTAATAGTAAGTATCAAACATATAGATAGGCGCAGTCTATAATAGGATTAACAGGTTGTGGCATTATGTAATCAGTAGCAAACTAAATTAAGCCAAGCAACATAATTGAACAATTTTGCAATAAGTGGCTAACTAAAATTCCGAGAAGCAGGTAACTGAACTTACGCTAGTTCTTTGTACAGGCACACTGCAACTTCTTTTTCGCTTACAAGGTTGTACGAAGGAGTCCATGGCATCAATTGCTTGGATACGCAGTCCCAATACTTCTTTCTTCCCACACTCCATTGGTAAGTCTAATGGTTAATCTGGTAAGATGGTGCGACCTTGATATGTTATATGAGGACGTGTAGTAAGACTAGTTGTAGCCACACACATCACACTGGCTTTTACTGTATATTTCATGCGATTACTTTTGGCATATCGAGATCTGAGCAATCTACAATAGATGAAAAGACCGGCATCCTTCACATTATTGGCGAACTCAGTTCATAGAAACAAGCAACCATTCTGTGGGTAAATCAAAAGCGCCACTGGAATATTTTTCACTACCCCTATCATACATGCAAAAAGGGGCGACGCCACCATAGGGGCTGGTATGGGCGGCCGCCTCGGGTGGCTCGAAAGTGTGCACCTAGTTTGAGTCATCCAGGTTGGCCCAGGCTAGTTTTTTTCGTCCCAACGCACGAGCAGGCAATGTAAAAAATGAAGAAAAATGTTTCAATTTGGATAGGACAATAACATAAGTGCAAGGCAGGCCCTATAGCAGGCTCGCGGCCGAAACGAGCGCCTCCCATATCGATCTACAGCAGGAAAAATCCCAATTCATCCGCTCCAGCCTCCAGTCTGGTTCGCTCCTAACCTAGCCGCCGCTGGACAGACCGACACATCACTTCCTCGCGCCCTCGTTGGAGGGCGGTCGCCGGGCTTCAAGCGAACGGAAGGACAAGAAGATGAAGATCCAACCCTGGGTGTAGCCTGCGTGGGAGGCAGCGGCGGCAGCACGGGCATGGCATCGAGCTTGCGCAAATGGATAGTCGCAGCATGCAAGAGTAGCATGCGCAACGAGCAGGTACATCACATCCCTGATTATATCTAATTCAACTCTTCAATTTCTGGCCAATAGTTAAACCTGACGGTGTTGTAAAACTGCTTGTATGTAGGGAATCTATGAGAAAATGAAACCAATTTCTACTTATTTTATAACTCCCCCAATCAATACTGAACTGACTGAATCTGATGTATCTAATCAAGTTTCCGGTGCAAACATCCAAGCTCATGTTGTTCTTGAGCCTGAAGTGTCTAATGAACAGACTGCTAATGAAGGATTTGATGCAAACATTTTAAATGCTCCTGGTGATGAACATATAGTGTCTAATGAGGCATCTAATGCAAGCATTTTGCAAGCTCCCATTGAACGATTTAGTGTCTAATGATGATCTGCTATGTTGAGAGAGACATAGAGATTTGCAGGCATCGATGACAGGCAAATTAGAGTGCATTTTCATGGCTTGAGGAAACGTCGAGGCCATCTACCAGAAAGTCCCCGTATCATGACAACGTAGCATAAATACTTTTCTAATCTGTTGTTTGAAACTATTGGCATACTTGTGCACACTGGTTATAGGTGCAATTACACTTCGATATTTTCAGCCAGAGAACGAATAATTCAAGCAGGTACAGACCATGTTTGTAGTCCTTGTACACCATGTTGCATTTTGTGTTTTTTGGTGCTTGCATCATTTAGTGTTTATAATCTGAACTACTTTGGATCATTAGCCGGGTTTCAAAGTGCATGTAGCTTCACATTTCTCAAGTTATGTTGATTTCCGGAGTGCAAGTGCCTTCGTATTTTTTAAGTTAAGTTCGCCCATGGTAACTTGAATTCGTGGATACGCCACTGCACACAAATCATACACGAATGCCAGTATGAATTAAATGAAATGCAGGGACTTACGCTAGCTCGTTGTACAGGCTCACTGCAGCTCTGCTTGCGCTTGGGATGTTCCATGTACAAGTCCATGTAACCACTTGCTTGGATGTGCAGGCCTTGTGCTCCTTGCATCCCCCTCTGCATTTTTGACATGACAAATGGCTGATCAAATAAGAGGAATCGACCTTGCTGTTGTACCGGAGGACAGATACTTACAAGGTTATACGGGTGTGAGGGATGTGTACCAGATCCCGTAGCGCCGTCATGCTTCGCTAAAAAAATGGATTTGCTTGTTTCAGATGATATCTTCAGAAGAAATAAGAGTTAAAGTCAGAGTTCGATAGGCGTGTAAGCTAAGAGAGTAGTGAAAGGATATCCAAACATCGTCGGAACAGTGCACAAGGGAGTGATGTGTGGATACCTAGTTCGGGCTGGCGTTTGGGCATGCTCGCCTAGATAGAGTGCGGGTCACTTCAGAGCCGTTGAGGGTGATGCGCTGGCGTTGGCTGGCAGCGCACGGATGCAGATCTTGAGTAGCAGCGGAGCACTACGATGCGGTGGACGAGACCGTTGGTAAAGCCCCAGCGGCCTCGGGGGGTGGAGGCGCGACGATGTGCTCGGTGAAGTAGCCCGGTGAGCTGGGAGACGGCGTCGGTGAAGCGCACCTGATGCGGTGGAAGTCGGTGTCTGTGAGGCATGTCGGTTGCGGTGGCTCATAACCCACAAGTATAGGGGATCGCAACAGTTTTCGAGGGTAGAGTATTCAACCCAAATTTATTGATTCGACACAAGGGGAGCCAAAGAATATTCTCATGTATTAGTAGTTGAGTTGTCAATTCAACCACACCTGGATAACTTAGTATCTGCAGCAAAGTATTTAGTAGCAAAGTAATATGGAAGTAATGGTAACGGTAGCAAAAGTAATATTTTTGGGTTTTGTAGTGATTGTAACAGTAGCAACGGAAAAGTAAATAAGCGAAGAACAATATGTGAAAAGCTCATAGGCATTGGATCGGTGATGGAGAATTATGCCGGATGCGGTTCATCATGTAACAGTCATACCATAGGGTGACACAGAACTAGCTCCAATTCATCAATGTAATGTAGGCATGTATTCCGAATATAGTCATACGTGCTTATGGAAAAGAACTTGCATGACATCTTTTGTCCTACCCTCCCGTGGTAGCGGGGTCCTAATGGAAACTAAGGGATATTAAGGCCTCCTTTTAATAGAGTACCGGACCAAAGCATTAACACCTAGTGAATACATGAACTCCTCAAACTATGGTCATCACCGGGAGTGGTCCCGATTATTGTCACTTCGGGGTTGCCGGATCATAACACATAGTAGGTGACTATAGACTTGCAAGATAGGATCAAGAACTCACAAAGATTCATGAAAACATAATAGGTTCAGATCTGAAATCATGGCACTCGGGCCCTAGTGACAAGCATTAAGCATAGCAAAGTCATAACAACATCAATCTCAGAACATAGTGGATACTAGGGATCAAACCCTAACAAAACTAACTCGATTACATGATAAATCTCATCCAACCCATCACCGTCCAGCAAGCCTACGTTGGAATTACTCACGCACGGCGGTGAGCATCATGAAATTGGTGATGGAGGATGGTTGATGATGACGACGACGACGGATTCCCCTCTCCGGAGCCCCGAACGGACTCCAGATCAGCCCTCCCGAGAGGTTTTAGGGCTTGGCAGTGGCTTCGTATCGTAAAACACGATGAATCTTTCTCTTCGATTTTTTCTCCCTGAACACGAATATATGGATTTGTAGTTGAGGTCGGTGGAGCAACAGGGGGCCCATGAGGCAGGGGGCGCGCCCAGGGGGGCAGGCGCGCGCCCACCCTCGTGGACAGGTGGAGGCCCCCCTGACATGGATTCTTCTTCCAGTATTTTTAATATTTTCCAAAAATAAGTTCCGTGGAGTTTCAGGTCATTCCGAGAACTTTTGTTTCTGCACATAAATAACACCATGGCAATTCTGCTGAAAACAGCGTCAGTATGGGTTAGCTCCATTCAAATCATGCAAGTTAGAGTCGAAAACAAGGGCAAAAGTGTTTGGAAAAGTAGATACGACGGAGACGTATCAGCGCCCGACGTTGTTGGTGGACCACCCGGTGCGGTGGACGAAGGCGTAGTTGAGGTAGCTCTGGTGCGGTGGTGAAGCGCGACCGTCGTCTTCATCGTCGTCGTCCAGCACAGATGTGGGGAAAGAGACGAGATGAGGGGCGATTCGAACTTTGCTTGGGTTGGCGGCGAATTAGGGATTTGAGCAATCTGGGCGCGTAAGGGGACAGTGGAGAAGGGAGATTTTGCAGGGCCGGAATTGGGGCCGCCAGATATTTCAATCCGAAACGTGGAAGCGCGAACTTATTTTTTCGTCGTCCTTTTTTTGAGGGGGTGAGGGGGGAGGGAGGGAGGGGGTGGGTGGGTGCTAAGCGTCCGTCCGACACAGGCGACCACCATGACATGACCCTGGTCTGCCTGGTGCGCCTACATTTGAGAATGCAAACGAATCTTCTTTCATTTGCATACGAATCTGTATGTATTACCATGCCCGTGTTTTCCTTGCCATAATTAGTCATTCGAAACGAGATACTATAAATTAATTAATGAGGAGTTATTTGAAAAAAAATCAAAACGATATCCACGGTATCCACCCTAACGTGGATTAGAGTGTGTGTCACATAATTAGTTATTTGAATTAGAGTGTGTGTCACATAGCGATCTCCAATTCTAATGTGGATTTCGCATTTCACTGTATCCACGCTACTTTTTTAATACAAATTCATATGTATATGATGAACACCATGGTAGTGAGAAAACTTTTGGATGGATTCAAACATATGACCTACAAAATAGCACAACAAATCGAGTCAATGTCAACTTCTCGAAACCTAGTATGGCACGAATTCGAAATAGTTACCCATATGCATGGTCCTCAGTTCAAATCTTACAATGTACACCGAATTGAAACATCGATATTAAGTCTCGTACTATCTACATTCAAATGTTGTTTTTAGCCCCCCCCCCCCCCCCCGCACACACGCTACATACTTCCTGTATCGGTCAATCTTCCTCTCCTGACCACCTTAGGAAGCTATCGGTTTCCAACACACATCCATTCTTTCTCTCCATGTTTCGATCTCTAAATCTCTCAACTACACAACACCCTTTTTCCACTCTGTTACGAAATGTATTTACCTCACATACCCGCCATTGCACCCCATGTCAAGCTCTCTCTCTCTCTCTCTCTCTCTCACCCTCTTGCGCTAAATACATGCATTGCCTATCTAGCCCCCCAACCTCTCGTGCGCACGCACGCACGTTGTCTATCTAGGTCACTCCCTCGAGACTGTCTCAATCTTTCTTCCTCACGGCGGGCCACACTCTCCCAATCTCACTCTCTTTATCTGAGTCTCGTTTAACCTCGTTTTCTTCACACACAAATGATATATCTCCCTGTTCGGGCCTCAGTCGACACAATCTATACTCTCTCACGCAGATTGTCTATCTAGATCAGTCCATCGAAGCCGCCCCCACTCTTTCGACCTCATGGCGGGCCACGCTCTCTCTCTCTCTGTCTCTCTCTCCCTCTCTCTCTCCCTCTCTCTCTCTCTTTGTATGTCTCGATTGACCTCGCTCTTTCTTGGACAAAAACGATATATCACCATGTTTGAGCCCATTCGACTTATTCACATTGTATACTATATCACGCACATTGTCTATCTAGGTTACTCTCTCCAACCCGTCTCACTCTTTCGATCGCACGACGACCCTATGTGATCGATTGACCTTGTTTCCTCCCACGCACAAAATATATCTACATGTCTGTGACTGGATCATCTCTCAAGCTCTATCTTACATCCCTCACCATTGCCAAAAGCTCAATCAGACAATATCTCTCCAGAGCATATATATTTGTTCAATGAATGTCGGACCGCACTCACTTTGTCTCTCTATCTATATGTCTCTCGATTGACCTCGCTTTCTCACGCCGTATCTTCCACACATTGAAGCTACCTCTCCATCCCTCGCAAAGGCGGAGCTATTTACATTGCGAGGGGCACTCCAACCTTGGATTAATTTGTGTAGGCATTTATTCCGGTCGGTTTAGATTATATTTTCGTAGCATTCGGCCCACAACTACTCGAAACACCGTTACAACCCCCGCAACTCCCCTAGTTGATTTCCCTCTGGATCGGTCATCGCTCTCTCGCATGTCCTTTCTCGCCTTCAACGTCGCACCATGGTATTATTGCAAAAAACTCTGTTATTCTCTTTAGTTATTATAAATAAGCTACAAAACTACACACCGATAGTCCACTTGGAATGGAACAAATTTCGACCCACAAAGTAAAGTGCTACAAACCACACACCGAGGGGCCCACATGTCATGAAACAAATTTGGACCCATATACAAATTAAAAAATAAAGGACGAGGATCGAACATGCGACCAGGGCCTTCAAGCCTCACGTCAATAGGCAACATACGTAGAACAACAATGTTTGTTGTACCTCCCTTTGTTCACATAATGTTTTTATATTACCACAGCCTATTTAATTGATAACATGTATTATTATTTTTACTACTATTCGCCTTCACTTACTGGCGGGTTCCATGTGTGCTCTCTCTCTCCCCCCTTCTGCATTTAGACGCACGGGCAAACACGAAGAACTCGCGGGCAATGTTGCCGTTGACCATATCTGGACGCGTTCACAAGTTACGGCACCAGTTTCACGTTCTAGCAGCACTAGTCAGTGTGTACGTGCAATGCACGTTAATTTTGAAATATATTAAGTGCATGCGGATATTAAGTAGGATATTATTTGCGTGTTATTCTGTGATTAGCACTATTTTTGGCATGAAATTAACTGCACGCTAAACGTGTTGAGCGCTCGACATTGAAGCAGTCTAGGTCGTTGGATGACAAGGAATACATGTGGCTTGATGACGTTTTATATTTAATTTGATACGGCTCTAGCAGAACATTCAGTCGATCAAATCATAGATTTTGTTCTGACTCCGACTTTAAATTATACGACGATCGATCTAAAATAAACGGAAATGATAAACGTTCGGATTTTAAGCATGCAGTCCGAACGTTTTTCATGGCAAATTTAGATTACGCGGCGGCGGCGGGGGCGTCTTACGGTGGGAAGCGGCTCCTCTGCCATGCTCTATGTGTCGTCAGGCCACTGACTGACAGCGACGGTGGTGCCTTGCGCCGTTGTTGGCGTACTCCTGGATGTTGGCCTAGCTTCAAGGAAGGCCAAAATGTTCTGGACTTCGGAGCGAGTCAACTGGCGGGAGGAGACGACTGGCGTTGGTGCAAGGAAGCGGTCGACGGCGGCCATCCATGCCGCTGAGGGGGCACTCGCACCCGCGCGGGGACATGCGCTGTCAACGGCGCGACGGAGACATTCGTGTGCATGGGCATCAGCACGGGCGCGCACATCAGTGTACACGCAGACACATGCGCTGGCAGGTGCACGGGCACCGGCATGGGCGTGCGCGTCAGTGCACGGCCGTGTGAAAGTCGGCGGGGACCTCGTGGAACCCCGTGGCGTCAAGCTCGGTGACAATGTGCGGCTCCCAGCCCATCAATGCCACGGGGATGGGCGCTGGCGTAGTCGGGGTGACGGGAGCCAGAACAGGAGTGGGGACAGGCGAGGAGTCTTCCCGCAAGGCCAGTTCAAGCTCGTCCCGAAGCGCCTTATGTTCTTGACACTCCGGCTGGGTGTCTTCCTCAGGAAACTGGAAGACTAAGGGCAGACCATCGTGATGCGGCATGCCGTATGTTTAGGTCAGGCTGGTTGGAGGTAGACGGCAGGAGAATCGAAGAGGAAGAGAGAAGATTGTACCGATACCGGGTAGTGCGGGGTTGATTTTAAACTGCGGCGCCGGCGACATTAAAAGTGGGAGCAGTTGGGACGAAGGTGGGCGGCGGAGGCTGGTCAAAGGGCTCGCCTCCTGGTGAGCTTACACAGCGGTCTGCTCGCACGCCTCCCGTCGACTCACACGCTTGCTCGGACGGCACCTGCCGATGAGAAGCGGGACTCGTGGCGGCACGTAAACGCCCACGGTTTCAATAGTGAAAGCGTTCGCCTTAACGTGACAGGTCTTTGTTCCAAAATACCTTGGCTCTTCATTTGTGCAACTTGTCATAAGTAGCTTGTCTCAAATTGAAGAAAAAAATTACGAAGTAATATTTGTGCCATATCACGTGACCATGCTCAGTTTCAAGAATTTATGGTCACTTTTGGATTTTCTGAAATTTAAGATCCAGGATTCGAAACAATATCATAACCTGCATCATGCAATAAATTTTCAAGCCATACAACTATCCTGTTGTATTTCTTAAGAAAGGGTTTGGTCAAACATTTTGGTTAGTTAGACTTCAGACAAGTTATATATGCAGAGCAAAAGGATAATCCCTCTGTACGAGTGCATTGTCTGATATATTAACTCAAGTACTAGGCATGAACAAACGGGCTCAATTCTGTGCTCATCCTGGTGTAGTAGTAGTACTAGGCAATGCAGTTGACGGGTGACCTTGGCGAGCGGCGACCGAGGGAACTGAACCGTGCTCGGCACGGTAGGTAACGTTGTCCAGTTACTAAAGCATCCCTCCGTTGTTCATTGGTAGTCATTATGGACCGGGGACATGAGGGGAATTTCCTAGGGCTGGAATTCTGGCCGGCAGATATTTCGACTCGAAATGTGGATGCTCGACTTGTTGGGGTTGCCTAATGTGCGTACCACGCATGCCACCAGAAGGACACGAGCCCAGTTTTTTATTTTTTATTTTTTTAGGATCAACACGAGCCAAGGTCTGGCTGGTACGCCGTTGGGTCCTACCATTCGAGAATACGAAAGGAACCTTTTAAATTGCCGAACGAATCTATGTGTATTACAATGCCCGTATTTTCCTTGCAAATACTAATCTCAACGTGGTAATTGATTTATGACGAGTTGTTGAATTAGACTGAGTTTGTGATATAGTGATCTCAACATGGATTTCACATTTCATGATATCCCTGGTTAGTTTTTCAATGCAAATTCAAATTTAAAAGATGAACAATATGGAGGTGAGAAAACTTTGTATGTATCAAGCATATGACAACACACACACACACACACACCCACACACGAACACAACAACAATCCAATAAGTATAGTGCATCTATTTTTCCAAACCATGCATGTATGACACGAATTCAAAAATACTCCTTCTGTTCCTAAATATTAGTCTTTTAGAGATTTCAACAAGCGACTACATACGGAGCAAAATGAGTGAATCTACACTCTAAAATATGTCTATATACATCCGTATGTGCCAGTCCACTTGAAATCTCTAAAAAGACTAATATTTAGGAACGAAGGTAGTAAAATGTAAGACATGCATGGTCCTCAATTCAATATTTAAAACGAACATGAAACTGAAACATGAATATTAAGTCTAGTACTGCAGTACATGCAAATGTTGCGTTTAATTAAGCGGAGCTATGATTGTCGGGGGTCACCCCCTCGAACTTAGATAAAATTGTGAAGCTTTGTTTAGGGTTGTTTAGATTATATCTGTCCCCACCCTCCCAACCACCGATTGGTAGTGCACCCCCCACCCCTCCTCCCCGGGAGAATATCATGTGCCCCCATACCTTAGATGTTATATGCCGATACGAGTTGCTTGGAGCTTGTAGATCTGAGATATAGCAGCTCACATGATGTCTTAATATTTTTACAGGAAACCTTTATGAGTTTGAGAATTGCACACAATTTGTACAAAAACTACTCAGATGCCCTTGGATCCCATATCCAACGACCTCGAAGCTCGTATCACCGTAGCATCTAAGATGAAGGAGGACATCCTATTCTCCTATATGTAAGAATATCATGTGCTACCGCACCTTAGATGCTTTGGTGATACAAGCTCTTCGGGGCCGTTGGATTTGTGACCCAACACCTCCTCGGTAGTTCGAATTGTTTTTTGCAGAAAAGCCCCCAAAGAGTTCGGCCACTGCTTACAAGCACAAAGACTACTCAGATGCCATTGGATCTTTGATCAAACAACCTCGAAGCTCGTATCACCATAGCATCCAAGCTGCGAGAGCACCATATGTTTTCTCGCACGGGAGAATATGAGGTGCTCCCGCACCGTAGATTCTATGGTGATATGAGTTCACGGAGATCTAATGGCCCACAGTAGGAGGTTTGAATGTTTTTGCAATATACGGCTGAGAGAGTTTGGAATTACGCAGAAAGTACAAGTACTACGCATGTGCCATCTGATCACTGATCATACGACCTAGATGCTCATATCACCGTAGCGGGTAATTAAGCTACGGGGAGCACCTAATATGAGCAACGGGGAGCCGTTGGATCCAAGATGCAGCGGCACACATGAGGCCTGAATGTTTTATTTGCAAAAAAACCTTTGGAGAGTTTGGAAATTGCCCATAACTACAAAGACTAGAACCAAGCCATTGGATCTCACTTACAACAGTGTAAAAACTCGTATCACCATAGCATCTAAGCTGCGGGGTGGATGTGATATTCTATGCCGCTGTCATTTTTGTTTGTAAACTTGCAAAATACGTGTAACTTGTGCCGTTACTTGTCTAACCGCGCAAAGTGTTTGTTCAAAAAAACCATCCTACACTGAAATATCGGAACAACGCACGGGGGTCCCACTTACTAATCAAATTTGGACCTAAAGCTAACGAATCTGAAAGATGAGATTCGAACTGGCAACCTGGACAACAAAGCGTAAGTCGATAGCCTGAAACAAAAACGGTTGTTGGCTTTGTCCCATAGCTTGATTTTATACAGTATTACGTTGAGTAGAGTAGAGGGCACTACTAGGGAAAACCTTATACAAGAACTTTAGTAGTAGCGCTTGTTAAAAAAGCGCGCTAGTGCTAAATAGCAGTAGCGCGTGCAGGATAAGGGCGCTACTGATACAAACGTAGCAGTAGCGCGCCTAACTATAAACGTGCTACAACTAAAATTCTCACGAGTAAGCCGATAAGCTACACATAGTAGTAGCGTTCTTATTTAAACCGCGCTACCGCTATGTCTATTGTAGCAGCGCGTTTACGTAGAAAGGCGCTACTGCTAACGAAAAGAAAATAAATCGAACAACAAATAGAAAAGTAAATGAAAATGAAAGAAATCCAAAAAGGAGAAAGGAAAAAATAAAATGTAAAGAAAAATAGATGAGAAAGGGGAAAAAAGAGACAGGCTTAGCAGTAGCGCGTTTTGTGAAACGCGCTATAGTTAACTTAGCTATAACGTGTTTCCTTTAACGCGTTACCGCTATGTTTCACTTAACCAGCGGTTTTCCCTCCACGCAGCCACCACTTCTCCCCCAAATCCCTCGCCCCCACTTCGCCGCCGTGTCCCCAATTCGCCGTCCCCCCACTTCGCCGCCGTCTCCTGCCGATGTCGAAGCCCCCAGAGCCACCAGAGCCGCGCGCCGTCGACACCACCAGAGCCGCCGCCAACGCCACCGGAGCCGCGCGGCCTCATCAACACCACCGGAGCCGCCCTCGGCGCCACCGGAGCCACCCTCGACGGCCCTGCCTCCCTCGCCACAACTGCCTCCCTCGCCGTCACCAGAGACGCCCCTGCCTCCCTCGCCACCACCGGAGCCATCGTCTGTAAGCACCCCTCCTCTCCCTCTCTCTGATGCATAGCACAAACATTGGACATACTAACTAGCTAGGTTAACTAGTTTAATTAGATTAATTTTCTAGGTTAGTGCAAAAATGTAGTTAGGGCTTTGACAGAGAACTAGTTAGGTTAACTAGTTTAATTAGGTTAATTATCTAGGTTAAGAAAAAATTTATTTAGGGCTTTGACAGAGAACTAGCTAGTTAACTAGTTTAATTAGGTTAATTATCTAGGTAAACTAGGTTAACAAGCTAGGTTAACTAACTAGCTAGGTTAATTTGGTTCGTTAGGTTAACAAGCTAGGTTAACTAGGTTCGCTAGGTTAGAGGAAAAATTTATTTTCGACCACTATTTTTCTAGGAATAGAATTTAGGCAAGTTTTATATTAAAGAAGATCCCTTCCTAGACTTTTATTGTTGATTATATCTTTTCATTGAAGTGGTCATGTTATATCTTTTCATTGAAGTGGTTCGATTGTGCCCAAGTGGCCTTTTGTTGTTTCCAGCGAATGAAGCTGAGTGGCCTATGTTTTGCCGGAATGTTGATTCATTTATGTTCCGGCAAATTTCAGGTTCTCGATTTGTCCACTTTTTAGCAAAGGTCATGCCGAAATTTTCTGTGAATTTCGGCATGACTTGTGCTACAAACTAGGACATATCGAGTGCTCAGGATTTGCTGCACCGGGAAGGAGTCAACGTTCCTGCAAAACATAGGCCTTTCTTATGTCATTATTCATTTTATTAGGTCTAGAATTAGTTGACTATATTTAATCGTAGGAAACATGGCGAGCAACGATGAAGAACAGGGTTCTGGTTATTGCGACGACGTCTACCTGGCGGCAGACGAATTTTTGAGCCTTGCCGACGATCAACCGATGTTGTTGCTCGGCCCACCGGTCGCATCGGGGACTGAGACCAACACGCAGACCGGTGCCGAGACTGAGACCGGCGCCGAGACTGAGACCGGCGCTGAGACTCAAACCGACATCGAGACCGGCGCTGAAACTGAGGCCGACGCTGCCTCAGGGAGCGGAGCTGGTGTAGAACCGAAAGCAAAGAGGCAACGGCTTCCTAACAAACTCAGGACTACTAGACTCGTGGTCACGGAGGTGGACAATGGCAATTTTGAGCCAACCGTGCCCGAGGAAGCGCGCGCGTGCTACGACAATCAAATAGGCTGCATCGTACGGACAACCGCCACCATCAACGATGAGAAACTATAAAAGATAGATAATATGAGGCCCTCCCTCCTAAAGAATCTGCACCAGATATTCATGTTCCCGGGCCAGAATGAAAAGGATTATAAAGATCTAGATAGGGACCCGGCAATGAAGAAGATAAACAAACATGCCATGTCCAAGTTTAGCGACGCGTTGGCCGCCTGGAAAACAAGGGTGAAAGCAAGGATCATCCACAAAAAGGAACCCTACGCCGAGATTGTAAAGGATAATCCGACAATCACGGCAGAGCACCTTGAAATATTCAAGGCGGCTTGTGAGGCCGAAGATGCCAAAAAAAGTCAAAGTACATGAAGGGGCTTCAACAGAGGAACATTGGGTGCCACCACCTCGGAACATTAACAAAAAGGATTACACCCACATCAAGGATGTTCTCGACAGTGCTATGTTCTACTACGACGCACGGGGTGGAGAGGTCAAGGACAAGAAGACAAGGGGCGGCAGGCCCGCCTTCGGCCATAAGACCGACTTCTGCTGCATCCAGCAACCGAGTGATTCTCTTAATGATGGATTCTATGTCCTACACCACATGCTGGAGTACAGACGGGATCACTAGAACCTTCGCATGTCACCTACATCCGGCGATGCCCATATTCTGCAATGGGCAAAGAACGTAGGAGATATCGAGGATCATCGACTTCGAGCTGAGTTCTATCACATCCAGCGCGAACTTGCCCAAATCATCAAGAAGGAGGTCGTCGGAAAAACAGGGATGTTCTACGAAGAAGGACAAATGTCGCGGGAAGATGTCCGAACACGGGTAGCCTCTCAGTGTCTCGACCTGAAGCCCTTCACTAGGCTCAGGGACTATCTCCCTGACTTGGATGGATGGCACGACATGTTGGAGTGATTGTTTGATATATGACAATGTGTCTGTTTAGTCCATACTTTCTGTATGACGAAACTTTGAGTTATGCACGACGAAACTTTATTTGTGATGTAACTAAACCGTCCTCCTCGACTAGCGACGATCACTCTAGTTAGGGCATTTTGTGTACGATCAACTTTGTTATTTATGCTTATGATATGTTGCTTCTATTTTTGCCAAGTCTGTCTCTTTCTGTTGCTCACCTATATATGTTGCATATCATCGACTCATGTGATGATGCAGGTGCATAGATCATCGATGGGGAAGAAGTGCTACGGCAGGAGTATATATACGACGACTGGCCGGAGTGTCAGGCCTAGGTGTACCGGTTTTCGGTTTTCCGAGTGACAGGTAGTAGTTAGTTTAGGTTCACGCTGATGCGAGAGAGGGATACGAACTCATGTAGTGCATAGTTCCGCTCTCACTCAAAGTTATAGCTCTTCTCGCGTATATCATTGTTTAGATGGATGATGATGTAGTTGCAAGTAACCGAGACTTGTATCGCTATTTTCGAGATGATGACGAGAGACCACTTTGTGTTGGATGATGATTATGATGATGACATGATTTGATGAGACTAGTTGTATGTATATGGTATGATTACATTTCTATGTGTATGATATGCTAAAGATTATTGTATAAAGCCTATTCAAATACGAAACAAATATGCAGAAAAAATAATAAAACTAGTAGTAGCGAGGGGAACAAAGTTAGCAGTAGCGCTGCCTTACCAGTAGCTCTTCCTTCTAAAAAGCGCTGCAGATATTAGCAGCAACGCTCTTCACCAAAGCGCGCTACTGCTATCCATGTATAGCAGTAGCGTGGGACGACAGGCGCTACTGCTACACGTTAGCTGTAGCGCCTTATCAGTAGTGCGTCGTCCCGCGCTACTGATAGGCAAAATACCCGCGCTACTGCTAGGGTTTTCCCTAGTAGTGGGGAGTGCCTCGTCAACACGTGCATGACCACACATCTGGTGGGTCCCAGGTCTGCAATCTCTCTCTTCTCTCCATCGTCTAACCTTTGCACGGGCACACATGAAGTGCGGCGCTAGCTTGCCGTGGTGTTATTACAACTAAAAAAACTTGGAAAATAGAAGAATCGCCTAGAACAAGAGACGTTGTGGCTGGTTGAGACGGAGCTAACCACACATATCCTCCGTGCCATGTTAGCATGATGAAGCTGTGTGGCTAGTGGGGTGTTTTCGACCGACTGGCTGGGTCCCGAGGTCGAACCATAGGTACTACGTCTGATACAGTAAATTTTTACACGCACATTTTTCCTCCGTGCCGAGACATGTCACACCGTACCGCGCGGTTTAGGGGTCCTCCCCGGTGGTGCACGCATATATTCTTCCTGACGTGGGACGCCCTACCGCGTGTTTTAGCCGAAGCAAGTAAATGAGTCGTCAAATCACGAAAGACCACTTTTTCCGCCGAGTACATCAGTGAAGCACTGTGGCTAGCTAGTTGCGCTAGTTCGACCGATTAGCTAGGCTGCCGCCACATTTGTTTTTTCACCCCTTTTGTATCTACTTGCCGGCAGGTAAATCTAAATATCCACCGCGGCGTTGCTCTGGTGTTTGAGTGCGGCAGGATTTTTAATTTTTTTATTGACGGGAGCAGGCGTGGCAGGATTTTTAATTTTTTGATTGACGGGAGCAGGCGCGGCAGCAATTAGTCACGATGACTCCGCCTGTAAAACCCACTACTCCCTGATGTGAGAAGTCGTCGACTGGTGTTTTACCATGGTGAAAACCAAAAGATTCCCCGCTCCTCAGCTGGCTCCCTCCGCCTTCCCGTAGATTGCATTGCCTTTCAGCCGTTTCGCCCCCTGCACCACCAACGTCGTGCGCCTCGAGAAGCAGAGGGACATCAGTGGTGTTTAGGTGCCCTCTACATGGGCATGTCCATGTCTCGGTGCAACATGACCATTGGATCAAACTCAGACGGTGCAGATCAGTCACTGTAGCACAAAGCGTGTGGGTGTGTTTGGTTGCATTCTCATCTCAATATAGTTGTTTCCTCTTCGTGTATTTGTGTTAACCTACTAGTGTGGACTCATGCACCCTTCATGCACTCTGCCAAACACCCAAAAGTGGGTCAAGAAGGGAATATTTGCTCCCATCCCGTGCACCCTTCATACACCCTGCCTAACACTATTCGTGCTTCATATGGTTCATGTTTCGTGGAGTACTGTAGCACCGTACTCTCCGTGTGTTGTAGACCTAGTTCTGTTAACATTAATCTCACCATTCATTCTCGACCGGACAGTCGAGAAAGCAGTACTATGTTACTACATTACTGTTCATATAGTTGACATGCGCACAACATCATTTGTTGTCGTCATATCTTACTACACTAGCAACAAGATTATGTAGTACTGACGTATGAACCACTGCACATGCCTAGTAGTAGGAGCACTGTGTATGTTCAAGTGGCTGCCGTGTTTCGCACTCCTCCGTCCTAAGAGTGGAAACGCTTGTTGTAATCATTTTTTTCTTCAGAAAAACAGTGGACACGCTCTACCGTGCGGATCCTACTCTAGCCATGCACTAAATTACTCACTTTCGCCGACGTGTGGGACTACCAGCATTGGGGTCCACCAGCCATGCACTAAATTACTCCGTAGTAGAGTGACGGTAGACTACCCTGATCGAAGCGCCATAGTAATGCCCAATGAGCCATCAAATCACAAAACCCCCTCCTTTCCAGCAGTAAGTTGGACGGACGAAGCAACCATCATTTCACTCTTCTCTCTCAGCTTCCTCTCTACCCAACTCGCTTCTCCCTCATCTTGTTCCTCATTTCTTCAAGAAAACCCCGACCTGCTTCTGCCATTGTTCTTCTCTCCCAAAGAAGGAAAGGTGAGCACATCAATGGTGTTGATTCTGGCCAAGGCCCGGTCTTGCAACCCCGAGACTGATCCTATAACTCCCTCTCTTTTCTTCTTTTGGGTTTGTGATTATGGTTTCTTTTATTTTATTTCTATTTGACAGTTTCTTGATGAATGCTGGAGCACCGGCCGAAGTGATGTCTATGGATCTGGCCAAAACCGTCGAGGCTCATGGTACGAAGAAGCGCAATCACCCCGCCGAGACTACCGCAGACAAGCTCAAAGCCATCGCCCTGTCCAAGCCACCCTCTCCGGGATCCCTCATTAAGCAAGTCCAGGTAATATCTCTTCTTGATGATCTTTTTCTCGATCGTGATCGTGTTTTTTGTCAGGACCGGATTTTCGGGATATTAATTCTCCAGAAAATGGCCCTTGTGCTCACCAGCCCCAGGATTACTGTTAGCTGATGAGGCACTAACTTGCTACAGAAATTCCAAGCAAAGTACAAAAATATGTAGTACAAGACCATTGTGGCCTATGAGTACAACACTTGGTTTCTAGTGGTTGATGGCGGAAGCCGTTTGTGGTTCATCTGCGTCTATGGGACTCCATTTCCCACAAGAACAGCTGACCAGGATAACTCCTATCTTCGCGAGGCTACTATCACCTTTACATGGGTTCCGGGGCTGTCGTCGTAACGCTCCTCTCCACGCAAGAAATCTGGCCAAGACAATAGCAAGGGACAAGCCAGTGAGTACGTTTGAATGTACTCGCAAACATTACGAACACGGATATAATATAATAGTGGATAATCGTGCTCCGAAATATTCTATGATCATAACGTCAGTCATGAAATAAACAAAATTCATGATGCACGCATGCAGGTAAAATATGAATATGCAATACGGGAGTAGAAATAGAATTCACTGATCGAGTGTCTGAAATGACTCCTCAAAAGGGTGCAAATAAATTAACAATGCCGCAGTCGGGCGTCTGAGCGACACCACATAAAGGGCTTATAAAGAATAATTAAATAACAAGCATGCCGCAATCGGGCGTCTGAGCGACGCCACATAAAGGGCTTATAAAGAATAATTAAATAACAAGCATGCCGCAGTCGGGCGTCTGAGCAACACCACATAAAGGGCTTATAAAGAATAATTAAATAACAAGCATGCCGCAGTTGGGCGTCTGAGCGGCACCACATAAAGGGCTTATAAAGAATAATTAAATAACAAGCATGCCGCAGTCGGGCGTTTGAGCGGCACCACATAAAGGGCTTATAAAGAATAATAAAATAACAAGCATGCCGCAGTCGGGCCTCTGAGCGACACCACATAAAGGGCTTATAAAGAATAATTAAATAACGAGCATGCCGCAGTCGGGCCTCGGAGCGGCACCACATAAAGTGCTTATAAAGAATAATTAAATAACAAGCATGCCGCAGTCGGGCGTCTGAGCGGCACCACATAAAGGGCTTATAAAGAATAATTAAATAACGAGCATGCCGCAGTCGGGTGTCTGAGCGACACCACATAAAGGGCTTATAAAAGAATAATCACAGTGAATATCCAGGAGGTAGAACCGTCCCTGGGATACTCAATAATTCAAATAAAATAAATGGTTAGTCCACAATAATAATAATCATAATCCACATGTGTCACAGTTCATCATCAATGTTCTGGTTTAGCAGTTTTTCCTCCGAAGACCGACACTAAGACCGACACTTGACCCATCCCAGACTGTAGTCCTTAACCATGGACACGGCTATTCGATTAGATGTATAATCTCTGCAGAGGGT
Organism: Triticum aestivum; assembly: GCF_018294505.1. Classification (NCBI taxonomy): domain Eukaryota; kingdom Viridiplantae; phylum Streptophyta; class Magnoliopsida; order Poales; family Poaceae; genus Triticum; species Triticum aestivum. The sequence goes on from NC_057814.1 coordinate 504,022,925, forward strand.
GTACTCTTTACCCATGGGTAACGGATTTCTTTAGTCCATCGGGACTAATTCCGTCTACGGTCTTTTAGTTGAAAACACGCCTGACCTGCACACACCAGCTTAACTTACCGGTGTCTGGAATCACCCACAACACCTGTCAAGCAAAACTCTAAGTGGGGAGGCTACAACCTCGACGTAGCATGGGATCAAATTTATATCACGCGCTCTAAGGGGTGCCCCGCTCTCGGTCCCAACCGGAAACACCCATGCCCCCGGACGGGATGACTGGCTTTAATCCATGGCCATGGGACCCTCATCACGGCCTCTCTGTACGGTGTGTGCTAGGACGGGGTTGACAACTTATTGAACCGTACCCTACCTGCAGCAGGGACAAGTGGTAGTACGAAGCAAGTATGGGGGTTACTGGAACAAGACTCGATCTACGGCCGACTCAGGAGGTTCAAGTATTCCGTGTATGAATAGCATAACAAATATATTTCCATCAACAGAGAAACTCACCACTCATCAAGCCTCACCATGCCATACCGGACATACTCGTCTCAACGAGGAACTAGGGACAAGCTCGTGTCTACCCAAGACAGCGACTTTCCCGGCTTCCTTCCGGTATGCATGAGAAGTTTACGAGGGTGATTACCATCACCAGCATATCCATTTTTAACAGTAAAGCATCTCCATTATGCACTCATGCGTATGAATTTATCGTCACATAAAAATAACGTATGCTCCAAGTCAAGGTGGTGCTGTAACCGTATCAACAACACACAAAAATATTATGCCAGAGTTCAGAATGCTTGCCTTCAAGTGTATGCATGTGGGGGTGCACTTTTTGAAGGTTGCCTTTTTCTCCAAAATCCTATTTTGAGAAATATTCAAATAACACGCATTTCAAAAACAGTACAAACATTTGTCCCAAATATTTCTGAAATAAATCTCAGAATAAACTAGATGAAATTTGAAAGAGGTAGGAAAAAGAATCAACTCATTTGGAGTTTTATTTTAAAAGATATAGCCAGTCAAAGATTAGTCAAAGTTCTGTTTTTAATAAAACCAGAAAAGAAAAAGTTTCGGGGGAAAATACGCTTTCGGGGAAGAGGAGGCGTACTCGAGACTTTACGCTTTCACTTATCCAGAGTGGACGGGCGCGAGGGTCACTGACAGTGGGTCCAGGGGGCCCACTGGTCAGGTTTGACTAGTCCCCCTCTCCCTCCTCTTCCTCTGCCCGAACGGAGGCGGGACTCCGGCGATCGCCGTCGACGAACGTCGCCTCCCCGCGGGGTCCTGAGGGCGGGGATGGATCCGCCATCCCAGGGCGGTCCTCCCGGTGGGTGCTAGGCAGGTGGGGACGGAGGAAGTCACCGGCGGCGAGCTCCGCGGTGGACGGTGGTTCGGGCGCAAATGGGGCTTCGAGCTACGGTGGTCCTTTGTCGAGGCTGAGGCGCTGGGCAGCTCCGCAAGACCATGGGGAGACGGGTGGTGGTGTTGGGTGGACGGGGGAGGGTCTGGTTGCGACGCATGGCACCGGAGCGCGGCGGCGGCCGAACCTGCCGGAGGTGGGGAAGATGGCCTCTTCCGGTCAATCCGCGGCTAGGGGAGCACTAGGGGGAAGGCCTGAGGTCGCCTGAGTGCTCGGAGGGGCTCGGGGCCTCCTTACATAGGCGCTCGAGGTCGGTCCCGCGGCGGCCGTGGATAGGATCGCCGGCGACCGCTGTTCTGTAGCTGCAGGACGACATGGCGGCGACGAGCGCGTGCCGACGAGCTTGTGGATAGGCTCGGGCTGTTCCCAGGGGGCAGCTGGCGTGCGCGGGTGGCTTGGGCGGCGCCGTCCATGGCAGGCGCCTACTGCCGACGCCGGCGTGCGGCCAAGGGAGCCCTCATGGCGGCGCTGTAGGGCGCCAGGGAGGCTTGGAGCGTTCTGGTGAGTGGGCGAGGGCAGGGCTTGGCTCTGCAGGCGAGCAAGGGCCAGGGGTGCGATGCGGCGACCCGAGCGCACGCACGTGCAAAACGCGCGCTCTGGCCGCGCCCAGAGCACGCACGCCAGGTGCTCGACGAAAAGCCAGCGCGTGCTAGAGGGCTAGGGTGATGCTGGTAGTTAACAGGCCAGGGTTAGGGATAGCTAGGAGGTTAGTGGACATGCTGGATGGGTCAGGGGCTCAAGTCCACAATGCAAACTAGAAAACATGCCAAAACTGTTCCTGCACACAGGGTGTTCGACAGAATGCCATGGGTATCTAGGCAACTCTTGGGGTGGCCAAAATCTCCAGATCCTAGTCTCTTTAGGAGCTAAAGAAGGTGGTAAGGTTAGATTGGCAAAAACAGAAACTTGTTAGTGCAAGTTTCTGAGAAAACCAGTTTTGGGCATAAACTAAAAGCTATCATTAAATGCACTAAAAAATCCTCCAATGGGTCCACTCTCCTGGACTTAAGGGTTTGGTAGGGAGGACTACAAGCAGGAAAAAGCTCAGGGGCACTAGAGGAAAATAAAATAGGGTTGCAGTACAAATCACCAAACTGGACCAGAATGAAAATGAGGTTGATTCACTCAAATATTTCAAAGGACAACACTGGGTTTTTGCATGAAGCTGAGTTATAAGCATCTACTGACATCTCCAAACACTTGGATGAATTTTTAGGGAAATATTTAAATAGGTTGCAGTGCAAAAATACCTACTGGACCAGATTTGAAAAATTGATGTAGAGCTCAAAATCTCCAATAACCAAAAGATATTTTTGCATAAAAGTGATGTGGAAACCTCACATGACATCCCCAAATTTTGGTGAAAATTTTAGATGCATTAATCAAATGGTTGCAGTGCAAAAGAGGCTCCAAATTTATGAAAGATCATTTTAAAGGTATAAAGCTCGGGAAAAACAATTATGCCAATAAATCGACTGATAAAGAATTGTTTTATTGAGAGAGCATACAAGTCCAATAATGCTTTTGGAAAGTTTCCACTTGAGGTAAAAACCCACAATATTAAAGAGAAGAGAGGTTCTGAAATCAAAAGAGAAATCCAGAAAAATAAAAATTTAATTTCCTGGCAAAATTTTAATTAATAAAACAAGGTCAAATTTTTTCGGGGTGTTACATTTTTTCATCTAACACGCAGTACTAGTACTAGTAGTACAACTTTTGGGTGATCTTGCATGTGATTTTTGTGTGCCAAATGACGGTTCTAAATTCCTCTTTTGGCCAAAACATGCGAGAGGTTGACACTGATTTCTTATAGATTACTTTCAACTACTCCCTCTGTCCCAAATTTCTTGTCTTAGATTTGTCTAGATACGGATGTATCTAATACTAAAATGTGACTTCATACATCCATATCTAGACAAATCTAAGACAAGAATTTTGGGACGGAGGGAGTACTTGATGAACATCAATGCTACCTTTGAAGAGGGTATATTTGCCTCAGTAACTTGTGTTATGGATATTGCAAGTAATCCCTCTACTCTCATGCATTTGAAGACATGTTCTAGTGTCTTTGTTCTCTCATTTTTGTGCGTATATGTAGTCATATATGGAGTATAATATCGAAAACCATCTTATATTTCTGAATAGAGGTAGTAATAAAATATGGTTTCTGTTTGAATTAGAACTAGGTCCGCGGTGGAGATGAAGTTCTCAAAGTCATGCCATGTGAACTGGAAGACCTTGCTACCTCATGAGCATTGCGTTGGTTTTCCCTTGAAGAGGAATGGGTGATGCAGTAAAGCAGCGTAAGTATTTCCCTCAGTTTTCGAGAACCAAGGTATCAATCTAGTAGGAGGCCACGCACGAGTCCCTCGCACCTACACAAACAAATAAATCCTCGGAACCAACGCGATAAGGGGTTATCAATCCCAACACGGTCACTTACGAGAGTGAGATCTGATAGATATGATAAGATAATATTTTTGGTATTTTTATGATAAAGATGCAAAGTAAAATAGAAAGCAATAAAAATAACTAAGTGTTGGAAGATTAATTTGATGGAAAATAGACCCGGGGGCCATAGGTTTCACTAGTGGCTTCGCTCAAGAGGATAAGTATTACGGTGGGTGAACAAATTACTGTTGAGCAATTGATAGAATTGAGCCATAGTTATGAGAATATCTAGGTATGATCATGTATATAGGAATCACGTCCGAGACAAGTAGACCGACTCCTGCCTGCATCTACTACTATTACTCCACACATCGACCGCTATCCAGCATGCATCTAGAGTATTAAGTTCATAAGAACAGAGTAACGCTTTAAGCAAGATGAGATAATGTAGAGGGATAAACTCATGCAATATGATATAAACCCCATCTTGTTATCCTCGATGGCAACAATACAATACGTGCCTTGCTGCCCCTACTGTCATTGGGAAAGGACACTGCAAGATTGAACCCAAAGCTAAGCACTTCTCCCATTGCAAGAAAGATCAATCTAGTAGGGCAAACCAAACTGATAATTCGAAGAGACTTGCAAAGATAACCAATCATACATAAAAGAATTCAGAGAAGATTAAAATATTGTTCATAGATAAACTTCATCATAAACCCACAATTCATCAGTCTCAACAAACACACCGCAAAAGAAGGTTACATCGAATAGATCTCCACGAGAGAGGGGGAGAACATTGTACTGAGATCCAAAAAGAGAGAAGCAGCCATCTAGCTAATAACTATGGACCCGAAGGTCTGAGGTAAACTACTCACACATCATCGGAGAGGCTACGGTGTTGATGTAGAAGCCCTCTGTGATCGATGCCCCCTCCGGCGGAGCTCCGAAAAAGGCCCCAAGCTGGGATCTCACGGGTACAGAAGGTTGCGGTGGTGGAATTAGGTTTTTGGCTCCGTATCTGGTAGTTTCGGGGTAGGTAGGTATATATAGGAGGAAGGAGTACGTCGGTGGAGCAACGTGGGACCCACGAGGGTGGAGGGCGCACCTGGGGGGTAGGCGCGCCCCTACCTCGTGCCCCCCTGGTTGATGTCTTGACATAGGGTTCAAGTCCTCTGGATGAAGTTCGTTTCGAAAATCACGTTCCCGAAGGTTTCATTCCGTTTGGACTCCGTTTGATATTCTTTTTCTGCGAAACTCCGAAATAGGCAAAAAACAACAATTCTGGGCTGGGCCTCCGGTTAATAGGTTAGTCGCAAAAATAATATAAAAGTGTATAATAAAGCCCAATAATTTCCAAAGCAGAATATAATATAGGATGGAACAATAAAAAATTATAGATACGTTGGAGACGTATCAAGCATCCCCAAGCTTAATTCCTGCTCGTCCTCGAGTAGGTAAATGATAAAAACAGAATTTTTGATGTGGAATGCTACTTAGCATAATTTCAATGTAATTCTTCTTAATTGTGGTATGAATATTCAGATCCGAAAGATTCAAGATAAAAGTTCAATATTGACATAAAAATAATAATAATTCGAGCATACTAACTAAGCAATTATGTCCTCTCAAAATAACATGGCCAAAGAAAGTTCATTCCTACAAAATCATATAGTTTAGTCATGCTCCATTTTCGTCACACGAGAATGCTCTCATCATGCACAACCCCGATGACAAGCCAAGCAATTGTTTCATACTTTAGTAATCTCAAACCTTTTCAACTTTCACGCAATACATGAGCGTGAGCCATGGATATAGCACTATGGGTCGAATAGAATATAATGATGGGGGTTATGTGGAGAAGACAAAAAGGTAGAAAGTCTCACATCAACGAGGCTAATCAATGAGCTATGGAGATGCCCATCGATTGATGTTAATGCAAGGAGTAGGGATTGCCATGCAACGAATGCACTAGAGCTATAAATATATGAAAGCTCAACAAAAGAAACTAAGTGGGTGTGCATCCAACTTGCTTGCTCACGAAGACCTAGGGCACTTGAGGAAGCCCATTGTTGGAATATACAAGCCAAGTTCTATAATGAAAAATTCCCACTAGTGTATGAAAGTGACAAAACAAGAGACGCTCTATCATGAAGATTATGGTGCTACTTTGTAGCACAAGTGTGGTAAAAAAGGATAGTAACATTGTCCCTTCTCTCTTTTTCTCTCATTTTTTTGGGCCTTCTTCTTTTTTTACGGCCTTTCTCTTTTTTTTCCTCACTTGGGACAATGCTCTAGAAAATGATGATCATCACACTTCTATTTATTTACAACTCCATGATTACAACTGGATACTAGAACAAAGTATGACTCTATATGAATGCCTCCGGCGGTGTACCGGGATATGCAATGAACCAAGAGTGACATGTATGAAAGAATTATGAATGGTGGCTTTGCCACAAATACTATGTCAACTACATGATCATGCAAAGCAATATGACAATGATAAACGTGTCATGATAAACGGAACGGTGGAAAGTTGCATGGCAATATATCTCGGAATGGCTATGGAAATGACATAATAGGTAGGTATGGTGGTTGTTTTGAGGAAGATATAAGGAGGTTTATGTGTGAAATAGCGTATCATATCACGGGTTTTGGATGCACCAGCGAAGTTTGCACCAACTCTCAATGTGAGAAAGGGCAATGCACGGTACCGAAGAGGGTAGCAATGATGGAAAGGTGAGAGTGAGTATAATCCATGGACTCAACATTAGTCATAAAGAACTCACATACTTATTGCAAAAATCTACAAGTCATCAAAAACCAAGCACTACGTGCATGCTCCTAGGGGGATAGATTGGTAGGAAAAGACCATGGCTCGTCCCCGACCCCCACTCATAAGGAGGACAATCAAAGAACACCTCATGTTTCAAATTTGTTACATAACGTTTACCATACGTGCATGCTACGGGACTTGCAAACTTCAACACAAGTATTTCTCAAATTCACAACTACTCAACTAGCACAACTTTGATATCACTACCTCCATGTCTCAAAACAATCATCAAGCATCAAACTTCTCTTAGTATTCAACACACTCGTAAGAAAGTTTTTACTATTCTTGAATACCTAGCATATTAAGATTATTTAAGAAAATTAACATGCTATTTAAGAGTCTCAAACTAATCTAAGTGAAGCATGAGAGAATAATAGTTTCTATAAAACAAAACCACCACCGTGCTCTATAAGATATAAGTGAAGTACTAGAGCAAAAACTATATGACTCAAAAGATATAAGTGAAGCACATAGAGTATTCTAATAATTTCCGAATCATGTGTGTCTCTCTCAAAAGGTGTGTACAGAAAAGATGATTGTGGTAAACTAAAAAGCAAAGACTCAAATCATACAAGACGCTTCAAGCAAAACACATATCATGTGGTGAATAAAAATATAGCTCCAAGTAAAGCTACCGATGGAAGTAGACGAAAGAGGGGATGCCTTCCGAGGCATCCCCAAGCTTTGGCTTTTAGGTGTCCTTAGATTATCTTGGGGGTGCCATGGGCATCCCCAAGCTTAGGCTCTTTCCACTCCTTGTTCCATAACCCTTCAAATCTTTCACCCAAAACTTGAAAACTTCACAACACAAAACTCAGCAGAAAATCTCGTGAGCTCCGTTAGCGAAAGAAAACAAAAGACCACTTCAAGTTACTGTAATGAACTCATTCCTTATTTATATTGGTGTTAAACCTACCGTATTCCAACTTCTCTATGGTTTATAAACTCTTTTACTAGCCATAGATTCATCAAAATAAGCAAACAACACACGAAAAACAGAATCTATCAGAAACAGAACAGTCTGTAGTAATCTGTAACTAACGCAAACTTCTGGAACTCCAAAAAATCAACCAAAATAGGACGACCTTGTGAATTTGTTTATTGATCAGCAGCAATTGGAATCAATATTTTATCACGTTCTGGTGATTTCTAACTTTTATTTTCGTGAACAGAAAGTTTCTGGAATTTTCAGCAAGATCAAATAACTATCATCCAAGAAGATCCTATAGGTTAAACTTGGCACAAACACTAATTAAAACATAAAAAGACATCTAACCAGAGGCTAGATCAAAGATTTATTCCTAAACAGAAGCAAAAAGCAAAAAACTAAAAATAAAATTGGGTTGCCTCCCAACAAGCGCTATCGTTTAACGCCCCTAGCTAGGCATAATAGCAAGGATAGATCTAGGTATTGCCATCTTGGTTTTTTAATTTCTTAACAGAGTGATGCTCGAATCCGGGAGGTTCTTTACGCTTCCCTTCATATTCCGATATTTTCAGATCTAAAGAATGCAACCGCTTATTGCAGAGAGTAATCAACATGTTCATGCGGTGAAGATTGCCACTAATACCCTTAAGGGGTTCAAGAGCTTTTTGTAAAATTTTCGTTATTTCGCAAATTTTCTCAAAAACTTGTGTTTCTTCCTGGGTATGATGAGGCCCCTTTTGTTGAGGTAGTGTTCCCACTATACCTTCTACAACTTCATGCGCAATATGGGGATCAATTTCAATAAAATTGCCTTTGGCAATGCAATCCAAGAGTTGTATATGAGACATATTCAATCCAACATAAAAAATGCGAAGCAAAATTCTACGGTTCACTTCAAAGGTACCATTTTGGTAAGACTCCATCATTCTAGACCGGGCATCTTTTAAGTTTTCTCCTTGTCTTTGCTTGAAGTGAAAGACTTCAAACTCAGGGGACAACGGAGTACATAAGGGACTAGCCATGACAACAAGCAAGCGAAAAAGAGGCGAACGGAAAAGAGAGGGCGAATAAAACGGCAAGGTGAAGTGGGGGAGAGGAAAACAAGAGGAAAATGGCAAATAATGTAATGCGGGAGATAAGGGTTTGTGATGGGTACTTGGTGTGTTGACTTTTGCGTAGATTCCCCGGCAACGGCACTAGAAATCCTTCTTGCTACCTCTTGAGCACTGCGTTGGTTTTCCCTTGAAGAGGAAAGGGTGATGCAGTAAAGCAGCGTAAGTATTTCCCTCAGTTTTTGAGAACCAAGGTATCAATCCAGTAGGAGGCCACGCACAAGTCCCTCGCACCTACACAAACAAATAAATCCTCGCAACCAACGCGATAAGGGGTTGTCAATCCCTACACGGTCACTTACGAGAGTGAGATCTGATAGATATGATAAGATAATATTTTTGGTATTTTTATGATAAAGATGCAAAGTAAAATAGAAAGCAATAAAAATAACTAAGTGTTGGAAGATTAATATGATGGAAAATAGACCCGGGGGCCATAGGTTTCACTAGTGGCTTCTCTCAAGAGCATAAGTATTATGGTGGGTGAACAAATTACTGTTGAGCAATTGATAGAATTGAGCATAGTTATGAGAATATCTAGGTATGATCATGTATAGGCATCACGTCCGAGACAAGTAGACCGACTCCTGCCTGCATCTACTACTATTACTCCACACATCGACCGCTATCCAGCATGCATCTAGAGTATTAAGTTCGTAAGAACAGAGTAACGCTTTAAGCAAGATGACATGATGTAGAGGGATAAACTCATGCAATATGATATAAACCCCATCTTGTTATCCTCAATGGCAACAATACAATATGTGTCGTGCTGCCCCTACTGTCACTGGGAAAGGACACCGCAAGATTGAACCCAAAGCAAAGCACTTCTCCCATTGCAAGAAAGATCAATCTAGTAGGCCAAACCAAACTAATAATTCGAAGAGTCTTGCAAAGATAACATATCATACATAAAAGAATTCAGAGAAGATTCAAATATTGTTGATAGATAAACTTGATCATAAACCCACAATTCATCGGTCTCAACAAACACACCGCAAAAGAAGGTTACATCGAATAGATCTCCACGAGAGAGGGGGAGAACATTGTATTGAGATCCAAAAAAAGAGAAGAAGCCATCTAGCTAATAACTATGGACCCGAAGGTCTGAGGTAAACTACTCACACATCATCGGAGAGGCTATGGTGTTGATGTAGAAGCCCTCCGTGATCGATGCCCCCTCCGGCAGAGCTCCGGAAAAGGCCCCAAGATGGGATCTCACGGGTACAGAAGGTTGCTGCGGTGGAATTAGGTTTTTGGCTCCGTATCTGGTAGTTTGGGGGTACGTAGGTATATATAGGAGGAAGGAGTACGTCGGTGGAGCAACATGGGGCCCACGAGGGTGGAGGGCACGCCTGGGGGGGGGGGGTAGGCGCGCCCCGACCTCGTGCCCTCCTGGTTGATGTCTTGACGTAGGGTCCAAGTCCTCTAGATCACATTCGTTCCGAAAATCACGTTCCCGAAGGTTTCATTCTGTTTGGACTCCGTGTGATATTTTTTTCTTCGAAACTCTGAAATAGGCAAAAAACAACAATTCTGGGCTGGGCCTCCGGTTAATAGGTTAGTCCCAAAAATAATATAAAAGTGTATAATAAAGCCCAATAATGTCCAAAACAGAATATAATATAGCATGGAACAATAAAAAATTATAGATACGTTGGAGACGTATCAAGCATCCCCAAGCTTAATTCCTGCTCGTCCTCGAGTAGGTAAATGATAAAAACAGAAATTTTGATGTGGAATGCTACTTGGCATAATTTCAATGTAATTCTTCTTAATTGTGGTATGAATATTCAGATCCGAAAGATTCAAGATAAAAGTTCAATATTGACATAAAAATAATAATACTTCAAGCATACTAACTAAGCAATTATGTCCTCTCAAAATAATATGGCCAAAGAAAGTTCATCCCTACAAAATCATATAGTTTAGTCATGCTCCATTTTCGTCACACAAGAATGCTCTCATCATGCACAACCCCGATGACAAGCCAAGAAATTGTTTCATACTTTAGTAATCTCAAACCTTTTCAACTTTCACGCAATACATGAGCGTGAGCCATGGATATAGCACTATGGGTGAAATAGAATATAATGATGGGGGTTATGTGGAGAAGACAAAAAGGGAGAAAGCCTCACATCAACGAGGCTAATCAATGAGCTACGGAGATGCCCATCGATTGATGTTAATGCAAGGAGTAGGGATTGCCATGCAACGGATGCACTAGAGCTATAAATTTGGATATGCTGTCGACTAATTCGGAAATTTGGATTGCTATATTTGGATAAAAGGTACTACCGGTACGATGGTGAACACTGACGTGAAGGAACATAGTCAAAAAAAACACTGACGTGAAGGAGGAAGTTATTTCTAGATTTGGATAGGGAATACATTGTGTTCTCATATTATTTTTCCTGCAGTGCATTATTTGCTCTGCCAGAACACATGTACTCAAGATGCTCGGCTTTGCCATAACTGAATACACCAGTTTAATGGTCATAGTGAATACAAGCCATGGATATAAGTTCCGAGTTGGGTTCATGAACCAAGAAGATCGCTGCTTTTTTATGGCCGAACTTGGATAAACTTTCTCAAGTGTTACGGACTGAACGTTGGCGCACGAATGTTGATGGAAATAGCAGAACCTGGTCTCATCTTCACTGCGATCTTCCACCCCGACGTCGTTCCAATTGTTCATCCATGTTAGTTTTGTATCTGGTTCTTGCTTTTAGCCTCGATTACTTCTTAATCCACCTATTCTGTCTAACTAATCACAATTTAACTTTAGAAGTAGGAACGAAGCTCTCACGAAGATGCTACTTCTAACTAATATTTTCTTATAATTGGTGGCACGTGTAGGTTTTTTCAGAGTTAAGCAGGCTGCTCGTTTGTTATTCTGTAACAACTCGGCTGTTACTTATGGCACTGAAGTTTACTGGGACGACATCCAAAAGTTCCTACACTTTATTGATCGTCTTGAGGTCCTTGTGGGGCGTTTTAATGGTGGAAGGCCACGTGGGATATGTGTGCCACTGCTGCACTCGTTGAACATGTGCAACTGTGTCGAGAAACTTATGGTACGAGCTGTTTTCTGTTATATATGTTGTTCATAAACTATTGCTTATACACAGTTTTACAGTTGTGATCTTCTTGAAACAAAAACTGCCCAGTTCTATTGTTCCTATACAGATGCCTGACAATGGTTGGGTCAGACTTGCGCTTGGTCACAACATGATGTTTATGTAGACCTACTCCATTCCCCTTGGAGGTGAAAAGATACTTATTCATGGGTGGTCTCAAATAATGAAGGCCCGCCCATCTTGGAGAATAGGATAGAAGATTATGTTCCTTCTTTTCCATGGCTCTAAAGCGAATATCCCGTTTATTGACCACATTGTGAGATGAAGCCGCTTTGAGAAGGTTGTGGATGCGCGGGGTGGCGCCTGGGCCTTGTCCTGGGGCTTGGCGGCCTCACCCTTGGTTAACTGTAGGCAAAGTAGCACTGTTCGAGGCGTGCTTTGTATGGTTGAACCTGTATAAGTACTCATACTACTTTCAGCTATGGTTGTTAAGTGCCCCTACTGGTTTCAGTTAAGGTTATTAAGTACTCCTGCTGCTTTTACAGTCTGTCGTGTTTCTTTAGACCTGTCTTCCTCCAGCCGCCAAAACCAAACCAGTGCTGGCGGGGCCGCCTGCTTCCTCCTCCCACGGCTGGCTGCGCCTCAGTGCATGCATCACCGCCCCACCGTCTCCTAAATCGTTAACGCCGACGTTCGCGGTCTCGCCGTCGTCCTCCGCGCGCTTTGGTGCGCTCGCCACGGCGCCGCCCTCTCGCGTCGTCAACATGGTCAACAAACAACAGGAATCGGCAGAAGTACGTGGAGAGGATGACAGTATGGGCCCACCATGTCAGCGTATGGAAAAATGAAATGTTTCCTCCTAGTGTTTTCCTAACATCTGGGACCCACGACATTGTGAGCGTATATAGTCAATAGACAAGGGAACAGCACAAGATTGGCTGACACCTAGGACGTAGCTGCTCGAGCAGTATTTTTTTTGTTATTGTTGAGACGGAGCAGGGTTTGAACTGGGATGTGGCCCGTCTAGCCCAGGCTTATTATGTTCACCATGTGACCAGCCCAGGTATTTCTTCTTTGTGAAAATGAGCCTAGTTTATTTTTTCTGAAGAATACTCAATCCATGCCTATTTATTTTTCTACGCCCCGATGGGCTGCAACTCTTTCAAGACGCCTGCAAATCTTGAAAGTAATATGAAATGGGTTGTAAATATAAAAACAGATGACAAATTGGCAATTACTTTATAATTTCTGATTTTTTTCACATTTTCATATTCCTATTTCACTGGCATTAACCTAATTTAAATATGTTCAAAGTACTTTAAATCTGGTTTGACATTTCGGTATTAAAAATAGTTTGGAACCCACAGAAATATGGGAAATTGGCCCTGGCCAACAAAAAAACGGACTGCAATAAATTGCATAAGAAGTCACAATGAGCTATATATAAATTATTAAAAAAAAGAGGGAATGGTCCGACTTATGGGCCTATTAAGTTGACGCATATGCAAGATTTTTTTAGTTATTATATACATCGACAGACAATTCTAGCAGACGTAACCGTTGGATGTCAATCCAACGGCCGTCGTGTTTCTTCAATCTCTGATCTTCTTGCTCCAGCCGCCAAATCCAGGACCGGCGGGACCGCCTGCTGCCGCCTCCCGTGCAGGCCTCACTGCCCCCTACTACTCCCATCGCTGGCCAGGGCATCCCTCTACTCACCCACACCCCCTGTTATTCTGCGGCGACGGCAGCCTCACACCGCAGTCGAAACAGTGAACCCTTGTGCTCCTCTCCGCGTGGGCATCCACTGCCGCGTCTTCCCCGGCTCCGCGTCGTCCCCTTCCTAGGCCTCGTCGTTGTCCACCGCCCTGGTGCTCTCGACGCAGCGTGGTCAACATGGTCAAGGAACGACTTCCATCGGAATAGTACTGTCGTGAAGAGGCTGACAGCTGGGTCCACGGCAACCGCAAGGAAGTGCCTCCTTATTACGTGGAAAATAATTATTCCTCCACCTGACAGTAGGGACCCACCGTATTTGGCGAAAAAAAGTTTCCCCCTTGACTGCTGGGACCCACCGGACGGGCCACCGTATTTCGCGACAAAAACGTTCCCCCCCTCCGCTGTCAGCTCGGACCCACCGGAAGTGCCTCCTTATTACGCACAAAAAAATGAATACTCCCCCTGCTAGTTGGGATCCACCTTGGTGGGAGGCCGACTTGTGGGCCTACTAAGTTGACGGGGACGGAGTGCTTTGTCAACTTAGTCAATATGAACGATTCTAGCTCTAGTGACTGTACGATGTCTATCCAACGGCCGTAGTGCTTCTTCAACCTCTAGTCTTCTTGCTCCAGCCGCCCAAAGCAGCGCTGGTCGGGCCGCATGCTGCCGCGTCCCGTGGCCGGCTATGATGTCGCGGAGGCCTCACCGCCCCCTACTACTCCCACCGCTGGCCAGCCCATCCCTCTACTCACCCACACCCCCTATTATTCTGCGGCTACGGCAGCCTCACACCGCAACCGAACCAGTGAACCCTCGTACTCCTCTCCGCGTGGGCATCCACTGCCGCGTCTTCCCCGGCTCCGCGTCGGCCCCTTCCTAGGACTCGCCGTCGTCCACCGCCTTGGTGCTCTCAGTGCGGCGTGGTCAATGTGGTCAACGACCGACTTCCATCGGAAGAGTATTGTACGTGGAGAGTCTGACAGCTGGGTCCATGATAGCCGCAAGGAAGTGCCTCCTTATTACGCGGAAAATAACTATTCCTGCACCTGACAGCGGGGACCCACCAGATGGGCCACCGTATTTCGCAAAAAAAAAGTTTCCCCCTGACTGCTGGGACCTACCAGCTACATCTTCGCACGCAAGAAAGTGCGTCCGGGCAAAAAAAATGATTCGCCCCCCTGACTGCTGGGACCCACCAGCTACATCTTCGCACGCAAGGAAGTGCCTGACAGTCGGGACCCACCTGGTCGAAGCATACGTAGCGTTGTCATTCTGGTCGCGAACGTGTACGTACATACTGGTCGATGTAGAGGCGCGCACGTGTCATAGTAGAGGCGCGCACGTAGCATGTACACGTACGTACATCAGCCAGGGTGCAAGAAAGTAAATACGGCCACGTACGTACATACAGGCGGGGTCTAGAACACCTACTCGCGCGTACGTATGGCCAGGGCTCGTGTACATGGCTGGGTCGGAACGGAGAAACTGCGTCCTCGTCGTGTTCATGGGGAGGCAACGGAATGCTTCGTGTTCATCGGGAGGCAACGGAACGCGTGGGAGCCAACCGGCTTGGACGGAACAGCCGATGGAAAGGAGGCCTGGCGTAACTCCGAACAGAGGAAACAGCCTTGTGTTCGACTGACCACGTTCAAAACGGGATCCTGTTCATCGGGAGGGGTCCGCGTACCGCAAAACGGAGGAAACGGACCTCTTATGGTCGAAACGGGGGTCCTGTTGATCGGGAGGGGTGTGGCGCACCGCAAAACGGAGGAAACAGACTTGTGTTGGAGCGCTACGGTCAAAACGGGGGTCCTGTTCATCGGGAGGGGTGGCGTGTACCGCAAAACGGGACTCCACGGGATACTGTCCATCTCCACCGTCGACCCCCTCCATCCTCCACGAGCTACTGTTCATCCACCGTCGACCTCCTCCAGCCTCCACCTGCGACTGTTCATCCACGGGCTCCTGTTCATCCAGCCTCCACTGCGCGCTACTCCACTGGCTACTGTTCAACCAGCCCTCTCCACGGGCTCCTGTTCAACCACCCCTCCACCGGCTACTATTAATCCAGCCCTCCACCATCTACTGTTCATCCAGCCCTCCACCATCTACTGTTCATCCAGCCCTCCACGGGGTGGTCCTGTTCATCCAGCCCTCCATGGGGTCCTGTTCATCCAGCCCCAACCGGCTCGATCGATCGGGGTCCTGTTCATCCAGAGGCAACACCACAGGGTCCTGTTCAATCACCCCCACCGGGTCCTGTTCATCCAGAGGCAGCATCGATCGGCTTCAGTTAGCAGCAGTAGCGAAGGAATCGCTCGATCGGGTTCAGTTAACAGCCATAGATCGATCGCTCGGGTACAGTAACGCGTAGCCTGCAGTGCAATCGCTCGGGTTCAGTTAGAGCCCAACGCCTCGCTCGGGTTCAGTTAGAGCCCAACGCCTCGCACCCACGCGCGTGCGTGTACGAGAGAAACGCGCATCGCTCGGCCCCGACCACCCACCGTAACCAGGAACACCCCGATATTTTCCTCGCCCTCGCTTCTACCACGGTTTTTTCCATCATGGAGGGCCCAAAGAATGTCATCCAGATGCGTCTCCGGCCCGCCCAGGAAGAAAAGCCCATTTTCTGTCATGATTTTTTCTCATAGAAGTAGGACCCCACCACATCTATGATGATACTGGGTTTTGTCACAATTATCGTCATAGAAATGTCATAAGTATGACAGAAAAAATTATCGTTCGGCCCAAAATGTCACGGATGTGTCTTTTTTTGTAGTGCTAGGCTGGCCCCCGAGGAGCGGAGATATCTGTGCAAGGTGCACCTCGCGAGGTTCATATGACGTGAGCCATGATGACCAAGGCCAGGAGGGCGCTAGCGGGCGCAGTGTACCGGTTTCCTCTTTCGTGCTAAGGAGGCAAGTGCAGGCGCAGGGTCCCGAGGAATCAACCAAAGGTTTCCATATCGATGCAACATGACCAAGACCGCCAGGACGAAGGTCATCGCGGAGCCCCCTGCAGCGTCACCACCAGAGCCTTTTTGCAGGCGAAGACTACTTTTGTGAGGATAGCTTGTACTAGTTATCCCCCTTCAAATTTGGCTGTTGTGGGATCCCTTCCCGCCTACATTTGGGAAGAGGACCAAAGCCACTAAAAGTAGGACTTAGCCACCACCATAGAGAGGGGGATTCCACCCTGACCATCTCTCCAGGTCATCGAGCTCAAGAACACCTCACCTCCTGAGGCTGTTCAACCACCGTACTAGTTCATCCTCAGCCCCTCGAGGCAATCCACCACACGCTCGAGTAGGGTATTACACCGCAAGGTGGCCCGAACCAGGATAAACGGTTGTGTCTCTTGTCCCTAGGGTTCATCGAGCTGGGCCGTGGAATCATTGAGCGGGCAGACTAGGAGGGGAGAGTTCTTCGCATGCACCAAGAGTTCGAACCTCTCGAGGGTCCGCGGAACCCTAAATCCGACATTTGGCCCGCCAGGTAGGGGTGCGTCGGGGCCTCCCTCTTCCGGCCAGCCTGTCATTGCCCGACAGCCCTGATGGCCGACGATCAGGGGGCTCGTGCCGAGCACTGGGCCGCTTGGCCTGCCCGGGCAATGTCATCGGCCTAGGAAGACCTCCACTCCACGCTCCAGGCGGCTCACACACTGCCCAACCCCGCCGGAAGCGGGCCGGCATCACCCACCCTCGCACCTCGGCGTACGCGCGCCACTGTGCGGTCTTCGGGCTACGCCACGGCGACGGCGCGGCACACTCGTCGGGAGCAGGCGAACATGCGAGTCGCGATCATCGTGGCACGAGAGCTACTGCGCTACAGGTTGGCGGAAGGCGGCCGCGACGCCCTGCTGTAGCAGGTCGCCGAACTACTCGACGCCGCCTGCAGGGGTGCGGCGCCCTTCTGCTCCCTGTCCACGCCTCAGGTGGTGGCAGAAGCGCGCGCCGGGAACCGACGCGCGCGTCCTGCCGCGACTGCACCTCTTGTGGCCGGGGCGTGATCTGGCGGTCCCGTGCGGGGCCGCGCTGGGGCGCCACCCCGCGGCCACCAGGGCCAGGCGCATGTCCTGGTGGCCCAAGGTGTGGGGCACTCAGGAGAAGGCTCCGGCGCAGCAGCCCTAGATGCCTATGTGCCCCGCATATGGACCTGGAGTACACGCCTGAGGAAGACCCCAGCTCGTTCCCCGAGCCGAGCTGGATAGAAGGAACGCTGCAGGCCGGGGCTTTCCACGAGCCGCCCAGAAGCTGCACCGAACCCTTCGACGACAACAACCACAAGGTACGGCCGATACCCCAGGAGCATGCTTACACTAACCATGGACCACAGGTGAACCAGGCCACAGGAGCGACCGGAGACCCCAGGGCGGTGTCCCCGCTCCTGGCAGGACCAGCGCACTGGGGGCAGCATGGGTGGGGCCCGGAGGCAGGGCCCCCCTCGCGCCGCACGGAGCAAGGCGTCGCACGGAGGTAGGCCCTCTACCAGGGGAGGCGCCGGAGAGCCCTTCCCCCCGACAGAGGACCGGTGGTTGCCGAGGGCGGCGCCAGCGTCCCCCTTGCCCCTTGGTCTCGTCTTGATTTCCGGACGCCCCAACGGTGGTCGAGCGAGGCACAGGCGGGGCCCTCGTCAGGCGATATGAAGCAAGGCTCACGCCTGTGAAGGTCTCTGCTCGTGACACTCTCACGTAAAAATGAGTGGGGTTGTACATGCCCCGGAGTCTCCATAGTGCCGCACCTCGGCCTCGGGGGCTCCCACCCACATCCAAGTGGAAGCACCATGCTCCGCGCGGGCCGTCGACACTGTCCCCAATGACTATGCATGCTCACATCTAGTGGAAGCACTTAATTAGCTCCGCACTGGTCGGAAGACAAGAAGACTAGCTAGGTGCCGGACGCGGCTGTTTGCTTTCGCCCCTTTCTCTGTAACTCGATGTCGCCGTTTTTCGGATTGAGATTTGAAGTTCTTTTGTGTTATCTAGAAATGGGGGAGTTTTCCCTGGTTTGTGCCAATTTATTGCGTTCTGGTTGTGTGCTTTATTTTTTAGGCTCACGCCTTCGGCCCCCCTTGCGGGTGCCCCGCGAGCGGGGGCTGGTCGGCAGATAGCGCCAGGTGCGTCCGGGCGACCCCGACAGGACCCCCTCGGGGCCAAAGGTGCACGCGCCGCAAGATTGCCGCATGCGCATCCTGCCGTGGTCCGACGTACGCCCCTCGCGAGGCTTTCTCGAGCGGATCCGGAGGCTTCTCAGGAGGCCCAGATCTCGCGAGCCCCCAAGGGCTCACCTCGGGAGGAAGGTCCTGTTGGAGAACGTAGTAATTTCAAAAAAATTCCTACGCACACGCAAGATCATGGTGATGCATAGCAACAAGAGGGGAGAGTGTTGTCCATGTACCCTCGTAGACCAAAAGCAGAAGCGTTAGCACAACGCGGTTGATGTAGTCATACGTCTTGACGATCCAACCGATCAAGTACCGAACGCACGGCACCTCCGAGTTCAGCACACGTTCAGCCTGATGACGTCCCTCGAACTCCGATCCAGCTGAGTGTTGAGGGAGAGTTTCGTCAGCACGACGGTGTGGTGACGATGATGATGTTCTACCGACGTAGGGCTTCGCCTAAGCACCGCTACAGTATTATCGAGGTGGACTATGGTGGAGGGGGGCACCGCACACGGATAAAAGATCAAACGATCAATTGTTGTGTCTCTAGAGTGCGCCCCTGCCCCCGTATATAAAGGAGCAAGGGGGAGAGGTGCGGCCGGCCAGGAGGGGCGCGCCAGGAGGAGTCCTACTCCCACCGGGAGTAGGACTCCCTCCCTTTTCCTTGTTGGACTAGGAGTGGAGGGGGAAAGAGGAGGGAGAGAGGAAGGAAAGGGGGGGGGCGCTGCCCCCTCTCCTTATCCTATTCGGACTAGGGGGGAGGGGCGCGGCCCTGCCCTGGCCGCCTCTCCTCTCTTCCACTAAGGCCCACTATGGCCCATTAAGCCCCCGGGGGGTTCTGGTAACCTCCCAGTACTCCGGTAAAATCCCGATTTCACCCGGAACACTTCTGATATCCAAACATAGGCTTCCAATACATCAATCTTCATGTCTCGACCATTTCGAGACTCCTCGTCATGTCCGTGATCACATCCGGGACTCCGAACAACCTTCGGTACATCAAAACATATAAACTCGTAATATAAGTATCATCAAAACTTTAAGCATGCAGACCCTACGGGTTCGAGAACTATGTAGACATGACCGAGACACGTCTCCGGTCAATAACCAATAGCGGAACCTGGATGCTCATATTGGCTCCCACATATTCTACGAAGATCTTTATCGGTCAGACCGCATAACAACATATGTTGTTCGCTTTGTCATCGGTATGTTACTTGCCCGAGATTCGATCGTCGGTATCTCAATACCTAGTTCAATCTCGTTACCGGCAAGTCTCTTTAGTCGTTCCATAATACATCATCCCACAACAAACTCATTAGTTGCAATGCTTGGAAGGCTTAAGTGATGTGCATTACCGAGAGGGCCCAAAGATACCTCTCCGACAATCGGAGTGACAAATCCTAATCTCGAAATACGCCAACCCAACAAGTACCTTCGGAGACACCTGTAGAGCACCTTTTTAATCACCTAGTTACGTTGTGACGTTTGGTAGCACACAAAGTGTTCCTCCGGTAAATGGGAGTTGCATAATCTCATAGTCATAGGAACATGTATAAGTCATGAAGAAAGCAATAGCAACATACTAAATGATCGAGTGCTAAGCTAACGGAATGGGTCAAGTCAATCACATCATTCTCCTAATGATGTGATCCCGTTAATCAAATGACAACCCATGTCAATGGCTAGGAAACTTAACCATCTTTGATTAATGAGCTAGTCAAGTAGAGGCATACTAGTGACACTCTGTTTGTCTATGTATTCACACATGTATTATGTTTCCGGTTAATACAATTCTAGCATGAATAATAAACATTTATCATGATATAAGGAAATAAATAATAACTTTATTACTGCCTCTAGGGCATATTTCCTTCAGTCTCCCACTTGCACTAGAGTCAATAATCTAGATTACGCAGTAATGATTCTAACACCCATGGAGCCTTGGTGTTGATCATGTTTTGCTCGTGGAAGAGGCTTTAGTAAACGGGTCTGCAACATTCAGATCCATATGTATCTTGCAAATCTCTATGTCTCCCACCTGGACTAAATCCCGGATGGAATTGAAGCGTCTCTTGATGTTCTTGGTTCTCTTGTGAAATCTGGATTCCTTTGCCAAGGCAATTGCACCAGTATTGTCACAAAAGATTTTCATTGGACCCGATGCACTAGGTATGACACCTAGATCGGATATGAACTCCTTCATCCAGACTCCCTCATTTGCTGCGTCCGAAGCAGCTATGTATTCCGCTTCACACGTAGATCCCTCCACGACGCTTTGTTTAGAACTGCACCAACTGACAGCTCCACCGTTCAATGTAAACACGTATCCGGTTTGCGATTTAGAATCGTCCGGATCAGTGTCAAAGCTTGCATCAACGTAACCATTTACGGTGAGCTCTTTGTCACCTCCATAAACGAGAAACATATCCTTAGTCCTTTTCAGGTATTTCAGGATGTTCTTGACCGCTGTCTAGTGATCCACTCCTGGATTACTTTGGTACCTCCCTGCTAGACTTATAGCAAGGCATACATCAGGTCTGGTACACAACATTGCATACATGATAGAGCCTATGGCTGAAGCATAGGGAACATCTTTCATCTTCTCTCTATCTTCTGCAGTGGTCGGGCATTGAGTCTTACTCAACTTCACACCTTGTAACACAGGCAAGAACCCTTTCTCTGCTTGATCCATTTTGAACTTCTTCAAAACTTTGTCAAGGTATGTGCTTTGTGAAAGTCCAATTAGGCGTCTTGATCTATCTCTATAGATCTTGATGCCCAATATATAGCAGCTTCACCGAGGTCTTTCATTGAAAAACTCTTATTCAAGTACCCCTTTATGCTATCCAGAAATTCTATATCATTTCCAATCAGCAATATGTCATCCACATATAATATCAGAAATGCTACAGAGCTCCCACTCACTTTCTTGTAAATACAGGCTTCTCCAAAAGTCTGTACAAAACCAAATGCTTTGATCACACGATCAAAGCATTTATTCCAACTCCGAGAGGCTTGCACCAGTCCATAAATGGATCGCTGGAGCTTGCACACTTTGTTAGCTCCCTTTGGATCGACAAAACCTTCCGGTTGCATCATATACAACTCTTCTTCCAGAAATCCATTCAGGAATGCAGTTTTGACATCCATTTGCCAAATTTCATAATCATAAAATGCGGCAATTGCTAACATGATTCGGACAGACTTAAGCATCGCTACGGGTGAGAAGGTCTCATCGTAGTCAATCCCTTGAACTTGTCGAAAACCTGTTGCAACAAGTCAAGCTTTCTAGACAGTAACATTACCGTCAGCGTCAGTCTTCTTCTTGAAGATCCATTTATTCTCACTTGCTTGCCGACCATCGGGCAAGTCAACCAAAGTCCACACTTTGTTCTCATACATGGATCCCATCTCAGATTTCATGGCCTCAAGCCATTTTGCGGAATCTGGGCTCACCATCGCTTCTTCATAGTTCGTAGGTTCGTCATGGTCTAGTAACATAACCTCCAGAACAGGATTACCGTACCACTCTAGTGCGGATCTTACTTTGGTTGACCTACGAGGTTCAGTAATAACTTGATCTGAAGTTCCATGATCATCATCATTAACTTCCTCACTAATTGGTATAGGCGTCGCAGAAACCGGTTTCTGCGATGAACTACTTTCCAATAAGGGAGCAGGTACAATTACCTCACCAAGGTCTACTTTCCTCCCACTCACTTCTTTCGAGAGAAACTCCTTCTCTAGAAAAATTCTGAATTTAGCAACAAAAGTCTTGCCTTCGGATCTGTGATAGAAGGTGTACCCAACAGTCTCCTTTGGGTATCCTATGAAGACACATTTCTCCGATTTGGGTTCGATCTTATCAGGTTGAAGTTTTTTTCACATAAGCATCGCAGCCCCAAACTTTAAGAAACGACAACTTTGGTTTCTTGCCAAACCACAGTTCATAAGGCGTCGTCTCAGCGGATTTTGATGGTGCCCTATTTAACGTGAATGCGGCCGTCTCTAAAGCATAACCCCAAAACGATAGCAGTAAATCAGTAAGAGACATCATAGATCGCACCATATCTAGTAAAGTACGATTACGATGTTCGGACACACCATTACGTTGTGGTGTTCCGGGTGGCGTGAGTTGCGAAACTATTCCGCATTGTTTCAAATGAAGACCAAACTCATAACTCAAATATTCTCCTCCATGATCAGATCGTAGAAACTTTATTTTCTTGTTACGATGATTTTCAACTTCACTCTGAAATTCTTTGAACTTTTCAAATGTTTCAGACTTATGTTTGATTAAGTAGATATACCCATATCTGCTCAAATCATCTGTGAAGGTGAGAAAATAACGATATCCGCCACGAGCCTCAACATTCATCGGACCACATACATCTGTATGTATGATTTCCAACAAATATGTTGCTCTCTCCATAGTTTCGGAGAACGGCGTTTTAGTCATCTTGCCCATGAGGCACGGTTCGCAAGTACCAAGTGATTCATAATCAAGTGGTTCTAAAAGTCCATCAGTATGGAGTTTCTTCATGCGCTTTACACCGATATGACCTAAACGAAAGTGCCACAAATAAGTTGCACTAGCGTTATCAACTCTACATCTTTTGGCTTCAATACTATGAATATGTGTATCACCACTATCGAGATTTAACAAAAATAGACCACTCTTCAAGGGTGCATGATCATAAAAGATATTACTCATATAAATAGAACAACCATTATTCTTTGATTTAAATGAATAACCGTCTCGCATCAAACAAGATCCAGATATAATGTTCATGCTTAACGCTGGCACCAAATAACAATTATTTAGGTCTAAAACTAATCCTGAAGGTAGATGTAGAGGTAGCGTGCCGACCGCGATCACATCGACTTTGGAACCATTTCCCACGCGCATCGTCACCTCGTCCTTAGCCAATCTTCGCTTAATCCGTAGCCCCTGTTTCGAGTTGCAAATATTAGCAACAGAACTAGTGTCAAATACCCAGGTGCTACTACGAACATTAGTAAGGTACACATCAATAACATGTATATCACATATACCTTTGTTCACCTTGCCATCCTTCTTATCTGCCAAATACTTGGGGCAGTTCCGCTTCCAGTGACCAGTCTGCTTGCAGTAGAAGCACTTAGTCTCAGGCTTAGGTCCAGACTTGGGTTTCTTCTCCTGAACAGCAACTTGCTTGCTGTTCTTCTTGAAGTTCCCCTTCTTCTTACATTTGCCCTTTTTCTTGAAACTGGTGGTCTTATTGACCATCAACACTCGATGCTCCTTTTTGATTTCTACCTCCGCAGCCTTTAGCATTGCGAAGAGCTCGGGAATCGTCTTATCCATCCCTTGCATGTTATAGTTCATCACGAAGCTCTTGTAGCTTGGTGGCAGTGATTGAAGAATTCTGTCAATGACGCTATCATCCGAAAGATTAACTCCCAGTTGAATCAAGTGATTATTATACCCCAGATATTTTGAGTATATGCTCACTGACAGAACTATTCTCTTCCATCTTGCAGCTGTAGAACTTATTGGAGACTTCATATCTCTCAATCCAGGCATTTGCTTGAAATATTAACTTCAACTCCTGGAACATCTCATATGCTCCATGACGTTCAAAACGTTGTTGAAGACCCGATTCTAAGCCGTAAAGCATGGCACACTGAACTATCGAGTAGTCATCATCTTTGCTCTGCCAGACGTTCATAACATCTGGTGTTGCTCCTGCAGCAGGTCTGGCACCCAGCGGTGCTTCTAGGACGTGATTCTTCTGTGCAGCAATGAGGATAATCCTCAAGTTACGGACCCAGTCCGTGTAATTGCTACCATCATCTTTCAACTTTGCTTTCTCAAGGAACGCATTAAAATTCAACGGAACAACAGCATGGGCCATCTATCTACAATCAACATAGACAAGCAAGATACTATCAGGTACTAAGTTCATGATAAATTTAAGTTCAATTAATCATATTACTTAAGAACTCCCACTTAGATAGACATCCCTCTAATCCTCTAAGTGATCACGTGATCCATATCAACTAAACCATGTCCGATCATCACGTGAGATGGAGTAGTTTCAACGTTGAACATCATTATGTTGATCATATCTACTATATGATTCACGCTCGACCTTTCGGTCTCCGTGTTCCGAGGCCATATCTGTTATATGCTAGGGTCGTCAAGCTTAACCTGAGTATTCCGCGTGTGCAACTGTTTTGCACCCGTTGTATTTGAACGTAGAGCCTATCACACCCGTTGTATTTCTTACGCACACGCAAGATCATGGTGATGCATAGCAACGAGAGGGGAGAGTGTTGTCCACGTACCCTCGTAGACCGAAAGCGGAAGCGTTAGCAGAATGGGGTTGATGTAGTCGTACGTCTTCACGATCCGACCGATCAAGTACCGAACGCACGACACCTCCGAGTTCAGCACACGTTCAGCCCGATGACGTCCCTCGAACTCCGATCCAGCCGAGTGTTGAGGGAGAGTTTCGTCAGCACGACGGTGTGGTGACGATGATGATGTTCTTCCGACGCAGGGCTTCGCCTAAGCACTGCTATAGTATTATTGAGGTGGACTATGGTGGAGGGGGGCACCGCACACGGCTAAAAGATCAAACAATCAATTGTTGTGTCTCTAGAGTGCCCCCTACCCCCGTATATAAAGGAGCAAGGGGGAGAGGTGCGGCCGGCCAGGAGGAGTCCTACTCCCACCGGGTGTAGGACTCCCTCCCTTTTCCTTGTTGGACTAGGAGTGGAGGGGGAAAGAGGAGGGAGAGAGGAAGGAAAGGGGGGCGCCGCCCCCTCTCCTTGTCCTATTCGGACTAGGTGGGGAGGGGCGCGCGGCCCTGCCCTGGCCGCCTCTCCTCTCTTCCACTAAGGCCCACTATGGCAACATACTAAATGAAGAAAGCACACAAAGTGTTCCTCCGGTAAACGGGAGTTGCATAATCTCATAGTCATAGGAACATGTATAAGTCATGAAGAAAGCAATAGCAACATACTAAATGATCGAGTGCTAAGCTAACGGAATGGGTCAAGTCAATCACATCATTCTCCTAATGATGTGATCCCGTTAATCAAATGACAACCCATGTCAATGGCTAGGAAACTTAACCATCTTTGATTAATGAGCTAGTCAAGTAGAGGCATACTAGTGACACTCTGTTTGTCTATGTATTCACACATGTATTATGTTTCCGGTTAATACAATTCTAGCATGAATAATAAACATTTATCATGATATAAGGAAATAAATAATAACTTTATTATTGCCTCTAGGCCATATTTCCTTCTGGTCCGACCAGGACGTCAAGGCATGCCCAAGACCTGCGGAGCCAAGGTAAGGCGTGCCAACTACTGGGCTCAGGAGCCCCGCGGGCTCGTGTTGGTGTACCTCAAGCCATGTCCACAAAAGGCACACCATCATTCCATACATTCCTTTTCATACATAATAAGGGGGCCCCCTTTCAAAATACTTTTACACCCCATAGGGCCGCGCCCGGAGGTTTCCCTTTCTTACACAGGTTAGGGCAAAGAAGGAACATGGTTAGCCGGAGGCGCTGCCTTCTTCGCTGGCCTCGCTGTTTTCGTCCCCATCATCAGAGTCGTCGATAGCGTCGCCTACATCATCGTCGTCCGCACCGCCTTCTCGACCACCACCATGGCCGCGT
This sequence comes from Triticum aestivum, assembly GCF_018294505.1. Taxonomy (NCBI): domain Eukaryota; kingdom Viridiplantae; phylum Streptophyta; class Magnoliopsida; order Poales; family Poaceae; genus Triticum; species Triticum aestivum. Next base: position 504,049,252 of record NC_057814.1, read on the forward strand.
CATCTTCAGGCACGCACTCCGCTACCAGAGCGTCCACGTGGTTGTCCACCCAGTCCGACAAGTTGTCTTGGATAACTCTGGGCATGGGGGCAATGGCAGCGTCAAAGTCAAAATGGGGATCGAGGTTCTGAAGGTGACAGAAGACGCGCGAGAACACACGCCCGAGGAGGCCTCGGCTCCTTTCCTCGATGAGCTCGCAAGCCCTCGCGGCCCGGTCCTCCGGGCGCGTCACGATTTCGGTGAAGAAGCGGAGGTGCCTGGCGTAATCTTCCTCATGCTGGTGAGGGGCGCTCTCCTCGCAGATAGTGCTCAGTACTCGGTTGGCTCTCACCCAGAGGTCTTGGAGCATAGAGGCATGTGAGGGAGTCCTGGATTATGGGGTCCCCGGGTGTCCGGGCTATGTGACATGGGCCAGACTGGTGGGCCGTGAAGATACAAGATAGAAGGCCTTCCCCCGTGTCCGGATGGGACTCTCCTTTGCATGGATGGCAAGCTTGGCATTCGGATGTGTAGTTTCCTTTCTCTGTAAACCGACTTTGTACAACCCTAGGCCCCTCCGGTGTCTATATAAACCGGAGGGTTTAGTCCGTAGAGGCAATCATAATCATACAGGCTAGACATCTAGGGTTTAGCCATTACGATCTCGAGGTAGATCGACTCTTGTAACCCCTATACTCATCAATGTCAATCAAGCAGGAAGTAGGGTATTACCTCCATTAAGAGGGCCCGAACCTGGGTAAACATCGTGTCCCCTGCCTCCTGTTACCTTCGATCCTCAGATGCATAGTTCGGGACCCCCTACCCGATATCGGCCGGTTTTGACATCGACATTGGTGCTTTCATTGAGAGTTCCTCTGTGCCATCGACAGAAGGCTCGATGGCTCGTTCGATCATCTACAACGATGCCGTTTCCGGGGAAGCTTTCCTCCCCGGCCAGATTTTTGTATTCGGTGGCTTCGTTCTGTGTTCCAACTTGATTGGCCACCTCGAGCAGATCTATAGCTATGCCCATGGTCATCAGATCAGTTTCGAGAACCTAAACTATGTCGCCGATATCTGAGGAGACTTGATCTTCGAAGGGTTCGCGGCCCCGACAACCGCTCTGGCCTTAGATCCGGAGCAAACCATCAGGTCCGAAGATGGGAGTTTGGAGCCCACCGGACTCTCCACTGCAAACCACATTATCAAGGATCCGGAGGCGATGGTGTCCACGGCGAACTCGGAATCAGACCGGGTTCCCCCTATCATTAAAAGGCCGGACTCACCCCTAGACTCCAGATCCGAACTCTCGAAGTCCATGCCAAGCGAGCATGTCCTAGAGGCCCTTGTCTCGGCCAGCCCCGCGGACTCTAGTTTCCCCATCCAAACCCCGCTCTTAAATGAGGCTCTAGACTTAATGCGATCCCTCGCCATTACAGAGGAATCACTTCCAAACTATGCCCAGCCAGGACTAGGGGCTGAGAGCCGGGAATTTTGCGTCCCACCCACCACCCACTTCATAGCCACTATGAGAAGCCTAAAAAAGAAGCAGCAACAGCTACAAGCGGAACATGATACACTCAACGACAGATGGACCCAGGTCCTAGTTGCGGAAGAGTATGGCCTTCAACGCCCACCAAAGAGCTATCTGAAGCGTCAACTACTACCACAATTTGACGACGAGGCCCTCGGGCCCATACCGTCAAGACATGACCATGCTGATGTACCAGACTGGCCACCACGTGGGTGAGATAAAGCGGCAACCCATGCCGAACACCAACCCGCACCACCTCGCCGTAGAGGCAGAGAGACAACGGCTCTAGGATACACCTACGACCTATGCCAGGACCTCGATAGTAGAGAAGGCCAAGCCAGATCAATCTATGGATCAAGGGGGAGTGCCCCAATGTGAGAAGACGGCCATCAGGCCTGGCGCGACAGGAACAACCTCACCCAGGCCAAAAACCGCATACGGACTTCATCCGAACTGTGTCGTGACATCGCCTGATACAGAGGCGCCGCACACCCCTTATGTTTAACTATTGAGGTAATGGAACACCAGTTACCAAAGGGTTTAAAATCGTGAACATTGAATCATATGATGGTACGACGGATCCTGCAGTATGGATCGAAGATTTTCTTCCCCACATTCACATGGCTCGCGGTGAAGATCTCCATGCCATCAAGTACCTCCCCCCTAAAACTCAAGGGACCAACACGACACTGGTTAAATAGCCTCCCAGAAAACTCTATTGGTAGCTGGGAAGATTTGGATGATGCCTTTAGAGACAACTTCCAAGGTACCTATGTTCGGCCCCCAGACGCCGATGACCTCAGTCACATAGTCCAGCAACCCGGAGAGTCAGCCCGGAAACTCTGGACCAGGTTCTTAATTAAAAAGAACCAAATTGTCGATTGTCCGGATGCCGAAGCCCTTGCGGCCTTTAAACACAACGTCCGTGACGAGTGGCTCGCCCGACACCTCTGCCAAGAAAAACCAAAGTCTATGGCAGCTCTCACTGCACTCATGACTTGCTTTTGTGCGGCAGAATATAGTTGGTTAGCTCGTATAAGCAACAACAACAGCGACCCTGGTACCTCCGAAGCGAGAGATGGCAACGACAAGCCACGACGCAACAAACACAAGCGTCGAAGCAACAATGAAGATAACGAAGACACGATGATCAACGCTGAATTCAGTGGCTCTAAACCCGGTCAGCGGAAGAAGCCATTCAAAGGAAACAAAGATGGTCCATCTAGTTTGGACAGAATACTCGATCGGCCTTGCCAGATTCATGGCACCCCTGATAAGCCTGCCAATCATACCAATAGAAATTGTTGGGCCTTTAAACAGGCCGTTAAGCTAAACACCGAATACAAGGGGAAAGGGCCGCCCAGCAAGGACGACGATGAAGAGCCTCGCCCACCGAACACAGGGGGACAAAAGAAATTTCCCCCCAAGGTAAAAACAGTAAATATGGTATATGTTACACATATCCCCAAGAGGGAGTGCAAGCGCGCGCTAAGGGACGTCTATGCCGTAGAGCCGGTCGCCCCAAAATTCAACCCTGATGAGCCTGTCCGATCACTTTTGATCGCAGAGACCATCCGACCAGTATCCATCACGGAGGTTCGGCAGCATTGGTCCTCGATCCAATTATCGACGGATTCCATCTCACGCGAGTCCTTATGGACGGCGACAATAGTCTTAACCTTCTTTATCAGGACACTATCCGCAAAATGGGTATTGATCCGTCAAGAGTCAAACCAACTAAAACTACCTTTAAAGGAGTAATACCTGGTGTAGAGGCCCGCTGCACGGGCTCAATAACACTGGAAGTGGTCTTCGGTTCGCCGGATAATTTCCGAAGCGAAGACTTGATCTTCGACATCGTCCCTTTCCGCAGTGGCTATCACGCACTACTCGGACGGACCGCGTTCGCCCGTTTCAATGCGGTCCTGCACTATGCTTATCTAAAGCTCAAGATGCCCGGACCACGTGGCGTTATAACAGTCAATGGAAAGATGGAGCGCTCCCTCCGTACTGAGGAGCATACTGCAGCCCTCGCAGCTGAAGTACATGGTGGCCTTATCAAGCCGAATATTACACCGGCAGTCAAGACCCCGGACACCATCAAACGAGTCCATTCTACCCTATAGAATGACAGTCCGGCTTGTCCAGAGCTCGAGTAGCAATTCATCGTCCGTCAAAATCCAAAGCTGATTGTGGCATACGTATCACGCGTACATAACCACGCACTAAAGATACCGTGGGCAAAGACGGAGGCACACTAAAAACAAGGTCCACAATACAGCTCGACCCTATCTGGACCTTCATATTTCCCCCTTTTTCTTTTTCTTATTATTTTTATCTTTCAGGTTCTTTACAACCCACATCACTTTTGAATGATACCAAGGGCCCCTTTCCAGGCCCCTTATGTATACTCGATCGTTGATCCTCTCAAAGGATCATACACCAAGGCGAAAAGCGGCACAGACGTGCGGCAGAGTGTCCAAAGGATCTTCAAGATCATCTTTTCCTTTTTAGGACATGTATACAGCTTTCCCTTGTTCTCAGCATGTAAAATAGCCTTGATGCTTATGGCATCTTCTGTAAAAATACGTTTTGATGTACCAATCAGACTATAATGGAACCAATTTCGCCCAACCTTGTTCGGTATTGGTTCTTAATCAGTCTTCCCCCTTTACGTCATATTGGCATATACACCTCGACATGACTTAAATCGCCAGGGGCTCTATTCAGCCATATATATTCAAAAACAGAAAGTCCGAACACTCTCAGGGTAGACTTCGGCGTCCCGAATACTGCATTATATGCATCGGCGCCGAATCATGTCTTTGGTCAATAGTTGGGTTGCCCGGCTCCTGTGTTTACTACCTTACGTTCTGCTTGTTCGGCTAAGGTAGTAAAGGGAGAACTACTGCAATTGTGTTTCTGGTTCGCCCGGTCAAGCACCTCAGTAGAGAAAGCCGAAAACTGACTGTCATGATGCGGCGAGAGCTGGTCAGCAATTTGACGACTTACTAAATCTCTAGCGGTTTCTTCTATATTACATGAAGGACTGGCTATCTTCCAGTCACGCGCATAAGGCATCCAAGTTCGGATAGCCGCATAGGCACCAGGGGCTATCTTACAGTCTCATTGTCAAATTCCTATGGCTAAGTGAGGGTGATAAAGCCGCATAGTCCGATTGCCTGGTTCGCCGCACTTACACCTCCTTTACGGACCAAGACGTTGGGTCAAGTGTGGTCATGTGCTATTCCGCACACCCCCGTAGTATCTATGTGGGGGCTGAAGCCGAGGACTGACAAACTCTCAGGGATAAAAACGGACGCACAGGAGGAAAAATACTTTAAGATAAAAGGCATAAATATATTACAAAGGCTTGGTTTATAATACAACATCTGGGCAGTTCGGATACATTCACTCGAATATAATGTCCTTCGAGCATTGACCCTCTATCAAACGAGCACCCTCTAGGACGTCTTGAAAATAGCACTCCGGCTTGCGGTGGTGCTTGCCTCCGAGTGGACCCTCAACTGCCACGACGGCGGCCTTCATCTTCGCCCAGTGCATCTTGACACGGGCAAAGGCCATCCGCGCACCTTCTATGCACGTCGAGCACTTCACAGCCTCAACTCGGGGCAAGGCGTCACCGAGTCGCTTGGCCAGGCCGAAGTATCTGCTAGGAATGGGTACAGCTTGCCATAGCCGGACTATGATGTCCTTCGTGGCTGAACCAGACATCCTATGCAGCTCCGCCAGCTGCATCATCTGGTTATTTAGCAGCGCTGGCCGCTCCGGCGCCAGGTACTGCGACCAGAAGAGTTTCTTCGTCGTGTTCCCTTCTTGGGACCGGAAATGCTGTGCGGCGTCGGCAGCACTCCGTGGGAGATTCGCAAAGGCGTTTGGAGCACTCCATAGTCGATTTAGCAAAACATATCTCCGACCGCCAAATATACTCTGTAAAAGAAAAGGCTTACCAACCGCTATTTGTTCGGCTTGCTTGATCTCCTCACGAGCCGCCTGGGACTCGGTACGTTCCTCCTTGGCCTCTTGGAGAGCCTTGTCGAGTTCGGTTGCCTGGGCCTTATTCTGCTCGTCCAAGGACTCGCACTTGTCGGCGGCGTCCTTGAGCTCTTGCTCCACCTCGGTCACCCTCTCCTCATACTGGCGGCGGCCGACCTGTTCGGCCTTTAAATCCGCAGCCGCTTTGTCTGCGGCCACTTTTCTCATTTTCGCCTCCTCCTTGGCTTCGGCAAGGGCACTCTTGAGGGCCTCGACCTCGGTCGCGCTTCCTACAATCATACACATAGCAGGACATGAGCTTACACTCTGAGTTTGCATTACAATTCAGGCTTGTAAGGGATGTTTTAAAAAGTATAACTTGCACCTCCTTGAACCGCTTGTTAACGTGGTAAATCTGATCGTCAACCAGCTTCAGCTTCCGCTTGAGTTCGGAAACTTCAGCGGCCTGGGCGGAAGTCGCTAACAGTGAAACCTGTTTAGCAAAATAGATAAGTATGTTATCTCCGGTGAATATTTGATCCTCTATCTAGCCTCTTTTTCAAAAAGCCGAACAGAGTCTCAGGGGCTACTATCTATACACAGGCATCTTTTTTGCAGATGCAAAAGTTGCTAAGAACATTATCGCATACCTCAAAGCCTGTTAACAGGCTGGTGAAAGCTTCGTTCATCCCGCTTTTGGCGGACTGAACATTTTCAACCACCGTACCTATCAGGGTACGGTGCTCGTCCAAGACGGAAGCGCTACGAAGTGCTTCGCTCAAAGTGTCCGGCGCCTCCGGATTGATGGAGGACGCCGGCGGAGTCGGCAATCCCTCCTCCTTCAAAGGGGGCTGCTCGCTCGATTCCGGAGACGTGTGTGTCTCCGGAATGGTATTCGAATGGGGACCGGACTGGTCCGGGCCCCCGTCATCAGTTTCCATGGGGTCTGTGCGCCCCATGTTCTCGGCAGCCGAGGCATTACCCTCTGGCGCCGTGTCAGCGGCCTTCCGCACCTCTCCCTGGCCCGGAGAGGTTCGTAGGGATAACACCTCGGTGTCAACCGCGGCATGTGGCGGGGAGGCTCGCGGAGGCGTTTCGCTCTCCATCATCTCCGGCGCCAAAGAGTTCCCCGAAGACGATGATTGTTGGGGGAGATCACGGGCCGGACTGAAATACATAAATGATATGTTATCCTACAATTTGTAAAAGGCCGGACATATTCATAGTATCTTTGAATACTTACAATTCGTCCAGGGGCTTCGCCGTGGGGTGCCACTGGGGGTTGACTTCAGCATCCGAGTCTGAGCCATCCGAGAGGGATATCTTCCCCCTTTTGCACGCCTCCGCCTCTAGGTCGTAGGAGGCCGCCCTCTTTTTCTTCTTCTCCTTGAGGAGAGAATTGCTCTCTTCCTCCTCCTCCTCTTCGTCTTCATCTCCCTCGTGGGAGGAGAGAGCTTCCGTATTTCTGGACACCGCATCCGAAGTACCTTTATGGAGGAGGCCACTTTTAGCCTCCTTGCCCTTCTTCTTGGCCTTCTTCTCCGGCGCCTGGTACGGCGCCGGGACCATCATCCTCGTTAGCAGAGGAACGGCTGGGTCTTCGGGTAGCGGAGCCGGACATCGGATCCGCTCCGCCTTCTTTGTCCAGCCCTGAGGGAAGAATGGAATGCTCATCATACCCCTTGGGGTTACAAATTGAAGTTATGTTTGGAAATCATAAACTTGCTGGAGTGGCCGGATGAGCGCAGTCGAGGCCGATGTCTTCGGTCGTCTCAGGCCACGACTTCTGGGCCTTGAAAAGCAGCTTCCAGATATCTTCGTGCGTCGTGCCGAAGAATCGCTGCAGGGTCCGAGGGCCAGCCGGATTGAACTCCCACATGTGGAGAGGCCGGCGCTGGCAGGGGAGAATCCGGCGAAAAAGCATCACCTGATGACATCAGTAAGAGTGACGTTCTTCTCCATCATATTCTTGATGCGCTTCTGTAGCATCATCACCTCATCGGGCGACGCCCAATCCAGGCCCTTGTTAATCCACGATGCAAGCCGCATTGGAGGCCCGAATTTAAACTCGGGAGTAGCGGCCCATGTGGTGTCGTGAGGTTCCGTGATATAGAACCACTCCTGTTGCCATCCCTTCACGGTCTCCACAAAGGCCCCCTTTGGCTAGGTGACGTTAGGGAGCTTGCTCACCATGGCGCCAACCGCAGTCTGCATGTTGCCCTGCGACCACGTTCGACTTCACATTGAAGACCTTAAGCCATAGGCCGAAGGGGGGGATGCGGAGGAGCGCCTCGCACACAACGATGAACACCAAAATATGGAGAAAGGAATTTGGGGCTAGTTCGTGGAAATATAGACCATAATAGAACATGAGGCCACAGATGAAAGGATGGAGGGGAAGCCCTATTCCACGGAGAAAGTGGGGGATAAACACCACCCTCTCATTGGGCTCCAGAGTAGGGATGATCTGCTTTTTGGCAGGAAGCCGATGCGCGATGTTCGCGGCCAAGTACCCCGCTTCCCGGAGTTCCTTGACGTTCCTCTCCGTGATGGAGGAAGCCATCCACTTGCCCTGCGAGCCGGATCCGGCCATGGCTGGGAGTGTTTGGTGGCTACGGAAAAGATCGAAACTTGGGCGCTGGAGCTCGAGGACGGAAGGGCTGAGGAAGAAGAAGGCGTGGGGTAAAAAGATGGGTCCTTATCCCCTTATAAAGGCAGTGAATATCAAGCGCCCCCTCGCAAGCCTTAAAACTCGCCTATTCCCAAGGGGTCATGCGAACGACACGGTTGGAATACCCAAACCCGTATTGATGAGAATCCCGCAATAAGGGGACATGATCACTGCTTTGACAAGGCGTGTCAATAGAGGCCGCGCCTCGAAACGCGAAGTGGGAGGCCACAAAACGGTTCAAAATAATGATAAGGCCAGACGTAACGTCTCGCCGAAAAAGCGGTCAGTGGACATGACTTATTTTGTTTAAGTATTTCACCCTTGTGGTTCAGGGTTGTAACTGTTATACAGAGCCGGGATATAGTTCTCTTGTTCAACTACTTTGGAGTATTCGGAGGAGGAACCCGCCTTGCAACGCCGATGACAATCTGCGCGCCGGACACATCGTCATTGAAGCCTGGTTCAGGAGCTACTGAGGGAGTCCTGGATTAGGGGGTCCCCGAGCGTCCAGGCTATGTGACATGGGCCGGACTGGTGGGCCGTGAAGATACAAGATAGAAGGCCTTCCCCCATGTCCGGATGGGACTCTCCTTTGCGTGGATTGCAAGCTTGGCGTTCGGATGTGTAGTTTTCTTTTCTGTGTAAACCGACTTTGTACAACCCTAGGCCCTCCGGTGTCTATATAAACCGGAGGGTTTAGTCCGTAGAGGCAATCACAATCATACATGCTAGACATCTAGGGTTAGCCATTACGATCTCGAGGTAGATCGACTCTTGTAACCCCTATACTCATCAAAGTCAATCAAGAAGGTTGTAGGGTATTACCTCCATTAAGAGGGCCCGAACCTGGGTAAACATCTTGTCCCTGTCTCCTGTTACCTTCGATCCTTAGACGCACAGTTCGGGATCCCCTACCTTAGAAGCATACGCGCCCTCACCCGAGAGGAGAATCGGGCGGTCCGTGCCATGGCCGGACTGCCACGGAAGGAGGAGAAGTAGGACAACGACGGCGAGGACAGCTCCAGCAACGAGCAGATCCGACTCGACCTGTACGGCGTCTGCGACCGGTACTTCCGTGAGAAGGACGACAAGGGCGCCAGAAAGGGCAAGGGCACCCGTTGATGAACTCCATCATAGCCAAACATGCCCAATTTGGGTAGTCTGATGTCATGTTTAGTTGATAGTAGTGATGATGTTATCGGGCGTTGTGTGTGCATAGACGTAGTTGCATGAATTTGTATGGATTTGAGATATGTTAATTGAGGTGTCCGGATGTGGATTTTATTATTTAAGGGTTGTCCGGTCAGTGTCCGCGGACACGCCTGGACACGCCTAGGCGCGTCTGCGGGGGTTTCAGGGGCCGGATTTGTGAAGTCCGGCTGATGCTCTTACGGACCTCTCCGAGATTCATCTCGCATGGTGCCGGATTCGGCTGGCCCAGTGCTTCCTTTCCACTCTTACAAAAGAAATGTTTTTTTTCGTCTCCATGGAATTTTTTTCCGGTAAAAAGGTCTTTGCACAGGCAGCGGCCGCTGAATGCGGACCGGTCCGGCCCAGGCTCCTCCTATAAAATGCGCCCGTGCCCTCGTCAACGAGGGCCACGCCAGGTGCCCACCAGCCACCACCAGCAGCTCGATTTAGTACTCGTTCTCTGGAGATCACGCTGCACAAGATCGGCAAAGAGCGAGGCCGATCGGGATGGCGGACAACGTCGTGGGTGCCTACTACTACCCGCCGTTGGAGGTAGCCGCCGCCGAGCTCGGCGAGACCGCCGGGTCCAAGCTCGACGACGATGGCCGCAACAAGCGCACCGGTACGTAAGAACCCTGCCTCATCTCATGGTGTACAGTACTTGATTGTTGGTTTCTCAGTCTGACTAAGCGATACCGGTGTTTGCAGGCACGATGTGGACGGCGAGCTCGCACATCATCACGGCGGTCATCGGGTCCGGGGTGCTGTCGCTGGGGTGGACTATCGCGCAGCTCGGCTGGGTTGCCGGCCCCGCCGTCCTGCTCCTCTTCTCCCTCATCACCTACTTCACCTCCTGGCTGCTCGCCGACTGCTACCGCTCCGGCGACCAGAGCAATGGGGAGCGCAACTACACCTACATGGACGCCGTCAACGCCAACCTCAGCGGCGTGAAGGTCCAGATCTGCGGGGTGCTGCAGTACGCCAACATCGTCGGGGTAGCCATCGGCTACACCATCGCCGCCTCCATCAGCATGCTGGCGATTAAGAGGGCCAATTGTTTCCACCGCAACGGCCACGCCGACCCCTGCAAGGTCTCCAACGTTCCCTACATGATCATCTTCGGCGTAGCCCAGGTCTTCCTCTCCCAGATCCCCGACTTCGACCAGATCTCCTGGCTCTCCATGCTCGCCGCCGCCATGTCCTTCACCTACTCCTCCATCGGCCTCGGCCTCGGCGTCGTCCACGTCGTAGGTAGGTGATTATGTACACTGATCTATCGATGAGTGATTATGATACCTCAATAATAGTCAACAATGTGTTAACAAATTACGCATGCATGGATGCAGCTAACGGAGGTATGAAGGGCAGCCTGACCGGCATCACCATCGGCACGGTGACGCCCATGCAGAAGGTGTGGCGCAGCCTGCAGGCGTTTGGAGACATCGCATTCGCCTACTCCTACTCCCTCATCCTCATCGAGATCCAGGACACCATCCGGGCGCCGCCGCCGTCGGAGTCCACGGTCATGAAGCGCGCCAACATGGTCAGCGTCGCGGTGACCACGGTCTTCCACATGCTCTGCGGCTGCATGGCCTACGCGGCCTTCGGCGAAGCAACGCCCGGGAACCTTCTCACGGGGTTCGGCTTCTACGAGCCCTTCTGGCTCCTCGACGTGGCCAACGCCGCCATCGTCATCCACCTCGTCGGCGCATACCAGGTGTACTGCCAGCCCCTGTTCGCCTTCGTGGAGAAGTGGGCGGCGAAGAGGTGGCCGGAGTCCAAGTACGTCACCAGCAAGGTGAAGGTCCCGCTCTTCCAGACGTACAAGGTGAACATGTTCCGGGCGACGTGGCGGACGGCATTCGTGGTGGCGACGACGGTGGTGTCCATGATGCTGCCCTTCTTCAACGACGTGGTGGGGTTCTGGGCGCGCTGGGGTTCTGGCCGCTCACCGTCTACTTTCCCGTGCAGATGTATGTGGTGCAGAAGAACGTGCCCAAGTGGAGCACGCGGTGGGTGTGCCTGCAGATGCTCAGCCTCGGATGCCTCGCCATCTCCCTCGCCGCCGCCGCGGGGTCCATTGCCGGCATCAAGTCCGACCTCAAGGTGCACCACCTGTTCAAGTCATAATCGACGTTTGACGATCATGCACGCACGCACGCACCGAAGTGTGAAAGCTCACTTTGGCTGGAGGGTGAAAGCCAAAGTTGGTCAAAAAGAAGAGCGACAAGATAGCGAAGTACTTTTTTTTTTAAATATAGCGAAGTACTAGTTGCCTAAGAAAATGTCACCGGAGTGTCAGCAGTGTGTCAACAATTAATTTCCTTGTGTGTCTGTCGTCTGTTGTCACCCTGAGTTCGGACTCTTTGTGTCATGTTCAGATCACACCAACCTCGGCCGATCCGAAGCTAAAGTTGATCCACCGCTATTTTCGGAACTGGGTTGAAATCTCCGAAGAATCTTCATTCTTTTGTAAGAGTGGAAAGGAAGCACTGGGGCCAGCCGAATCCGGCATGCTGCGAGATAATCTCGGAGAGGTCCGTAACGTCGTGGCGTTCGAAGATCCCGGACGGCATTTTGGGCGATGTATCCTTTGCCTTTCCGGTGAGATTCCAGTTGCCAAGTCTCGTCGACACTCTTGAGTGGGTTTGTGCTGGCGGCCTGGCGGTTTCACGGTCACGGCCACCCCTGGCCCTCTGCAGTCGCTGTCACAGAATCTGTGGTTGGCGCCGACGGTAGCATGCAACCGTGCATACAAAGGGGGCAAAAAACTCACGAGTAAAATATATAGAGGAATATGGGCATGGCCCCGTATATGTTTGGTTTCTAACCATACCGTCACTTCTCAACTTAGAGCAACTCCAACAGTTTCTGTAAATTTCTTCTTGTAAATGTGGTTTGACGGGATGTTAATTTTTTTAGGGAAACTTTGACATGTGAGGAATTTTCTCTGTTCATGTAAAACTTTTTCTAAAAACGGTTTTTGACGGTGGCACGACGGGTGACGGTGTCCTGAATTAGGGGGTGCCAACCTAGTTGGCCCACAGTCGGCGGGCGGAGCATATGGGCCACTATTCTCACCAGGAAGGTCTACGGAAACCTCGTACCTCGACGCGATCAAGATAGACTATGGCGAAGACTTGACCTGTACTCCAAGGTAAGTTTCAGCCGCCGCCATGTGCATCTTTAGATCGGAAACCGACCTTGTGTAATCCTAGGTACCCTGTTTGGCGTGTATATAAGCTGAGGGGTTTAGCCTATAGGGGGGATCAATCATAATCAGATCCACCTAGCCCTAGTGACGGTGTCCTGGACTAGGGGGTCCTGGCCCAGCCGAACTAATGTATGGGCCGGACCACCAGCCCGTTAAGGAGGAGGGACTCTGGAGGGCTTCAAAGTGCGGCAATCGAAGACTTGGCGTGTGCTTTAAGCATATCTGATTAGATTCGGCATGTAACTCTTAGATGAAAACTGACCATGTGTAAGCCTAGATACCCCTGGTGCCTATATAAATAAGAGGGTTTAGTCCGTAGAGGCCATCCATACACCCATTCATACATTCATCATGCCCCTAGGGTTTAGACCACAACTCACAATCTCGAGTTAGATCAACTATGTACTTTGATACTTCCACAATATAAGCAAGAGCGGGATGTACGGTTTTACCTCCATAGAGAGGGCTCGACCTTGGTGTCGGTGTAAAAACCAGTAGACCTCGGGGTAGGGGTGAGGGAGACCTCGATTTGGGGGTCCTCACGTGTTCGGCCTACTCGGACATGGTCCGGGCTAATGGGTCGTGAAGACAGAACGGAGGATCATTCCCCATCTTCGGGTAGGACTCCTGGATGCGTGCACAGCAAGAGTGGAGTCCGGTGTGCTGTTTCCTACCTTTGTAAACCGACTCTGTATCCCTCCGGTGTATATATAAATCGAAGGGTTAGGTCTGTAGAGATCATCAGAATTCATATAGGCTAGACATTTTGGGTTTAGCCATTATGATCTCGAGGTAGATCGACTCTTGTAACCTTATACTCATCTAATACAATCAAGAAGGAAGTAGGGTATTACGTCCATTAAGAGGGCCCGAACCTGGGTAAACATCGTGTCCCCTCCCTCCTGTTACCTTCGATCCTCAGACGCACAGTTCGGGAACCCCTACCTGAGAACAGCCGGTTTTGACACCGACAGCATGCTCACGCTGCAACGTTCATCGGCGACACGTCTCGTCCGCGTTCTTCTTCGCGAGGGATGCGACGCCGTCAATCTGTGACTGGAGGTAGAGCAGGTCGGCGCGCGCGGAGGCCAGGTCGGCCTGGGCGGAAGTCTGAGCTGCCACAGCGGCCCTCTCGCGCTGCTCCGCCTCGTCTAGTTTCTTCCTAAGGGCGGTGGTCCTGCCCTTAGGCGCAACCTCCAAGAACACCAGCGCCAGGCGGTGCTCATCGGCAAGATCTGCACGAGCCTTTGCCACCCCCCGGCCAACCTCCTCCTGGATCTTGGCTTCACGCACGGTGAAGGCGTCCTCAGCCGCGGCCTCCTGGCGCTCCCTCGTCTCTAGCTGCTCGAGCTCGAGGCTGCGCTCGGAGGCCTCCAGCATCAGCGCCTCCTCGCGTTTCTGGATCTCATTCTCTTCGTAAGGCGCTCCCCTCATTGACGCCAAGACGGCCCTGTGTGCCTCAATCCGCTGCTCAAGGGCAGCGTTCAAGGCAAGGAGTTCTCGTTTGCGCACCTCGGCAGCCTCGCGGTGATGGTCGGCTACCCTGGCCTCCTCCAAGGCCCGGGCGCAGGCCTCGCGTGAGGTCGCAACGAACACCTCGGCCTTCGCATTGGCGCACCCATGCTGAAGATGCCCGAGGTTGATGGCCACCTTCAACTGATGCCATTCGTCCGCCAGCCGAAGGTCCTCTGTCTCAAGGCGGGCGTCGACGTTGACCAGCTCTTCTCCAAGCCGCCTCAGCGCGCCCATTGCCTCCCGGAAGAGCTCGTGGCGTACAACACCGCGCCCACACGCGCGAGCTCCAGAGTATGGACAAATCCATTCTTCACGCCGGGGGTTATTCGGGAGGCTTGAGATGGCCTGCGCGCCCCTGGCGGGGGGCTGAAGGCTGGCGCCTTCCTCGCCACCCTCCGGGCATCAGCGGGGGCGCCGGATGGCGTGGCCTCGCCACTCGAAGATGAAGCCAAGGCTAGGATCACCCAACCACCGGTGACAACCAACGGAGGGGCCCTCGGCACGCCTTCTGCACCCCAGGGCAGACCACGAAGGAGTGACGACAGGAACGCAGGATCAAGGCCCCCCGTCGGCACGTCCGCCTCCAGACAGGCCCTGTGCCCCGCACGGTGGTCCGGTGAGGGGAGCTCGAGACCAGGGTGAGCCGAGGACAGGTGGAGGCCGCTCCTTAGGAGATCTCACTGCCGCAGATGAAGGGATCCTGAAGGGCCATTGTTAGGAAAGGATGCAACGCACAGAGAATCGCGAGGTAGAGGTACTTACTCGTCTAAAGCTATATACTTCCTCTGCTTCAGCGGCCGCTAAGCGTCACCACCGCAGCAGGGAGGCCCCTTTCTCTTACGGAGCGCCTCGAAGTTCAGGCGCAGTTGGCCGAAGCCCAGGGCGCGGCCGTCGGCATCTGGGGTGAGCTGCGGAGCCCCTGGAGTGGCGACCTCAGGTGCATAGGCCATGTCAGCTCCCCGCCCACCACCTAAGGACCGCTTCCCCAAGCTTCAGGAGCGGCAACCTCGGGAGCCTCGGATCGCGTCGGCTCTTTAGTTGCCTCTTCAGGACGCCTCACCCGAGCTTTAGGAGCTGCCATTGCAGGAGCACCGGGCTGCGTCACTTCATCGGCGGCTGCCCTGGCGACACTCGGCGGCGCCCGCCCCCTAGCATCCACCTCCGGGGCGTGCGCCGCGGGAACGACAGGCAAAGGGACCACAAGGACAGGGTTCTCGCGGGGCCCCTCAAGTCCGGCCGGGCGCAACCCCCATTCGTCAAAGAGGGGCATCTGCCTCACGAACCCCTCCGTGTTCTAGCAGCAGTACAGGAGGCAGCCCTACTTCGGAAGTGCGGCTGGCGCGGGGTCGCCCGTTAGGAGCTCGAGCACCGTGCATAGTCTCTCGGGAGGAAGTCCAGGTACATGGAGCCTCATGGGGTCCCTGCTGCCGGCGAAGGTCCACATCCGTCGAGAATGGCGCTGAAGAGGACAATGCGGCACTGGACGAACTCCTTCACCACCATGGGCGCTGTCACCCCAAGCTCCTTCAACCTGGTCAGCCGGCGCCAAACGTGGGCAAGCCGAGGGTCGACAAGCTTCACGTGCCCCCACCCGGAGCGAGGTACAACCGGCGCCCGGGGAAGCAAGAGAAGGGAGTTGAGCACGCTGACATCCACGAACACCCACCGCTTCCGGAATCCACTTATAACCGGCGAGAGCTCAAAGTTGATCCTTGAGCTGGTTGTCACCGCCACAGCCTGAAAGGTTACGCACCCCGAGCACTGACGGGCGTCCGTCGGGTGAAGCGAGAAGACATGGCGAAACAAGGCCACGAAGGGAGCAATGCCCACCATGGCCTCGCAGATGAAGGCAAAGACAACAAGGAGAATGATGGATTGGGGATCTAGATGCAGCGCGTGGACCTGGTACTGCGAGATCATAGCATTTAAGAAAATAGAGAAGGGGGAATCAGGCCTGCCAAGAGGGCGTGGAGATGAATGGGGATCTCGGTGGCCGCCATGTCAACCATGGCGCGGGAAGCAGGCCAAGCCACTGTCGTATTCCACTCATTGGAACTGGCAGCGAGCGCCGGACGGATCTTGTCCAGTATCTCCCGATTGACCACCATTTGACTGCTCGAGGGCGGGCTCGAAGGCCAGCGGAGATTCGACCGGGGCGCGGGTTTTACCCTTCTTCTTCCTCGTCAACCTCGGCGCCATGTCGAAAGGGGAGGACCGGCATTGACATCAGAGCCGAGAAGGTGGAGGAGCCAAGGGAGTGCGTGACAAGCAATGAAGACGAAGCTGAGCCGGCGATGGCGACCGCCAAGCTCGGCGAATATCAAGGCTACATGGGGAAGTGGGGGTGACCACGTCCCATCAATCGCCACGCGTCGACCGAGGCCGTAAGCAGATGGGGCCCGCGGCACTCCACACTTGCCCTTTGGCTTCGCCTCGAAGCCAAGTTTGAGTGCGCCTTGGGCCCGGGGGCTACTGTCGGCGTCCTGGGAACGGGGGTACCCAGACTTGCCTGCCTGCGGCCCACGGCGTGGCTCCGTCAACGGCCCGGTATGGCCCAGCTTCAGCAAAAACAACTCAAGACCCTCGCGAGGGGCCAAGCCTCGCGAGGCGGACGACACCAAGACCTCCCTGGGGGCGGCCTCACTAGGCTGGCTCCCGAGGAGCGGAGATATCTATGCAAGGTGCACCTCGCGAGGTTCATATGACGTGAGCCATGACGGCCAAGGCCGGGCAGGTGCCAACGGGTTCAGTGTACCAGTTTCCTCTTTGGTGCTAAGGAGGCAAGCACAAGAGCAGGGTCCCGAGGAATCAACCAAAGGTTTCCACATCGGTGCAACAAGACCAAGACCACCAGGACGGCAGGACGGAGGTCATCGATACGTCTACAATGTATTGTGTTGGACTCTAATTTGCATGATTTGAATGAAACAAACCCCGGACTGACGTTGTTTTCAGCATAACTACCATGGTGTTGTTTTTGTGCAGAAATAAAAGTTCTCGGAATAAAGTGAAACTTTGTGAGGATTTTTTATGGAATAAATGAAGAATTTTGGAGCCAACAACCACCATAGAGGGGCCCCTGGTTGGGCACAACCCACCACGGCGCGCCCCCCTCTCCTAGCGCGCCCAGGTGGTTTGTACCCACCTAGTGGCTCCGCTGACGACCCCCTGATACTATAAATTCACATTATTCCAAAAAAAATCAGGGAGAAAGAATTATCACGATCCACGAGACGGAGCCGCCGCCAAGCCTATTCTTCCTCGGGAGGGCAGATCTGGAGTCCGTTTGGGGCTCCGGAGAGGGGGATCTTCGTTCTTCGTCATCACCAACCAATCGCCATCGCCAATTCCATGATGCTCCCCACCGGGAGTGATTAATTCCTTCGTAGGCTCGCTGGTCGGTGAGGAGTTGGATGAGATTCATCATGTAATCGAGTTAGTTTTGTTAGGGCCCGATCCCTAGTATCTACTATGTTCTTAGATTGATGTTGCTATGACTTTGCTGTGCTTAATGCTTGTCACTTTGGGCCTGGGTGCCATGAACTCAGATCTGAACCGTTTATGAATTCATCATTATATCCATGTTTTAGATCCGATCTTACAAGTTATAGTCACCTACTACGGTTATGATCCGACAACCCCGGAGTGACAACAACCGGGCCCACTCTCGGTGATGACCGTACTTTGAGGAGTTCATGTATTCACTATGTGTTAATGCTTTGTTCCGGTTCTCTATTAAAAGGAGGCCTTAATATCCCTTAGTTTCCAATATGGACCCCGCTGCCATGGGAGGGTAGGACAAAAGATGCCATGCAAGTTCTTTTAATAAAGCACGTATTACTATTTACGGAATACATGCCTATATTATATCGATGAACTAGAGCTAGTGCCGTATCGCCCTAGGTTATAACTGTTACATGATGAATATCATCCAACGAGTCACCAATCCAATGCCTACGAATTTATCCTTATTGATCTTGCTGCGTTACTATTGCTATCATCACTGTTACACTTGCTACAAAATTACTGCTATCACTGTTACTGTTACCGTTGCTGCTGTTACTACAATCAAAACTATCAAACTACTGTGCTACTGATCACCTTGCTGCAGATAATTAGTCTCCAGGTGTGGTTGAATTGACAACTCAGCTGCTAATACCTTCAAATATTATTTGGCTCCCCTTGTGTCGAATCTATAAATTTGGGTTGAATACTCAACCCTCGAAAACTGTTGCGATCCCCTATACTTGTGGGTTATCAAGACATTTTTCTGGCCCCGTTGCCGGGAAGCATAGCTATATTTGTTGAGTCACTTGGGATTATTATCATATTATCACTATAAAGAATCTGAAGGATCCAAAGACTAAGATTTATCCCTCAAAGACGAGGGGAGGTAAGGAACTGCCATCTAGTTCTGCTTTAGATTCACCTTCTGTTATGAGTAAACTTGCAACACCACCACATGCTATGAATTCTAATATGTCGCAAGTTATTGATGATGCTACTTCTACTATGAATGATGCTTATGATGATGGTAGTACCTTGCTTGATAATGATGATGTGCCACTTGGTGAATTTCTTGATGAACAAATTGCTAGAGTAATACAACATGATGTTGTTGAATCTGATGATGAGCTTGAACTGAAACTCCTGAAACACCTTCCTAGATATGCATTGCCTAAGGTACCGGAAGGTTATGTTATGAGTGAAGAAGCAACTAGAGATACTCTTACTTGTAAGGATAGAGATGATCTAGAGAAATTACTATGCAAGTATAAAGAAAAATCTCTGAATGCTAGAATGAAATGTGATCCTAAGTTTCCTACTTCACCTATCTATATTGCTGATAAGGATTGTGAATTCTCTGTCGACCCAAAGTTAATTACTCTGGTTGAATCTGATCCTTTCCATGGTTATGAAACTGAAACTGTTGTGGCACATCTTATTGAGTTGAATGATATAGCCACCCTTTTTACTCATGATGAGAAAACTCGTTGTTACTTTATTCTCAAATTATTTCCTTTCTCATTAAAGGGTGATGCTAAAGCTTGGTACAATACTCTTGCTCCTGATTGTGTGCGTAGTCCCTAAGATATGATTTATTACGTCTCTGAAAAATATTTCCCTGCTCATAAGAACAAGCTGCCTGTGACGCCCGGATAATTATGCTACAGTAACCCTACGCTAATGATGCCACATGACGTCTGTTAGTGTTGATAATCTCGCGTTAGTTCAAAACCGGATTCAAATTCAATTTCAAAATATGGCAAACAATAAAAGTTTTCAAAAACTAAAACTAAAATGTTCGGGTTGTTTCAAATAAATCGTAAGCAATTATGGTGGAGAGACCAAGCTTTGATAAAAATGTTTAAAGGCTCTAAAGTAATTAAAACAACAACTATGACAATTAATTAAATGCCTTTTAAAATTAATAATAATGCAAACTATTTTAATCAGGTGTCAAACTTTTTGGGGCAGTAGAATAAATTATAACATTAATTTAGGTGTTGTATTTATATTTTATAAAACAAAAATTAAAAGAATAAAATAGAAAAGAAAATAGATAAAGAAAAAAAAATAGAAAAGAAACAAAAAAAAGAAAAGGGGAAAGACAAAGCCCCCCCTTCCCCTGGGCCATTCGGCCCAACTCGCCACCCAGGCCACCAGGAGGCCCACCCCGCACTCCCCATATCCCCCACCCCCCGAAACCCTAGCCCAACCACCCACTCCCCCTCGCTCTCTACCCGATCCCCTTCTCCTCCCCGTCTGGATCGGGCGCACGCCCCGCCCCCGACGCGGTCGCCCCCTCCCTCGCCCGGAGCCTCCGCCGGCGCACACCGTCGCCACCCCGATGCCACGCCCCATGCTCGCTGTCGCCCACTCCCCCCTCGATCTGGATCGAGATCGAGGGCTCGACCCGCCGTCGCCGTTCGCCATCACTGCCACCCGAAGACACGCCGTCGCCGGAGCACCACCACCACCCGGGCCTCGTCGCCTCCTTCCCTGCATCGTCGTCGTCTCCGTCCGCCTCCCCAAGCCCACAGCCCTTTTTCCCTACGGACCCGCGGTGAGGCCCCGGGCTCCCGCCCCCTCTCCTCGCACTCCCTCCGCCCCCCTGCGACTGTCGCCGCGCCTCGTGCGTTCCGTCCCCGCGCCCCGGCGCCCCTGAACGCGCCCATGGCCGCGCCCCCGTGCCCTGTCTCTCCCGCCCGCACGCGCGCGCACTGCCGCGCCTGCCTGTGGCCACCCTCGCCCCCAGGCCGCTCCCGTGCGAGCTCCCTGCGCCGGGCCCGCCTGCCGTTGGCCGCCACCGGCCGCCGCTCCCCGTGCCCCACTCCGGTGCCGCCCGCGCCGCCGCGGATGCGCCGCACCGGCCGCGTCCCGCGCCCGCGGCCTTCGCCGCGCCTGACTCCGGCCGCCCCTGGCCACTGGCACCCCCCCTCCCCTTACTCCGGCGCCCTGCTGTGGCCGCCGGCACCCAGTCGGGTGCGCCCCTGCCGGCCACGCCCGCAGCGCCCATTCGGGCGCCCGCACGCCCATGTGCCCGCTTAGCCCCAGGTGCCACTGACCCCTGGGCCCGGACCCCTCTGGGCCACTGCCGAACGGGGCCCACGCCCCAGAACGAATTTAAAAAAATTGATTTAAAAAATAAAAATAATAAAAATAATAAACTAGTTAATAAAAATAAATAAATAAATAAATAAAAATAAAATTAATAATAAAAAAATAATAAAAATAAATTTAATTAATTAATTAATTAATTAACTAAATTAATTAAGTTAATTAATCCTGTTTAAATTAATCTAATTAATTAGTTAATTTAATTAAACATTAATTATTTAGCTAAACCCTAATTAACCTAAACAGAGAATGACAGGTGGGTCCCATTGGACCCACATGTCAGTTTGACTTAGTCAACCCCAGTTGACTGCTGATGTCAGCATGACATCATGCTGATATCATAAATCCAAATTTCGAATTAAATTAAATAATTAATTAAATTCCAGAAATTAATAAAATCTTTAGAAAATCATATCTTTTAATCCGTAACTCGGATTAAAATATTTTCAACATGAAGGTTGCTCAGAACGACGAGACGAATCCGGATACGCATTCCGTTCGTCCACCACACCTCCCTAACCTATCGAACTCGCAACTTTCCCCCTCCGGTCCATCTGTCCGAAAACGCAAAACATCGGGAATACTTTCCCGGATGTTCCCCCCCTTCGCCGGTACCACCTACTGTCGCGTTAGGACACACCTCGCACTGCTCATTGTCATGTCACGCATCGTCATTTTTATGTTTACATTGTATTTACTGTTTCTTCCCCCTCTTCTCTCCGGTAGACTACGAGACCGACACTGCTGCTGCCCAGTTCGACTACGGAGTTGACGACCTCTCCTACTTGCCAGAGCAACCAGGCAAGCCCCCCCTTGATCACCAGATATCGCCTATTCTTCTCTATACTGCTTGCATTAGAGTAGTGTAGCATGTTACTGCTTTTCGATATCCTATCCTGATGCATAGCCTATCCTTGCTACTACTGTTGTTACCTTTACCTGCAATCCTACATGCTTAGTATAGGATGCTAGTTTTCCATCAGTGGCCCTACATTCTTGTCCGTCTGCTGTGCTATACTATCGGGCCGTGATCACCTGGGTGGTGATCACGGGTATATACTTATATACTATATACATGACACATGTGATGACTAAAGTTGGGTCGGCTCGTAGGAGTACCCGCAAGTGGATCTTTGTGGCGGAGCGACAGGGCAGGTTGAGACCACCTAGGCGAGAGGTCGGCCTGGCCCTGGACGGCGTCCGCGGTTACTTCGACATAACACGCATAACGAGTTCTTGGTATTTGATCTGAGTCTGGCCATTTGGTCTATACGCACTAACCATCTACGCGGGAGTAGTTATGGGTATCCCGGCGTCGTGGTATCAGCCGAAGCCTTCATGACGTCAGCGACTGAGTGGCGCGCGCCGGATTGGACTGGAACGCCACTAGGCTAGGTCTGCTTCCGGACGCGTACGCAACGTGCAGGTGTGCATAGGGCGATGGGCCCAGACCCCTGCGCGCATAGGGTTAGACCGGCGTGCTGACCTCTCTGTTGTGCTTAGGTGGGGCTGCGACGTGTTGATCTTCCGAGGCCGGGCATGACCCAGAAAAGTATGTCCGGCCAAATGGGATCGAGCGTGTTGGGTTATGTGGTGCACCCCTGCAGGGAAGTTTATCTATTCGAATAGCCGTGTCCCTCGGTAAAAGGAAGACCCGGAGTTGTACCTTGACCTTATGACAACTAGAACCGGATACTGAATAAAATACACCCTTCCAAGTGCCAGATACAACCCGGTGATCGCTCTCTAACAGGGCGACGAGGAGGGGATCGCCGGGTAGGATTTATGCTATGCGATGCTACTTGGAGGACTTCAATCTACTCTCTTCTACATGCTGCAAGATGGAGATGGCCAGAAGCGTAGTCTTCGACAGGACTAGCTATCCCCCTCTTATTCTGGCATTCTGCAGTTCAGTCCACTGATATGCCCCTTTACACATATACCCATGCATATTTAGTGTAGCTCCTTGCTTGCGAGTACTTTGGATGAGTACTCACGGTTGCCTTTCTCCCTCTTTTCCCTCTTTCCTTTCTACCTGGTTGTCGTAACCAGATGCTGGAGTCCAGGAGCCAGACGCCACCATCGACAACGACACCTACGACACTGGAGGTGCGTACTACTACGTGCAGTCCGCTGACGACGATCAGGAGTAGTTAGGAGGATCCCAGGCAGGAGGCCTGCGCCTCGTTCGATCTCTTTCCCAGTTTGTGCTAGCCTTCTTAAGGCAGACTTGTTTAACTTATGTCTGTACTCAGATATTGTTGCTTCCGCTGACTCGTCTGTGATCGAGCACTTGTATTCGAGCCCTCGAGGCCCCTGGCTTGTATTATGATGCTTGTATGACTTATTTATGTTTTAGAGTTGTGTTGTGATATCTTCCCGTGAGTCCCTGATCTTGATCATACACATTTGCGTGCATGATTAGTGTACGGTCAAATCGGGGGCGTCACACTGCCTTACAGGAAATATTTAACTTTGTGCAAACTAAAGAAGAGAGTCTCCCACAAGCTTGGGGGATGCTTTGCCAGTTACTTAATGCTTTGCCTGATCATCCTCTTAAGAAAATGAAATACTTGATATCTTCTATAATGGACTAATCGATGCTTCTAGGGACTTCCTAGATAGTTGTGCTAGTTGTGTTTTTAGGGAACGGACTATTGCTCAAGATGAAGAATTATTGAATAACATATTGAAAAACTATGAAGATTGGACTATTCCTGAACCACCGCCTAAACCCACTCCGAAGAAGAGGGGTATATTATATCTCAGTCCCGATGATTTGCAAGAGGCAAAGAAATCCATGAAGGAAAAAAGTATTAAAGCTGAGGATGTTAAAAATTTACCTCCTATTGAAGAAATACATGGGCTTAATACACCACTACTGCCTAAGGTGGTAGAGGTAAATTCTCTTATGAAGTTCAATGAAAATGATAATCCTCACAATATGCATCCTAGTCAATGCCTTTATGAGTTTGAAAACTACACTAGAAAACAAGATCACTTCAATGCAAATGCTATGAAACAATTGAAATATAATTCTGATATGATTGCTCGCTTGAGTGACTTGTTATTTAGAGTATCAAATGATGTTAGAGGTGTTGTAAAACATGCTTCTATGGTTCAAACCTAGTTACAACAAGTTGCTAAATCACAAAGAGAATTACTTGATGAAATGAATCATAATATGCATGACTTTGCTGTTAGAGTTGCAACTAGAGGGGGTAAAATGACTCAGGGACCACTTTATCCTGAGGGACACCCAAAAAGAATTGAACAAGATTCACAAAGAAACAACACTAGTGCACCTAGTTCTTCTAAAAAGAAAAAGAAAAAGAAAAATGATAGGACTTTGCACACTTCTAGCGAACCTGAAATAGAAAAATCTCCTGATAATGAAAATGACACTTCTATCTCAGATGCTAAAACTCAATATGGTAATGAACATCCACCTAGTGATAATGAAAAAGATAATGATGAGGTTCATGAAGACACTCAAACAAATAATGAAAAAGAACCAGACAACGACGTTGAGATAGAACCACCTGCTGATCTTGATAACCTACAACCCAAAAAAAGGTAAGATAAAAGAGACTTCATTGCCAGAAAACATGGTAAAGAAAGAGAACTATGGGTTCAAAAACCTATGCCTTTTCCACCCAAGTCAACTAAAAAGAATGATGATGAAGAATTTGAACGCTTTGCTCTAATGCCGAGGCCAGTCTTTTTGCGTACTCGCTTGACTGACATCTTGAAAATGCCTCCTTATGCAAAGTATATGAAAGACATCATCACAAATAAGAGAAAATACGGAAGCTGAAATCACCACTATGCTTGCTAATTATACTTTTAAAGATGGAGTACCTAAAAAACTTGGAGATCCAGGAATATCAACTATACCTTGCTCCATCAAAAAGAATTATGTGAAGACTGCTTTTTGTGATTTAGGAGCTGGTGTTAGTGTTATGCCTTTCTCTTTATATAAAAGACTTGATTCGAATAAACTCACACCTACTGAAATATCTTTGCAAATGGCTGACAAGTCAACTGCCATACCTATCGCTATCTATGAGGATGTGCCCATTGTTGTTGCTAATGTCACTATTTTGACTGACTTTGTTATACTTGAGATGCCCGAGAACGACAACATGTCGATTATCCTTGGTAGACCCTTCTTGAATACTGCATAGGCTGTTATCGATTGCAATAAAAGCAAGGTCACTTTTCATATTAATGGTAATGAGCATATGATGCACTTTCAGAAGAAACAATTCAAGTGAATGGTATTAATGTTATTGAAAAATCTCCGACATCACTATTGGAAGTTTTCAAATACCTCTACCTAATGTCAAAAAGAAATATGAAATGCTTATTGTTGGGGAGATGCATATCCCCATTGAGGTAACTTAGTGATTTACGAAAGTTCTTCGGTTTCATGCTAATGGAAAGTGGTTGTTAATAAGACCTGATCAACCTTATTAATGCATCATCTTTGAACGCTATGAAGTTGATGAATTTAGTAAGCACTACTTTCTGTCCCTACTTTTTATTCTCTGTTTTATTAGTTAAATAAAATAAATGCCATGTTTTTTCTATTTTCTGAATTTTCCGTGCAATAAAAAAATGACTCAAAAATAAAAGTTCCCAGAATACCCTGAAAATTTTATATGATTTTTTCCTGAATATTTAGGAATTTTTTGTGCAAATAATACCAGGGGGTGCACAAATGGGCAAAACCCACCTGGGCGCGCCAGCACCCCCTGGCGCGCCCTGGGGGTTGTGGTCCCCACGTGGGCCCCCTCACTTATCTCTTCGTCCCACATTGTCACCTACGTCCAAAAAAAAACCACTCTTGCTCTCTCTCCCATGTTCTTGTGCTCAACCCATGGATTTCAATCTCTTTGCTCGAAGCTCCATTTCCGAAACTGTTTCGGGGGATTGTTGCCTTGTATGTGACTCCATCATTTGTCCAATTAGTTTTTGTTTTAGTGGTTTATACTTTGAATAAATAGCTACTCTTGGTGCTGCTGTAGATGTGCTTGCATGTTCAATTCTTAGTGTTCTAAGTAGTTTGAATGCTTGCTATGGCCTATATGTATCCCTATGAGTAGTTGCTATTAGTTTTGTAAAGTTTTGATGACAAATTTTTGTCACCTCAAAAAATTTTATTTTCAGGAAAAATTGTACGCGGACATTATGAACCTATTTGGAAGGAATTCTTCGAGGAGACGATCCTCGGGGGCATCCTCTAGTGACAGTTCTGCTTGCCGGTCTTACGTTGAACCAAGTGAAAGTTCCACGCGAGATGCCGCCGCCAAAACTTGCTTATGGCCTTGCGATGAGTATACGATGCAAGTGAGCATCAAGGAGGAATTTGAGCAATATGTTCACAATGCCGGCCTCGGTCCCTACCTCTTAGATAAGTGTGAACAACGCCATCTTCTCACTAAATCATTTGTCAAAGGATTTAAATATTTTCCACGTGAGTATAGGGTGTCGTTTATGCTTTATGATAATCGATTTACTATTCCACTAGAGAACTTTGCTTACCATTGCAAACTTCCATTTTCCCGTTCGCTTGATGAGCCAGCAAAGGCTGAGTATGAGTCTTTCTTGACTAGCCTTTGTTATGGTGAAAATAGAGGAGTGAGACAAGGTAGAATAAAAAGCATTCATTTCCCCGCAATTCAGTACCTTGCATTATTTAACGGGAAATGCATAGTAGGCGAGCAAGACTGTAGCATACTTTGTGCTCCAGACTTGAGCCTCATTGACACCGCTCTCACTGGTGAAACGAATTATAACCTTGGGGCGATTGTTGCACGTAGACTTCAGCATAACGCCAAAAGTCGCTGGTTCTATGGTGGAATATATGCCACGCGTTTAGCACGAGGGCTGAGTGTTTCACCTTTGCCTTTTGATCCTATCCTACCCACTCGGTACTTAGATTTTGATGCTTTAAAAGAGCATAAGATTCTCACGCGAAGGGCTGATAACTTCACTTATAATCTGTTGTTTAACCAATCACATGTTGTGGACACATATTTGCCTACGCCTGCTCTCTTTGATTATAACAACAAGGAAAGATATTTTGTTCTTGAGAGCGAGGCCCGAGCTCACGCCGCAGCAGTGTTGGCGGCACGGCGCTGAGGCATCCGCACCGAGGGCCTCTGTGAGCTACCACGCCGACTACTATCCTCCAGGCTACTGATCGATTACCAACTTAGACCAAAAGCCTAAGCTTGGGGGGACTACGTGTTTGTCACCGACATTATATTCATGTTCACATGTCATTCTATCTGTCGGTGTTCACACTTTTTCATTGTATCATCCATGCTTAGATTTATTTTCTTCCTTTCTTCTCGTGTGTTTGATTTTTTTTAGAAAAAACCAAAAAAATTAGTTGTAGTAATTTACTTTCCATGCATGCTTAGTAGTAGAACTAAAAAGAAAATCCAAAAAGATTTCCTTGTTCTTCTTTTGCTTGTTGGGAGCTTTCCCGTGTAAATAGTTTTTCTCGTTTTGCTTTTGAAGAAAACCAAAAACTCCAAAAATATTTCAGTGTGTTTCTCTGAATTTCTTTCCCTTTATTCGAGTTGTACCGAGGAGAAGACCACGATGAAAATGTTGAGTGGCTCTCATATGAATAACTGTTGAACTAATAAAGAGCACACTTTACCTTGTCTTCTCCTGTTGAATAAAATGTTTGCAGATTCCAGCTTAGTCCATGGCACTCTTGCACTATTATTATTCTCATATCATTCGGTCATGCAAGTGAAAGGCAATAATGATGATATTCGATGAGCTAGCCGTGGCAAAGAGAAACTGGTATGAACTCGACTTGTTCTGTCTGTGTAAATATGTTTAACCTAGTATCCAGGCTTCAGCCCATTATGATTAAACATGTTTGCAATGACAATCAGAGATTATAGTTTCTCATGCCATGCATAAGTAGCTGGGAGTTGACAATGATTTATCTTGTATATCAACATAGCGTTAAAATGATTGTGATGTAGTATGATGATATGGTATCCTTCTCTGAATGTTCGAGTGGCTTGACTTGGTACATGTTCATGCATGTAGTTGAATCAAAAGCAACATAGCCTCTATAATATTTATGTTCATGGTGTTGATTCCTACTCATGCTAGTGTCCAATGTTACTTATGCATAATGCCTGGTTATGATCGTTGATGCTCTCTAGCTGGCCTCTCAATCTTAATTGCTAGCCTTCGCCTGTACTAAGTGGGAATTCTACTTGTACATCAAAACCTTGAACCCAAAGTTATTCCAGATGAGTCCACCATACCTACCTATATATGGTATTACCATGCCGTCCTAAGTAAATTTGCATGTGCCACCTCTAAAAACTTCTAAAAATTTATCCGTTTGTTGTGCCTGGATTGTTCATGGAACGATAGGAGGTGGTCGATATCTTCCATGCTAAGCGGGTTATCCTCAGGTCGAGTGTTTATTCACTCGCCATCGCACGAGGAAATGGGCGGTAATAGGGATGCCCAGTCCCAAACTGCAAATATGAAAAAGAGTTCATCTCTTGAATAATCAAACAAAAACTCCCAATGGAGTCAAAACCTTTACTTTTACCGCTTGGGAACTGCCACTAGCGTGCTTAGCATGGAAGATGTTGATAACTAATGGTCGTGAAGTGAATAAGAAGGGTGCATGTCTCAAAATAATCATGTATCTCTGTTTTAAAAATTGAGCTCTAGCACCTCTGCAAATGACTACTTCCCTCTGCGAAGGGACTTTCTATTTACTTTTATGTTGTGTCATCACCTTCTAAAAACGAGCACCAGAAACTGAGTAGAGCACAGCGGTCATGATTTATGCATTGTGTATAGCTAATGTTGGGTGCATCATGAATGGATCTTTTCTACCATGAATTACAATGTTTAGTCGCTGGTTGAACTTTGGAGGTGCTCTGCATTTATGTTTTGCGGTCTCAGAAAGGGCTAGCGAGATACCATTATTGTCATATTATATCTTGGTCGTTTTGACAACGTGTTGGCGTTTGAGATATCTTATTATTGCTCGCTAGCTGATTATGTCATTGATATGAATCATTATAATATTTAAGAGTTATGGTTGACATGGTTAGTTATAATGTTGGCTGAAAACCTGGGTGCTGTTTAAGCTTATTTATGCAAACAAGAGCAAAAGAGTTTGTAAAAGTTTTTCTTTCTCACTTTCAGTTTATCAACTAAATTGCTTGAGGACAAGCAAAGGTTTAAGCTTGGGGGAGTTGATACGTCTCCAACGTATCTACTTTTTCTCACGCTTTTCC
Source organism: Triticum aestivum (assembly GCF_018294505.1). Lineage (NCBI taxonomy): Eukaryota > Viridiplantae > Streptophyta > Magnoliopsida > Poales > Poaceae > Triticum > Triticum aestivum. The sequence goes on from NC_057814.1 coordinate 504,078,273, forward strand.
TCTTGTTTTGGACTCTAATTTGCATGATTTGAATGAAACTAACCCCGGACTGACGCTGTTTTCAGCAGAACTACCATAGTTATTTTTGTGCAGAAATAAAAGTTCTCAAAATAAAGTGAAACTTTGCGAGGATATTTTATGGAATAAATGAAGATTTTTGGAGTCAACAACCACCAGAGAGGGGCCCCTGGTTGGGCACAACCCACTAGGGCACGCCCCCTCTCCTAGCACGCCCAGGTGGGTTGTACCCACCTGGTGGCCCCACTGACGACCCCCCTGATACTATAAATTCACATTATTTCAGAAAAAATAAGGGAGAAAGAATCATCACGATCCACGAGACGGAGCCGCCGCCAAGCCCTGTTCTTCCTCGGGAGGGCAGATCTGGAGTCCGTTTAGGGCTCTGGAGAAGGGGATCTTCGTTCTTCGTCATCACCAACCATTCTCCATCGCCAATTCCATGATGCTGTCCACCGGGAGTGAGTAATTCCTTCATAGGCTCGCTGGTCGGTGAGGAGTTGGATGAGAGTCATCATGTAATCGAGTTAGTTTTGTTAGGGCCCGATCCCTAGTAACCACTATGTTCTTAGAGTGATGTTGCTATGACTTTGCTATGCTTAATTCTTGTCACTTTTGGCCCGGGTGCCATGAACTCAGATCTGAACCGTTTATGAATTCATCATTATATCCATGTTTAGATCCGATCTTGCAAGTTATAGTCACCTACTACGGTTATGATCCGACAACCCCGGAGTGACAAAAACTGGGCCCACTCTCGGTGATGACCGTAGTTTGAGGAGTTCATGTATTCACTATGTGTTAATGCTTTGTTCCGGTTCTCTATTAAAAGGAGGCCTTAATATCCCTTAGTTTCCAATATGGACCCCGCTGCCACAGGGGGGTAGGACAAAAGATGCCATGCAAGTTCTTTTAATAAAGCATGTATGACTATTTACGGAATACATGCCTATATTATATCGATGAACTAGAGCTAGTGCCGTATCGCCCTAGGTTATAACTGTTACATGATGAATATCATCCAATGAGTCACCGATACAATGCCTACGAATTTATCCTTATTGATCTTGGTGCGTTACTATTGCTATCATCACTGTTACACTTGCTACAAAATTACTGCTATCACTGTTACTGTTACCGTTGATGCTGTTACTACTATCAAAACTATCAAACTACTGTGCTACTGATCACCTTTCTGCGGATAATTAATCTCCAGGTGTGGTTGAATTGACAACTCAGCTGCTAATACCTTCAAATATTCTTTGTCTCACTACTAGAAAAAGGCTTACTAGTGGCGCACCAGTTTTGCCTACTAATGGCGCACTACTGGTGCGCCATTAGCACCACGCCACTAGTATTTTTTATAATGGCGCACCACTAGTGCGCCATTAGTATCTGGTATACTAATGGCGCACCAGGCAGTGCGCCATTAGTATAGGCCACGGTGCGCCATCAGTAAGCCTCCCAGGGGGCCATATTTACCCATGTGCCTAGCCATACTAATGGCGCACCGCGTGGTGATGCGCCATTAGTATCCTTTGGCATACTAATGGCGCACTGCGGGGTGATGCGCCATTAGTATCCTTCGGCATACTAATGGCGCACTGATGTGTGATGCGCCATTAGTATGTATATTAGGGATTTTTTTCTTTTCTGATTTTTGCACAGATTACAAAATATATTATTGGATAGAATATAAGCAGCACCACACAGCAACAACAGATTCATCGAATACAATAGAAGATTAGTCTCCGAATACAATTCATCATATTAGTCTCCGAATTCAAAAGACCGAACAAAGATAGAACATTACAAGTCTCGAGACCGCGAGTAGCGAGTTTGTCGAAAGTAATACTAATCCTAACAAGTCCTACTAATCATCATCATACAACTTCTACTCGTTATTAATAACAAGTCATACGATCATCATCCTGATAGTCATCCAACCAACCCTACTTAATTGTTCTTAGCACATGATCATCAATATTAGGCAGGACCTAAATACCCTATTTAAGGTAAAATAGCATAAAACAATATAGACCCTGACTCTCCATTATGGAGAATGGAGATCATCCTGTCTCCAATTCTTGCGCGGCGCTTCCTTTTGCTTCCAAGAACCTCCTTACGACTGTCCATACATTTTTTCCATTCTCTGATTAGCATGTCTCCACTTCTTCTAGAAATCCGGTATGGACAGTTGAGATTCGTAGGATGACCTGGATATAAGTTGAAAACACGAAGGCTGCCATTCTGATACATCAAATGAGGCACACAATCCTCAGGGATTCTCTGTTGAAAAACATAGTAATAACTTCATAGTTAGCAATGATGTACTAGTTTTAGAAGTATGCAAAAGATGCACGGATGTCGTAATAGTAAAAAATCTTACCAGGGTATCTCCATGGTAGTTACCGTAGTTCAACGCGTGCACTAGTGGCACGTATTGACCATAATGTTGAGGAGTTTGATTGTAGATATTGTAATTCTCAAGATCAGTACAAAATCCGACCAGATGATTTTTCTCCTGATAAGTTAACTCGGAGCCATCGGTGTAGTGGGTTTTGTCTACCATGTTCCGCACATTTTTTGAACAATCAAAATAAGCTGTCAATGGAAATAAGTTGTCAACTATTTTGAAATAAACAATATAAATTAGTTAATAATTAACTATGTTTGAGAAACTCACATAGCGGTAGAATTGGAGGCGTATCAACAAGGACCCAAATGTCCATATTGTCATGGTCGGTGTCAGGATCACAAAGATCCATGGTGACAAGCATACCCTCATCAAAACCATACATCTTGCAAAATGCTTCCCAATTTTTGCAACCAAAATGGGTTACGCTCTCAGCATTATACAGATTTACTTCAAAATCCACATCATGATGTGTCCTTAGGTGAATTTTCTTCGTTTCAAAATTTTCATGATCTTCAAAATTTTTCATCCTCTCCAAGACATAGCGTCTTGCATTGCATGGGATAAACTATACTCAAATTGTAAAAGATGAAATTACACGTTGAAATAGTTGAAGTCATGCTTAATTATGAAAAAAACACTTGTCGTCGTTGCGTACCGTTTCAACTTCAAAGGTCTCCTCGAGCTTAATGCTGAAGCGCCGATCATCGTCCAGGTGAGGCCTGTCGCACAGACCTCGACCGTCGTGGCACCAGTCGAACTCCCCCGGGAGACTTTCGTCGTTCGATGGCGACATTTCCTATGTTCATAATTCAAAACTACATCATCTCTGTTGGGTCCAATAAGATAATCCACAGTGTGGTGAAAACATGCCCTTCGAACTGGTTTGAGCAATTGGTGAATGGAGATGGTCTAAGATTTTCAGTAGTAAGAAGTGAAGTGGTAATTTTGAGAGCAAATGGTTAGGATGAGTGGTTCCTACTTAATTAAGTACTAAGACCCCGGCCCATGCATTAGTCACAAGTACCCCATATGTCCTATTTCATGGAAAAGTCATGCTAAAATTCATGGAAAATTTCAGCATGACCTTTGCTGAAAATAGGACATATGGAGTACCCGAATTTGCCAGAACGGAAGTTAATCGACATTCCAGCAAACTCAAGGGCCTCTCGGGGTACAGCAGCAGCATCACAAGTTGACAAAATTTCAGTATTACAGACTTGCTGTCAGCATCACAAGTAGTACCAATGGAAGTGGAGCATTACTACTCTACAGAAAGATAACGCAATGTAACAAAAGTGTAACTCTATCTATCTACAATGAGTGGAAATGGCCAAGCCTAAACAACTTACTACTCGATTGATTAAGCATGTGGATTTGTCAATGATTAATATGATATAAGTGTAACTCTGAAATGAAAGACCATATAGATAAAACAATGCAACAGAAATGAAAGGCCATGTGGATTTTCTCAGAACTTTAAGCGCAAATGTCAAGAGCACAGAGTACACATTCTCAAAGAGAAGTTCAGTTCTGCAATCGACAAACCAGACACTTTAATTTTTATCAAGGAAGGGTTTACCCCTCCGATTTCCATTAAGAGAAACCAACAGCAAACTACAAGAACCAGTTATCTTACAAAGATAAAACCAAAAGCTACTTACTACAGGAGCTTATGTCTGGACCTGATGACAACACTGCTTATGGAGCCTTATAACTTGGTGCACTTGCATTCAGTCACCACCACCAAATCTAGTGCAGCTGTGGTTCTAAAATCCTAGTGCACTTGCACTTGGTGCACTTGGAGAACATGATTGGGCATTCTGAAACATAATTGCTCTAGTGCAGTTGTGGTTCCAATTGAGGTGTGCCCTATGGTCTTATACATAAGCCAAACAAACTAATTAGGGTTCAGCAGCAAGCAGCTACACAACTGCATCACTCCTTGTCTCGCTCCCTTCAGATACAGCGGCTCAAAAGTCAAGTAAACTGAAGATTAATCTAACAAGCCTGACAGTAGCTAACTGTACCTAACTGTACCTAACTAATGCTAACTGTACCTAACTGAATTTTTTGACAGTAGCTAACTATATTTAGTAATTTTTCTGTAACAGTCTTGCCCCTATTTGAAGGACAAGCAAATAAATACCTAAAATCCACTAGTATTGCCTCTAAAAAAGCCTAACTGGATTTTTCTGTAACTGTACCTAACTGAATTTTTCTGTACCTAACTGAACTGCAAGGAGTTAACTGAAATTCACTAGTATTGCCTCTAAAAAAGCCTAAAGTCCACTATTATCTACTTTAGGCACAATCATACACAATTCTGACTGTACTGTAACAATTGTACTCTATAAAAATGTTGAAATTTTGACATTCGGAGGGTCACCTGCGTGGTGGTGCCCTGCACAGCGGTCGTTGAGCTCGCGCGGTGTGGTGAGCTCGCCGGAGATGGACGGGCCCTGCACAGTGGTCGAGACTCAGAGCAGAGGTTGAGGGCAAGAGGAAGAAGAAGAAGGAAGTGGAGGGGAGGGGCTCACCTGCAGTCGAGGGCGTACACGGCGCCGGCCGGCTGCAGTGGTGGGGGGCGCGGGGCGGCGGGGCGGCGGGGGTGGAGTCCGGCGGGGGAGAATCACGCCGGCGACGGGGTCGTTGCGGTCGCCACTCCTTGTCGCTGCCGAGCTCACGCCGGGGGGGGTGAAGAAGAGGAAGATGGCGGCGGTCCTCCTGGGCAGGCCGCGCGGTGTTGGACGGCGAGCACGAGGTTGATGCAGGTGGGGCCGCGGGGGAGGGGGACGGCGAGGGCGCGGGCGGAGGGGGCGGTTGGGCGGGAGGACGTCGAGGGCGCGGGTGCGGGCGGAGGGGGGAGGGCGAGGGAGGCGGCTCTCGGCTCGGGGAGGGGGCGGTGGTGGTCGGGTGCGGCCGGGGCAGCTTAGTGTGGGGGGAAGCTTACTAATGGCGCACCACGAAGCGGTGCGCCATTAGAATGTTTTTTTTACATAGCAATGGCGCACCAGCCAGAGGTGCGCCATTAGTAATATTTTTTTGTTGCATCTAATAATTTTTTAGAAAATGAATATGAATATGAACAGTAATAATTTTTTATAAAAACAGTAATAATATTTATGAATATGAAAAAAATCATCAAATTTATTATTTGAAAATATAATCAAATTTTTTTTTGCAATTTTAGTTGCATTCATTAGTAGTTTTGCAAAAAAAAAGAAGACACTAATGGCGCACCAGGGAACAGTGCGCCATTACTAGTTTATTACTAGTTTAAACTAGTAATGGCGCACTGTTCTCCGGTGCGCCGTTAGTAGTTTTGCAAAAAAATAAAAAATAAAAAATAAAAAAAATATAGTAGTGGCGCACTATGTGGCTGGTGCGCCATTAGTATGTTTGGAAAAATAAAATAATTTTTTTTGTTACTAATGGCGCACCGTGTGTTTGGTGCGCCATTAGTGTCTTTCATACTAATGGCGCACCAGCACATGGTGCGCCACTGCTATATAGCAATGGCGCACCACATGTCTGGTGCGCCATTAGTGGCCATTCCATCTATAGTCCTTTTCCTGGTAGTGTCTCCCCTTGTGTCGAATCTATAAATTTGGTTTGAATACTCTACCCTCGAAAACTATTGCGATCCCCTATACTTGTGGGTTATCAGTCATCGCGGAGCCCACTGCAGCGTCACCACTAGAGCCTTTTTGCAGGCGAAGACTACTTTTGTCAGGATAGCTTGTACTAGTTGTCCCCCTTCAAATTTGGCCGTTGTGGGATCCCTTCCCGCCTACATTTGGGAAGAGGACCTACATAGGACTTAGCCACCACCATAGAGAGGGGGATTCCACCCCGACCATCTCTCCAACTCATCGAGCTCAAGAACACCTCACCTCCTGAGGCTGTTCAACCACTGTACTAGTTCGTACTCAGACCCTCGAGGCAATCCACCACAAAGCTGGAGTAGGGTATTACACCGCAAGGTGGCCCAAACTAGGATAAACTGCTGTGTCTCTTGTCCCTTGGGTTCGTCGAGCTAGGCCGTGGAATCATTGAGCGGGCAGACTGGGAGGGGAGAGTTCTCCGCACGCACCCAGAGTTTGAACCTCTCAAGGGTCTGCGGAACCCTGAATCCGACACCTGCGTTCTTAAATATTTGTCTTTTTAGAGATTTCAACAAGTGAGTACATACGGAGCAAAATGAGTGAATCTGCACTCTAAAATATGTCTACATACACATCCATATGTGGTAGTCCATTTGAAATCTGAAAAAGACAAATATTTAGGAACGGAGGGAGTATAAAAGTAGACATAGAGATATATCTCCAGCATGGTCCACAACGAAAATGTGCGATGACCTGAGTTCGAATTCTATCTTTAACTTTAGATTTTTATATTATATATTATTTATATATACTTCTTTCGCTACTGTACTGACAGTGGAACCCCAGAGTACTTAAAACACAAGATTAAGGATGGATTTGTTTCTTTTTAACTTTCTGTACAAAGCTGTAGCCACCCTGCAAGTCACGTGTACACCGTACATGCAATTAACTTTTTATAGAGGGAGAATCATACACGCAATTAACTCAAATGGATTGGATGTGACTCTATTATTACCAACATAAGAGCATCTCCAATGGCAGCCGGCAAATTTCCTCCCGCTTCCTTTTGTGGAGGACGACATCAAACGCCAGCGGCATACATTTTCACAACTCTAACCAACCAGAGGAAATTCGTGCAAACACGGACTGATTTCATATAAGCATGAAGGATTTCGTATAAACAAGTCGGATCTTCATATAAACATGATGGATTTCATTATATTTACATGAACTAAGCGGTGCTAATCCGGCTCTCGTGGTATAATTAACTAGATGATTCCCCGCGCATTGCTGCGGGACGTTAGCATGCCAATCAGTTCATCTGAGAGATGCACATTGAGGAAGGAAAGAAGAGGAACAAAAAATATTGGCAGGGTTACGGTACAATTATTTTTCTTGCGTTAACGAAAGAATTAACCGAAATGCGATTTACAAAATGTGTGCTCAAATGGAGTTGCTTCGTCTGATCGAGCCAACTCACTATATAATTGTATGCACCTATGAGGTTAATTTTGAGAACATTCCCTGTTAATATGGCGGGGGTGTAAAAGTGTTACTCCCTCCGACCCATATTAATTGACGCACACTTAGTACAAAGTTGTACACTTAGTTGTACAATTTTAGTACAAAGTTGTACTAATCAGCACGACCACCCAGAAAAATGCTATGCTTGATCTCGACTGATTACCTGAAACACCTACATATCCAAAGAAAAATGGAAAACCCTCCATATTTGCAAGAATGGTAAAAGCAGAAGACCTCAAATAAAAAGGAGTTGCTTGCATCAAGCAAAATGTCCGAATCTGAAATTATTGATGTATATTAGAATAGATATGCATGTAATGTAAATGAAGAAAGGCTAAAATTAAGTTAGTGTCTAGCAGGAATAATAGATCATCAAAGGGACAACCACGTCCAAGCCACACCAAACAGGACCAACCGTTTAATTAGAAAACAAACTGCCAATTCTGTAGTCAAGGGAACACAAACCAGGCAGAATAATGGAATCACATCTAGTTAATCTGATCCACAAATAATAATGGGTTAGTTAACTGTGGCGAGGCCTTGATGCATGGATATGTAGCTCGAAGAATACGGAAACATGTATGCGAATTAATCAGAGGTAGTTGTACATAACATGTAGACAGCTACTGGAATTAAAAATGAATGACATTTCAAAGGGGACCTTGAGCGGCCCAGAACTGCTACTCTGAAGTAGAACAGTGACCAATGATACAGGAAAAGGAACCCAGCAAACATCACATAGATCATGATGGAAAACCAAGAATGTAACACGATAGAAGAACATATAAATGTTAGTAAGGACTGGTTGAGGAACACATATTGCTTCCCCAATCATGCCAGCAACAACATGAAGATAAACAGGGATTGGTAGGACTCCGAGTTAGATGAGAATGGCCAGATGTACCTCTTGACAGACGAAGACAGCGGCAACAGGAAGAAGAAATTGCAACACCAGAGCAGCGGCCGGTACATTGAGCTCAGCAATGGGCGGGGCATCATATATACAGGAGAGGTCGTCTTTGCGCCAGAACCATGGCCTGACAGGCGTCCCAATGGACAGAGAGCAGCCGGAGGCGAGGGGGACCTACATGCATGCCCGAGGAGGGCCTGGGCAGAGGAACGACGCGCACAGGCCGATTAGGATGCGTCTTCCCCAACAGTTTGAGTGGCTAGCAATGGAACCACAGCCCGACCCGCATCTGAACCAAAGTGAGGCATCGGAGGCCAGGCAGACTGACGGCTGGTGGTCATGCAGAAGGATCGCCCTCCCTAGACCCCAGCGGTGGCGGACCTACCCGGAACAGAGACAAATACCATTGTTAAATTGGGAGCCAAAATGAAGCCTCCTCAGGGTGTCTAGTTCTGGGCCGTTGGATTAGGTGTCCAAACAAGTTTTGGCCGTTGGATCGCGAGATGGATCTATTCGGGCCATTGGATCACGAGATGGATCGATCTGGGCCGTCGGATCAATAGAAACACTACTACAATGAATAGTGTGGTGCCACCGCTTTTAAATCCCGTGCCCCACCGAGGGCATTCTTGTCTTTTCACCCGCGGACGTATAAAAGGCAGCAACCCGTGTGTAACCCTAGCCATCACTCCTCCTGCATACTCTTCCTCTCCCTCTCTCGATCTCCTCGTGCCTGCACCGCATCGCACACGCCCTAGGAAGGAAGAGGCGCCGACGAACCCTAGCCCCGCCCCGCCATCCCAGCCTCTTCCCGTCGCCCACCCGCCACGCGATCTCACCCTGCGCACAAGGCGAAGAAAGGGGAAGCACCACCAGCGTGGGCAGCTCGTGCCGTAACCGTCGTCATCCACGGGGAAGCACACGGCGCTGGTGGATCGGGGTTTCTCGCCACTAGATGATGTCGCCGTCTTCGCCTCACCTCAGGTGCCTCCTCATTGCTTTCTCCCTCCTCCCACTGTTCTTTGCCTCTGAGCGTGTTGGGTCTGTTGTCTGACGCGTGCTCGGATGGGACATCAAGCAGCTGCATAGCAGAGGGGGAGGTGCGGCTGCGGCAGCGGCGCAGATGGACCCGGAGGTGGCCATGAAGCTGTGATGTCTACTACACAACCTTCTTCTTGTAGATGTTGTTGGGCCTCCAAGTGTAGAGGTTTGTAGGACAGTATCAAATTTCTCTCAAGTGGATGACCTAAGGTTTATAAATCCATGGGAGGCGTAGGATGAAGATGGTCTCTCTCAAACAACCCTGCAACCAAATAACAAAGAGTCTCTTGTGTCCCCAACACACCCAATACAATGGTAAATTGTATAGGTACACTAGTTCGGCGAAGAGATGGTGATACAAGTGCAATATGGATGGTAGATATAGGTTTTTGTAATCTGAAAATATAAAAACAGCAAGGTAACTAATAATAAAAATGAGCACGAACGGTATTGCAATGCTAGGAAACAAGGCCTAGGGTTCATACTTTCACTAGTGCAAGTTCTCTCAATAATAATAACATAATTGGATCATATAACTATCCCTCAACATGCAACAAAGAGTCACTCCAAAGTCACTAATAGCGGAGAACAAACGAAGAGATTATGGTAGGGTACGAAACCACCTCAAAGTTATTCTTTCGGATTGATCTATTCAAGAGTTCGTACTAGAATAACACCTTAAGACACATATCAACCAAAACCCTAATGTCACCTAGATACTCCAATGTCACCTCAAGTATCCACGGGTATGATTATACGATATGCATCACACAATCTCAGATTCATCTATTCAACCAACACAAAGAACTTCAAAGAGTGCCCCAAAGTTTCTACCGGAGAGTCAAGACGAAAAAGTGTGCCGACCCCTATGCATAGGTTCATGGGCGGAACCCGCAAGTTGATCACCAAAACATACATCAAGTGAATCAATAGGATAACCCATTGTCACCACGGTTATCCCATGCAAGACATACATCAAGTGTTCTAAAATCATTAAAGACTCAATCCAATAAGATAACTTCAAAGGGAAAACTCAATCCATTACAAGAGAGTAGAGGGGGAGAAACATCATAAGATCCAACTATAATAGCAAAGCTCATGATTCATCAAGATCGTGCCGAATCAAGTACACGAGAGAGAGAGAGAGAGATCAAACACATAGCTAGTGGTACATACCATCAGCCCCGAGGGTGAACTACTCCCTCCACGTCATGGAGAGCGCCGGGATGATGAAGATGGCCACCGGTGAGGGATCCCCCCCTCCGGTAGGGTGCCGGAACAGGGCCCCGATTGGTTTTTGGTGGCTACAGAGGCTTACGGCGGTGGAACTCCCGATCTATTTTGTTCTCTGAAGGTTTTAGGGTATATTGATATATATATATATATATATATATATATATATAGGCGAAAGAAGTCGGTAAGGGGAGCCACGAGGGGGCCACGAGGGTGGAGGGTGCGCCCAGGGGGGTGGGCGCGCCCCCCTGCCTCGTGCTCTCCTCGTTGATCCCCTGACGTGCACTCCAAGTCTCCCGTATTGCTTTCTTTCCAAAAATAACTTTTCCGAAGGTTTCATTCTGTTTGGACTCCATTTGATATTCCTTTTCTACGAAACACTGAAACAAGGGAAAAAACAGAAACTGGCACTGGGCTCTGGGTCAATAGGTTAGTCCCAAAAGTAATATAAAAGTGCATCATAAAGCCCATAAAACATCCAAGATGGATAATATAATAGCATGAATACTTCATAAATTATAGATACGTTGGAGACGTATCAGCATCCCCAAGCTTAATTCCTGCTCGTCCTCGAGTAGGTTAATGATAAAAGAAATAATTTATGAAGTGTGAATGCTAGCAAGTGCATAAGTTTGATCAATGATAATTTCAATCACCTTTTCTAGCATCATCATATGTCATAACAGTAGCTCAACTCATAGAACTTTTCATGATCAAGTAACAAACTATTCACATGTTAAAGTATAGATCATAAACTTTCTTGAAAACTAACAAACCGTGCTATTAGTCATCAAACAATTACAATTCATCTTATTTTTAGGAAGAGTCTATGTCAGAGCTTTGATTCAGCAAACTTCACATACTCAACTATCATTTAGTCTTCCATGATTGCTACCACTCAAAGCATATTTTTGGAACAAATAGTATTCATTGAACACAGAGAAAGATAGGGGCTTAATGTTTCTCCTCCCAACCTTTTACCTCTAGGGTAATGTCAACAGTAATAATTCATGCTCAAATATATTTGAATGGCCATATATGCTTAGATCTTTCCATCACATGATGCTTGCCAACTAAAGAGTAGGTTGGAATGAGAGGGAATACTACTGACTCTTGCATAAAGGTAAAAGATAGGCCCTTCGCAGAGGGAAGCAGGGATTTGCAGAGGTGCCAGAGCTCGAAGCAAAAATAGAGATGAAAATAATTTTGAGAGGTATGCTTTCATTGTCAACATAACGACCAAGAGTTCCCAATATCTTCCATACTACATACATTATAGGCGGTTCCCACGCAGAAAGGTAATTTTTTTACTCCCCCTCCACCAACATTCACACTCCACGGCTTGTCCGAAACAATGGGTGCCGTCCAACTATCAACATTCCTGGGGGAGTTTTGTTTAAATTATTTGCGATTTTTTTTCCGATCTTTTGATCATAGGACTGGGCATCCCAGTTACCAACCATTTTCTCATGAATGATGAGCGGAGTCCACTCATCGTGAGAATAACCCACCTAGCATGGAAGATACTGACAGCCCCTAGTCGCTACATGAGCGATTCGGGCATACAAAACAGATTATTATTTGAAGGTTTAGAGTTTGGCACATGCAAATTTACTTGGAACGGCAGGTAAATACCGCATATAGGTAGATATGGTGGACACTCATGGAAGAAACTTGGTTCAAGGATTTTGGATGCACAAGCAGTATTCCCGCTTAGTACAGATATTTTGGCTAGCAAAGGATTCTAAATAGAAAGCACCACATGTTAGAGGATCCATAACAATATAACTTCTATACAAATATACCCAAGCATAACTCATTATGTTGTCTTCCTTGTACAACTTCAACTAATTTGCTCAGGTTTGAAAATAATTAATGGGGTTCACAATCATAGAAGATGTCCAAGATAGTATATTTATATGTGAAATCTCTCTTCCTTCAATATTCTTTCATGAATTGTTCAAGTGACGAATACAACATTTGCTAACCTTCAATAAATTTACCACCTCTACTTCTTATATGTGAAGTCATTACTCCCCATGGGATAAGCATATGAAACATATATAATTTCAGATTTATGACATTCAAATCATTCAACCATTTACTCATAGGATATAAGTGAAGCACATGAGTAAATGACAAACTACTCCAAAAAGATATAAGTGAAGATCAATGAGTAGTTAAATAATTATGTAGATATGTGAAGACTCTCTATCATTTAATAATTTCAGATCTTGCTATTTTATTCAAACAGCAAGCAAAGCTAAAGAAAATAAAACGACGCTCCAAGCAAAACACATATCATGTGGTGAATATAAATATAGCTCCAAGTAAAGTTACCGATGAACGAAGACGAAAGAGGGGATGCCATCCGGGGCATCCCCAAGCTTAGGCTCTTGGTTGTACTTGAATATTACCTTGGCGTGCCTTGGGCATCCCCAAGCTTAGGCTCTTGCCACTCCTTATTCCATAGTCCATCGAATCTTTACCCAAAACTTGAAAACTTCACAACACAAAACTTAACAGAAAATCTCGTGAGCTCCGTTAGCGAAAGAAAATAAAACACCACTTCATGTTACTGTAATGAACTCATTCTTTATTTGTATTGGTGTTAAATATACTGTATTCCAACTTCTCTATGGTTTGTAAACTATTTTACTAGCCATAGATTCATCAAAATAAGCAAACAACACACGAAAAACAGAATCTGTCAAAAACAGAACAGTCTGTAGTAATCTGTAACTAATGTATACTTCTGGAACTCCAAAAATTTTAAAATAAAATTGTGGACCTGTGGAATTTGTGTATTAATCATCTGCAAAAATAATCAACTAAATAGAACTCTTCAGTAAAAAGTTTGAGCTAATCTTGTGAGCGCTAAAGTTTCTGTTTTTTACAGCATGATCATAAAGACTTCACCCATGTCTTCCCAAAGGTTCTACTTGGCACAAACACTAATTAAAACACAAAACCACATCTAAACAGAAGCTAGATGGATTATTTATTCCTAAACAGAACCAAAAAGCAAGAAACTAAAATAAAATTGGGTTGCCTCCCAACAAGCGCTAACGTTTAACGCCCCTAGCTAGGCATGATGATTTCAATGATGCTCACATAAAAGATAAGAATTGAAACATAAAGAGAGCATCATGAAGAATATGACTAGCACATTTAAGCCTAACCCACTTCCTATGCATAGGGATTTTGTGAGCAAACAACTTATGGGAACAAGAATCAACTTGCATAGGAAGGTAAAACAAGCATAACTTCAAGATTTTAAGCACATAGAGAGGAAACTTGATATTATTGCAATTCCTACAAGCATACATTCCTCCCTCATAATAATTTTCAGTAGTATCATGAATGAATTCAACCATATAACCAGCACATAAAGCATTATTTTCATGATCTACTTGCATATAAATTTTAGTACTCTCCACATAAGCAAATTTATTCTCATCAATAGTAGTGGGAGCAAACTCAACAAAATAACTATCATGTGAAGCATAATCCAATTGAAAATTAAAATCATGATGCCCAGTTTCATGGTTATCTTTATTCTTTATAGCATACGTGTCATCACAATAATCATCATAAATAGGAGGCATGCTTTCATCATAATAAATTTGCTCATCAAAACTTGGGGGACTAAACATATCATCTTCATCAAACATAGCATCCCCAAGCTTGTGGCTTTGCATATCATTAGCATCATGGGTATTCAAATAATTCATACTAACAACATTGCAATCATGCTCATCATTCAAATATTTAGTGCCAAACATTCTAATGCATTCTTCTTCTAGCACTTGAGCACAATTTTCCTTCCCATCATTTTCACGAAAGACATTAAAAAGATGAAGCATATGAGGCACCCTTAATTCCATTTTTTTGTAGTTTTCTTTTATAGACTATACTAGTGATAAAATAAGAAACTAAAAGATTCGATTGCAAGATCTAAAGATATACCTTCAAGCACTCACCTCCCCGGTAACGGCGCCAGAAACTGCTTGATGTCTACTACACAACCTTCTTCTTGTAGACGTTGTTGGGCCTCCAAGTGCAGAGGTTTGTAGGACAGTAGAAAATTTCCCTCAAGTGGATGACCTAAGGTTTATCAATCCGTGGGAGGCGTAGGATGAATATGGTCTCTCTCAAACAACCCTGCAACCAAATAACAAAGAGTCTCTTGTGTCCCCAACACACCCAATAAAATGGTAAATTGTATAGGTACACTAGTTCGGCGAAGAGATGGTGATACAAGTGCAATATGGATGGTAGATATAGGTTTTTGTAATCTGAAAATATAAAAACAGCAAGGTAACTAATAATAAAAATGAGCACGAACGGTATTGCAATGCTAGGAAACAAGGCCTAGGGTTCATACTTTCACTAGTGCAAGTTCTCTCAACAATAATAACATAATTGGATCATATAACTATCCCTCAACATGCAACAAAGAGTCACTCCAAAGTCACTAATAGTGGAGAACAAACGAAGAGATTATGGTAGGGTACGAAACCACCTCAAAGATATTCTTTCAGATTGATCTATTCAAGAGTTCGTACTAGAATAACACCTTAAGACACATATCAACCAAAACCCTAATGTCACCTAGATACTCCAATGTCACCACAAGTATCCACGGGTATTATTATACGATATGCATCACACAATCTTAGATTCATCTATTCAACCAACACAAAGAACTTCAAAGAGTGCCCCAAAGTTTCTACCGGAGAGTCAAGACGAAAATGTGTGCCAACCCCTATGCATAGGTTCATGGGTGGAACCTGCAAGTTGATCACCAAAACATACATCAAGTGAATCAATAGAATAACCCATTGTCACCACGATTATCCCAGGCAAGACATACATCAAGTGTTCTCAAATCCTAAAAGACTCAATCCGATAAGATAACGTCAAAGGGAAAACTCAATCCATTACAAGAGAGTAGAGGGAGAGAAACATCATAAGATCCAACTATAATAGCAAAGCTCGCGATACATCAAGATCGTGCCAAATCAAGAACATGAGAGAGAGAGAGATCAAACACATAGCTACTGGTACATACCCTCAGTCCTGGGGGTGAACTACTCCATCCTCGTCATGGAGAGCGCCGAGATGATGAAGATGGCCACCGGTGAGGGATCCCCCCTCCGGCAGGGTGCCGGAACAGGGCCCCGATTGGTTTTTGGTGGCTACAGAGGCTTGCGGCGGCGGAACTCCCGATCTATTCTGTTCTCTGAAGGTTTTAGGGTATATTGATATATATAGGCGAAATAAGTCGGTAAGGGGAGCCACGAGGGGCCCACGAGGGTGGAGGGCGCGCCCAGGGGGGTGGGCGCACCCCCTGCCTCGTGTTCTCCTCGTTGATCCCCTAACGTGCACTCCAAGTCTCCCGTATTGCTTTCTTTCCAAAAATAACTTTTTCGAAGGTTTCATTCCGTTTGGACTCCGTTTGATATTCCTTTTCTGCGAAACACTGAAACAAGGGAAAAACAGAAACTGGCACTGGGCTCTGGGTCTATAGGTTAGTCCCAAAAGTAATATAAAAGTGCATAGTAAAGCCCATAAAACATCCAAGATGGATAATATAATAGCATGAATACTTCATAAATTATAGATACGTTGGAGACATATCAAGCTGCCGCGGAAGGGGTCATGCTGCTGCTCCTCGGTGTGCCCCAGCACACCGTCCTCGACGTCGACACTCAGGTATGCCACGCCTCTCTGTCTCTCCATGCTTTACTTGGATTGATTCGAGATATTGACATCCTCAAGTAGAGTAATCTGATTCAGATATTCGGAGGGATCAAGATGGCGCCAGGCCTGCACTTCGTCCACTACTGATCCCCTAGCAGGTAGCAACATGCTTGAGCAATAATACTGAAACTGAAAACTTTCAGATTTGTCACTGCGTCCACTACTATGGTTTGATGCATAAGTGTTTGTCACTGTGTCTTTGTTGATAACTAGAAACTTCCAGATTTGTCACTGTCAAAACTGAAAGATTTTGACTGAATGTGCTCGTGCCGGCTTCATCTGCTGCGCCGTTGCTTGACTGATGTTGCTTGTGCTTGTGATTCTGAATATAAGTTGACTGAAGAGTGCACAATGGATCTAAATATGGAATTCTTCCTCTACACAGGCGCTCGATCTACAGTGCCCTACATCGGCTACTTGATCTACACCTCCCTACATTTTGTTGCTCGATGTGCACCGCCAGAAAAATCAACTGGCACATCAAGCCAAGGTGGGCACCCCCTTACTCGATCATCCTCTTGCACATGCCTGCTCATGGGGCCTCTCCTGTGTGTGTGTTCTGATCCCTTTTTCTACATCTGTAAGTGCATCTAGTGCCCCTTAGTGATTTTGGTGTATTGAAGACTTATAGGTTAAGGGACTAATGTGTTTATAAGTGTACACAGGTCTATAAGTCTATGAGGTGTTTTATATTTACAGTGAAAGTCGACCCCTAAAAATGAAGTTCTTCAACTGAAGACTTTGGATTTCTGAAGACTTTCTGAAGACTTTGAAAGTGAAGAAATTGGTGTGACCTTGAAGACTTGATATTTGTTTGAGGAACATGAAGCATGAAGACTTTTGTTTTCGTAGTTTCATTTTCTCTTTCTTGAGTCATAGAAGACACCGTACTGTTAAAGGGGGTCAAGGAAATACTAAGGAAAAATTTCCATGTGATGCTCAACTCAAAATCCTACACCTACCAATCCCTTCGAGTGAAGCCATTGGAAATCTCATAATTTCAGTCATATTCTTCAGTGACAGAGACAAAGTTCTTCTGGTCTCTCAGGAATTTGTTCTGACTGAGGAGTTAGGAATTCGCCAGTGCGGGTTGCCTACATAGTGAGGAACATGATAGCCCTGAGGAATTTGATACTCAAATTTCCGACCGTTGCTGTGCTATGCGCCAGTTGTCCCAAAATATCTACCCACCTAACGGTCATATCATTGAAGGGCATTTATGTCTTATCATGACGGGCTGCTCCCTAGGCTATAAATAGCCGCCCCCGACAACCACTAGCTGGTTGGCTGCTCCGAGAGAAACGGACACTTGTCAATTGAGAGCATCCCATCCTCCGAGGACTTTGAGCGAAAATCATCAAGTGAGGAAAACCCAAACCCAAACACCTACAAACCCCAAGTGATTGAGCATCACTAAAGAGATTGATCCTGCGTGGATCCGACACATGTTACCTTTGAAGACTGTGCTTCTTCCAGACGGTTAGGCGTCATGGTCTAGAGCATCCAAGAGGAAATTGTGGATCGCCGAGTGACCGAGTTTGTGAAGGTTTGGATGTCACCTGAAGACTTAACACGAGTGATTGGGCGAGGTCTGTGTGACCTTAGCTCAAGGAGAATACGGTGAGGACTGTGTGTCCGGGACTGTGTGTCCTCAGGTTTAAATACCTAGCTGCTCCAACCAGACGTACAACTGAGACATCCGTTGGAACTGGTCTACCAAATCATTGTCTGCACCAAGCCAACTGGTTCTATTTCCTCAACTCCTTCGTTTCCTCATTACTGTGTTGCATGCTTGTTCATATCTGTGTTTGAAGACTTTGACTGAAGACTTTCTCAATTTCCTCAGTTCAATTTCCCCAGTCTGTTTGTCTTCATCATGTGTTATCCTGTGTTTATGCTTTCTGTACTCTCTGCTTGTCTTCATTTCATCATGATGACCATGCTTGTGTTCTGCTATGCATACGTTTCAGTACTTATTCCACTTCAAGTAGTAGTTCGCTAAGGAATTTCCTCACCCACAAATTCCTCAGTGAAGAATTCATAAAAATCGCCTATTCACCCCCCTCTAGTTGATATAACGCACTTTCAATTGGTATCAGAGCAAGGTACTCCCTTGTTCTGTGTGATTTTGGTTTAATCGCCTGGAGTTTTAGTTATGTCGACCGCAGGTATGATCAAGGTCTCTGCTGGGTGTCCTACCTTCGATGGGATGGACTACCCCTACTGGAAGAATAAGATGCGAATGCATCTTGAGGCAATTGATAACGATCTCTGGTATGTTGTGGAAAATGGTGTTCCCTCTGTCTCACCCTCACTGAATGCTACCGATGTGAAGAGATTCAAGCAACTCGATTCTCAAGCGAAGAATATCATATGTGGCCATCTGAGCAAAGGACAGTATGGAAGAGTGAGTGCTTTGGAAACTGCTAAGCTTATCTGGGATAGGCTGTCCAAAGTAAATGAAGGAGTCTCAACACAGCGTGACTATCGAGTTGATGTTCTTCGCAATCTCTTCAACCGCTTCAAAAGAATCGACAATGAAAATGTTCAACAAACCTTCGATCGCCTCACTGACATCTCGAACGAGCTTCAAGCGCTTGGTGCCACTGACATCACCGACCACGAGGTGGTGAAGAAACTGCTGAGATCGCTTGATTCCTCATTTGATACTCTGGCATTGATGATACAAGAGTGTGCTGATTACAAGTCACTTGATCCCGCTGATATCCTCGAGAGGCTAAATACTCATGAGTACCAGCTTGCTGAAAAGAGAGATCTCTATGGCTCGAGCTATGGCAGATCACGTGCACTGAAGGCCAAGGCAGTTTCTGAGTATGAAGATGAAGACTCTGACAGCAGCCTTGGTGATCCTGAAGAACCGAGCCTTGATCTAGCACTGCTCGTGAAGAAATTCCAGAAGTTCTCAAGACGTGGTCGCTTTGGAAGACCCTCAAGGAGCAATGATTCCTCATCGAGTGACTACAAGAAGAGGCTTTGTCACAAATGCAAGAAACCCGGACACTACATTCAAGATTGTCCTCAGTGGGAAAAGGAATCAAAGAAGAAGAAATACAAGGATTACAGTTCTGATGATGCGAAGAAAAAGAAGAAATCCTCAGAATCTTCATCATAAAAATCCTCAAAGTCTTCATCTCACAAGAAGAGCAGCTCCAAGAAGGCTCGGGCATTCATTGGCAAGGAAATGGACTCTGAGCATGAATCTGAAGAAAATGAGGAAGAGGAGGCATCTGAGGATTCCGAATCCGGTGTGGAGAGCCTAGCCCTCGCTACTGCATTCGTCAGCAAGTCTATCTTCAACACTGAAGAAAATGACCTCACCCACAAGGCTGATGAAGGCAATGATGACTATGCTCCCACCTATTGCTTCATGGCAAAGGGTGCCAAGGTACTCAAATATACCTCCTCTGAATCAAGTGAGAATGAGTCTGATGAAAACCTTAAGCCCAGCTATTCTAAACTCGCTATAATTGCTGTGAAGCAACAAAGGGCTTTTGAAAAGGTTCAAAACATGCTAGACAAAAGTGATGATATGTTGGGTGAAGAAATGGATCGCACTAAAACCTTGACTGAAAATCTTTAGAGACTTCAGAGTAGCTTTGACAACCTTCAAGGTCATCATAACACTCTCTTGTCTGATCATGAGAAGCTTTCTTATGAATTTCTTCAAAGAAAGCAAGATCTTGAGAAGCTAAGAGTGTGTTATGGAGATCTTCAGAAGGAGCGCGATTCATTACTTGCTCAACAAATCAGCGCTGCTCAGGAAGAATTTGTTCCTCCATGTTTGAAATGCATTGAACGTGAATCTGCTAATTCTTCACCTGAATGTTCAAATGCTTCTAATGCTACAAATTCCTCAACTATCTCTGCTATCTCTAATTCCTCATCTGAGGACATTGCTACTATCACTAATGATGCAGGGCTGAAGGAATTGTACATGACAGGCACGTACAAAAGCCTCAAAGGGCATCAGACTCTTTGTGATGTGCTTAAAAAGCAGATCCTCAACAGGAACCCTAGGAAAGAGGGTATTGCCTTTGAGAGGAAACTCAATGCTGTTGGTACATATTGGAAGCCTGAGCAGTACCCCAAAACCTCATGGGTTGCTGCAAAGGGACCTCCAGTTGATCCATCTAATTTATTTGGCTTTACATGTGAATCTTCTCATTCTTCTGATGAGTCATTTGACTCCAACTATAAACTGTTCAAAAATTAGAATGGTGAAGTATTTGCTAGATATGTTGGCACTAACTGCAGGAACGGTTCTCCTATGAAGAAAATCTGGGTTCCCAAAAGGTGCCTTGAAAGTATTCAAGTGAATGTCCTCATGACACCACCTGTGAAGAATAGGAACCCCAGATCAAATTCTTCATATGGATCCAAGTCCTCATACGGACCAAATTCTTCACATGGATCAAATTCCTCAAAAGGATCAAAGTCCTCATATGAACATCATCGTGCTAACAACTCTGTTTCGCAGGGAAGAGCCAAGGGCTATGAATATGAGCATTATTCTTCTAATCATTATGTTCATTATGTCCTCGAAGAATTTCTCTGCTTATTCATATGCTTACCCTAACTTCTCTTATGTGAAACAAAATTGATTGGCTTCTATGCCACCTTTCACGTATGGAGCTCGCAGAGTGATGAACTCTTTGCCACCCCTTCAGATGTGGGTGGTGAAGAAAAAGAAATAATCTCTTCTGCAGGGTCAGGTCTCCAGACGTGTTTGAACGTCTGAAGAATTTGCTGGAGACCTGAAGAGTGCCTGAAAGGACGCAGGCTAATCATGAAGAAATGAACTTTCATTTCACACATCCTCATACTATTTTAACTGTTGCATTGCTTGATGAAATTCGTCTGATGAATTGTGATGTCATATTCTTCACTGATGAAGTATATGAAGTTCGTAAGCTGCACTAATTCATCTGCAGGATGATCAACCCAAAGCCACTGAGTGGGTCCTCGATAGTGGATGCACTAATCACATGGCTGGTGACAAGAATCTATTGATGGATGCACCCTTATCACCATCGCATCTGAAGCATATCATCTTCGCTGACAAAGGCAAAAGTCAGGTATTAGGTCTAGGTAAGGTTGCGATCACAAAGGATCGACACATGGACAAAGTCATGCTTGTCGAGTCCTTAGGATACAACCTCATGTCTGTCTCAATGCTTCGTGATCTTGATATGGTAGTTGTCTTTGGCAAGTATCGTTGTGTTGTGGTTATGGAAGCTGACAATTCCAAAGTCTTTGAAGGCTTTAGGAGAGGAGACTTGTATATTGTTGATTTCTCTACAGGACCGTAACCAGCCGTGTTGTGACGCCCGGATAATTAGGCTACAGTAACCCCACGTTAACGATGTCATGTCACCTCAGATTACTGTTGATAATCTTGCGTTAGTTCGAAATGATTCATATTCAAAATTTGAATTTAAGTTAAACAATTAAAGTTTTCAAAAGTCAAAACTAAATTGTACCTAATGTGTCAAATAATCCTTAGTAAATGTTGGTGGATAAATTATCTTTTAATAAAATATTTAAATGCACTAAAGTAATAGAAATGACCGCAAAAACAAATAATTAGACGCCTTTTATAAAGTTATAATATTAAAACTAAATTAGTAGTGTGCCAAAATAATTGTGGCAGTGGACTGATTAGCAATACTAATTTAGGTGCTGACTGGGTATTTTATAAAACTAAAATAAAAGAAACTTCAAATGAAAACAGTAAAGGAAATAAGTAAAAGAAATAAAAGACAACCCCCCCCCCCCCGACTGGGCCTTGGCCCAGTTGGCCGAAGGAGCCAGTCGGCCCAGCCGACCCACTCCCGCACCCCCTGGCCTACTAGGCCTGATCCCCTCCCCGTAACCCACCGACACCCCACTCCTCCCCCCTCGAAATATCTTCCCCCCTCTCTCCCGATTGGATCGGGATCGAGAGGAGGAGGCCGCCGACGCTGCCCGGTACCGCCTCGCCGCGACGCCGCATCGCCTCGCCCTCGTCCATCGCCGCCCGGACTCCCTCGCCGGCCTGCTTCATCTCCGTCGCGACGTCCCCGTCCCCCCACCACGAGCCCCGCTGCCCAGTCCGCTACTTCCGTTCGTGAGCCCCCCTCTCCTCGTCTCTCGCTCGTCCCTGCATCGTTGCGCCTCGCCCCGCCCGGCGTGCCCCCGCGCGCGCATGCCCGAACCTCGCCTCGCTCTGCCGCTTCACTCGCCGCGGCCTCGTCCCGCGCAGGCGCGCGCCATCGCCCGCCGTGGCCACCACTCCGGCCGCTCGTTGCGCTCACCGCGGCCCTGCCATGCCCGCGCCTCCCTCGCCCTGCTCCGCCTTGCTGCCCGCTTCCCCTGCTCCTCCCTGGTCACCGCCCGTCGCCGCCACCCCTGGCTTCTGCTGTTGTGCGCCCCCGCTTGCCCCCTTGCAGCCCCACTGCTCCGGCCGCGACCACAGTCGCCGTGCGCCCACTTCCGAGCGCCCTTGGGCGTGCGCCGATCGGGCAGCGCCCGTTTCCCGTTCGCCCGTGCCCGTTTGGCCCTATGGGCCACTGCCCAGTGGGGCCCCCCCGCCCCACGCCCCTCTGTTAAAAAAAGATAAGAATAAAAAATTTAATTAATTAATTAAGTAATTAATTAACTTAATTACATCAGTTAAATTAACTTGATTAACTCTGATTAGATAACCTAATAATTAATTAACTAATTAATTATGTTTAGTTAAACTGTGACTATGACAAACGGGACCCACACGTCAGTTGACCAGTCAACGCCTCTGTTGACTGCTGACGTCAGTGTGCACAGTTCTGGATAATGTTGGATTAAAATAATTAAATAAATGCTAAAAAGTGATTTAAATCTTTTAAAATCAATATAAAATAAACCGTAGCTCGGATGGAAAAACCTTGTACATGAAAGTTGCTCAGAACGACGAGACGAATCCGGATACGCAGCCCGTTCGTCCGCCACGCGTCCCTAGCATAGCAAACCTGCAACCTTCCCCCTCCGGTTCATTTGTCCGAAAACGCGAAACACCAAGGATACTTTCCGGATGTTTTCCCCTTTCGTCGGTATCAGCTACTACCGCGTTAGGGCAGATCTAGCACTGCGTTTGTCATGTTATGCTTTGTGATGCTTTGATTGCTCTGTTATTTATTGTGTTCCCCCTCCGTTACTTCTTTCCGGTAGACCCCGAGACCGCTGCCGATACCCCTGTGATAGACTACATCGACGACGAACCCTTCTCTTGCCAGATGAACCAAGCAAGCCCCCCCCCTTGATCACCAGATATCGCCTATTCTTCTCTATACTACTTGCATTAGAGTAGTGTAGCATGTTACTGATTTCGGTTAATCCTATTCTGTTGCATAGCCTGTCATTGTTGCTACAGTTGTTACCCTTACCTGCTATCCTACTGCTTAGTATAGGATGCTAGTGTTCCATCAGTGGCCCTACACTCTTGTCCGTCTGCCATGCTATACTACTGGGCCATGATCACTTCGGGAGGTGATCACGGGTATATACTATATACTTCTTATACATGACACATGTGGTGACTAAAGTCGGGTCGGCTCGTTGAGTACCTGCAAGTGATTCTGATGAGGGGGCTGAAAGGACAGGTGGCTCCATCCCGGTAGAGGTGGGCCTGGGTTCCTGACGGCCCCCGACTGTTACTTTGTGGCGGAGCGACAGGGCAGGTTGAGACCACCTAGGAGAGAGGTGGGCCTGGCCCTGGTCGGCGTTCGCGGATACTTAACAAGCTTAACGAGATCTTGGTATTTGATCTCAGTCTAGCCATTTGGTCTATACGCACTAACCAACTACGCGGGAACAGTTATGGGCACTCGACGTCGTGGTATCAGCCGAAGCTCTTTTGACATCAGCAACGGAGCGGCGCGCGCCAGATTGGACTGGAACGCCTGCTAGGCTAGGTTTGCTTCCGGCCGCCCTCGCAACGTGCAGGTGTGCAATGGGCGATGGGACCAGACCCCTGCGCGCATAGGATTTAGACCGGCGTGCTGACCTCTCTGTTGAGCCTAGGTGGGGCTGCGACGTGTTGATCTTCCGAGGCCGGGCATGACCCAGGAAAGTGTGTCCGGCCAAATGGGATCAAGCATGTTGGGTTATGTGGTGCACCCCTGCAGGGAAGTTTATCTATTCGAATAGCCGTGTCCCTCGGTAAAAGGATGACCCGGAGTTGTACCTTGACCTTATGACAACTAGAACTGGATACTTAATAAAACACACCCTTCCAAGCGCCAGATATAACCCGGTGATCGCTCTCTAACAGGGCGACGAGGAAGGGATCGCAGGGTAGGATTATGCTATACGATGCTACTTGGAGGACTTCAATCTACTCTCTTCTACATGCTGCAAGATGGAGGCTGCCAGAAGTGTAGTCTTCGACAGGATTAGCTATCCCCCTCTTATTCTGGCATTCTGCAGTTCAGTCTACCGATATGGCCCTTTACACATATACCCATGCATATGTAGTGTAGCTCCTTGCTTGCGAGTACTTTGGATGAGTACTCACGGTTGCTTTTCTCCCTCTTTTCCCCTTTCTACCTGGTTGTCGCAACCAGATGCTGGAGTCCAGGAGCTAGAGATCCCGAGGATGATTCTACATGGAGTTCGGCTTCGAGGAGTAGTTAGGAGGTCCCAGGCAGGAGGCCTTGCCTTTTCGATCGTTGCTACTTTTGTGCTAGCCTTCTTAAGGCAATCTTGTTTAACTTATGCCTGTAGTCAGATATTGTTGCTTCCGCTGACTCGTCTATGATCGAGCACTTGTATTCGAGCCCTCGAGGCTCCTGGCTTGTATTATGATGCTTGTATGACTTATTTATGTTGTAGAGTTGTGTTGTGATATCTTCCCGTGAGTCCCTGATCTTGATCGTACACATTTGCGTGCATGATTAGTGTACGATTGAATTTCGGGGGCATCACAAGTTCGTATTAGAGCCGACTGCCTATAGGAATCCCCCTTTCCAACTCCCTGGCCGAAGTCGAGTCTAGTCATTGAAAAACTTTTACTAACATGGCTGTGTGGCTTACGGGCCCACGTCGCCATTGGGTGGTACTAGGATCTTTTACTCCTCGACCTTTACTCTGGGACTCATAACTCTTTCCTATTCGGGTTGAATGAATTTTGCTAAATCTAACATTAGGATCTCGTTATCACTTTCACCCGGAGAGCCCCTTATTACTGATGAGCGTCTGCTGCACGTGAAGACCCTGAAGACACTCTCCGCTGTTAACCCGAGAACTTGTGTTCATCGCTTTTGCAATTCTCTTCCATCGATAAACTCCTATGGATAGCCACGTATACTCTCCATTCATACAATGTTTCCCAGTTGATCTTGTTATTACAAGATACCCCGAAATTCTCTCTGTTGTTACGAGAATCCTTTGAGCTTACTGCCTTGCTGTTCTTTGTCACCTGAATACCCCTACGGATAATTCTCGCACTTACCGAGTATCCGCTCATCCCCAGTTGATTCAAGTATTTCACAAAAGTGTTCAAAATACCATTCGATCTTCCGAAAATCCTCAGGAGCCTTTTTGCTCTTGAAATTCTTGCTTACTTGCATTATGATTAATCTTAAGTCTCGTAATCTTATTGGCATCTCTTTTCATTATCATTTTGAGTCCGTTGATTCAATTTGTTGCGAATGCTCGCAATCCTCAATCAGATCCTAGAATTCATCCTTCCGGCTCAGACGTCATTTGAAACGTGAGCTGGTTCTCGCCAATCAAATTGTCGTCGATTGTGCCCCTAAGTCTATTGAACTTATCCATCCTTGATCAGAGCGTCTGCTTCTGATCCTTCGCTTTGTAAATCATAATTCCTTTGCAATTGAGCTCTAAGTTACTCAGTTGTTTCTATAATCCAATGTCTTTGCATTGATTCTTCCTCTGGTTGTGAGCCGATACTCACATCATATCCTTTATGGACCATCAGAACCTTGTTGGATTTTATCCGACAATGTCCTTCATATTCAATCACTTTGGAAGTTCTTTCCCTGATACATAATGCCTTTGGTAAATCCTATTCCTTGATTTGGCCAACCATGCTCTGCTTTCGAGCTGGTGATATTTACTATTGAAGCTTGTGGTATATGTTTCCACGATGCCCCGATGGGTTGAACCTATGCCTTCCATAATATGTGTGAACTCGAAAGTTTTCATGAGTCGTACTCTTCTGGTATTTTGCCAGATAAAATTTCAACACTACAACTTTTTTGAAAGTGAGAAGTGAATGAAAGGTTATGCATTGGAGAAGTGGGAGTCGACCTTGAACTTTATGTTCATGCCCATGGACACGATGTAGCTCTTATCATTAAAGCTTCTCTTAAATTAATTATTCCTTTGGTATAAGTTCATCTTATATTTGGGATCTGGCCTTTTGCAATTGTGGTTCCGACCATGTTCTCCTTTAAATACCATTTCTCGTACAAGTTTAAGCACTTGTCTTCTGTAGAGCAATACCCCAGTCCAACCTCTACTTTGGTTTGTCGTCGAGTATTACCCCCCCTGGTATCTCGAGATTATCACGGAACTGCATAACTTCTTATGAGTTCTCCATCAAGTATTACATTCTCATTGGTTCCAATTTTTCACGGGCTCCGAGTTATTAAACAATCAAGGACATCGATAACTGAATCGAGTCCGCATCACGATTAAACAACTCTTAGTAATCTCCTTTGCTTACGAGTTCGTACTCGATCACGTCATCCCTAGCTTGCTCAGCTATGTCATTATCGTGCCGATTTTACTGTTCTACCTGGTCCTTCCCAGCGCACAAATTTCTACAGTGATCTAATCTTGCGTCGATCTTCCTCGTCATATCACTTCTCCTTGAATAGCAAACTTGATTTCGAGTTTGTGTCCTACCCGTGGTTCCAATAACCTTTCGCTTTCATCATTCCTTTGACTTGATGTCATCGTCGATCAATTACATCTTCTTCAAAACCTCTCGACAAATTTGTCATGATCATTGTCAACAGTTTGACTTCTTCCTAGTTGTGTGTCAAAATTCAGGATGAGAAATACCATCCTTGCCCCTCTATGAATTGTGTTATCATCGGCAACATTCTTGCCTTCCCCCAACACAAGCTTGTTCATATTTTGTGTTGTATCTTGATTTCCTTGCTATCTAGCTTATGATATGTTCTACCTTGGAGTATTACCATCTTTTATGTCAAGAATGTCGTGAGGATTACTCCACCTCTTAAGAATTCTTGGTACAGTGATACTTCTCACCATCCCCATTCTTTCTTGGTCCCCGTGTTGTTTCTAACCGAAATACCGACAAATGGTCTATGATGTATAAATTCTAAACTCCTAGCAACCCTATTGCTTTGAAGTTATTGGTCTATAGTTTCATTCTACGTCTATGGCTTATTGAATCATCATTCGACCATTGATCGTGCTACCTAGCCCATATTTCGGGTGCACATTTAAACCAATGTTTAACTGTGTATGTTTTCCTCAAGCATACATCATTAAGTCATTCGATCTAGCTAATGTTATCTCCTTGTTCACATAGTTGCGGAAATCCATCTTTTGGAAATCTCAATGGATTGTCGCTGAGTCAATCAGTCACCTCCTCACCTCTCCTTGATTTAATGACGAACCCTTGTCTCAGAACTTGCTTCCATAGTTCGTTTCCCGAGAATCTTACAATGTCATCTCGTCAATTGGTGTTGCACCTTTTTCTTCTTAGGCATTCCGAGTCTGAAGTATCTAGACCCCAATCAGATCTGAATCTCATTCAGATATGATGGTTGAAACCTAATTCCAAGAGTTATAACATTGGTCTCTATATGACCCGGTAAGGTGATGTCATGCCCAACACATCTGGCCGGAGGACCTACGGTTATAGTTTCCTTATTAGCAAGGTTATCCACTACTAGGAAAACGGCTATAGATGGAATGGCCACTAATGGCGCACCAGACATGTGGTGCGCCACTACTATATAGCAGTGGCGCACCACGGTCTGGTGCGCCATTAGTGTGAAAGACACTAATGGCGCACCAGACGCAAGGTGCGCCATTAGTAACAATTTTTTTCCAAACATACTAATGGCGCACCAGGGCACAGTGCGCCATTACTAGTTCTAACTAGTAATGGCGCACCAGCCTCACAGTGCGCCACTACTATATTTTTTTATTTTTTATTTTTTTGCAAAACTACTAATGGCGCACCAGGGAACAATGCGCCATTACTAGTTTAAAATAGTAATGGCGCACTATTCCCTGGTGCGCCATTAGTGTTAATTTTTTTGCAAAACTACTAATGGCGCACCACAAGCAGGTGCGCCATTAGTAACCAGGGTTACTAATGGCGCGTTTGTTGGTGCGCCATTAGTAACCTGGGATGAGCTAGATATTTTGGACAGCCACACCTACACACTCACTTTCTCCACTTCATTTTCTCCACCTCCTCCTCCAAGCTTGTCTCGGCTGCCTCCTCCTCCTCACCTCATTTGCACCATAAATTCATCCAAATTAAGTGGTTAAATTACCTTTTTTTGATAGGTAAGTAAGGGGGAAGCTATCTTTATGTTGTTCTCCCTCCAACAACGTGCACATGCACTTTTTATGGCCTAGCTAGATCTATGTATGTTTGTGGTGTTGCATATATGTTTGTGTTTGCAGGTGCCGGTATTTCAAATGCGATAGTTGCCAATATTTTGCCAGAATGTTGATTCATTTCCGTTTCGGCGAGAATTTTGGCACTATGCATTCTTTTTGGTCCTATTTTTAGGGAAAGTCATGCCAAATTTTTTCTTGGTTCTAAAATATCGTTTTGCTCTACCCCGCAGGCGACCATGGTCCGCACGATGACCGAAGGCATCGTGAATAGGTTTTTGAGCTCCGCAAAGGCCGAGATGCTTGAAAAGAACGAGACGGAGATAAGATGTCCGTGTCGAAGATGCATGCTGAAGAGCCTTATTGCGGACCCAGATTCCGGGCAGGTGCGGGGCCACCTGCTCTTGCGTGGTTTCATGGATGGCTATCGGTGGCAAGGTGATGAAGATGACTATGAAGTCGTCCATGGTGGCTGGGAAAGAAATGAGGAAGGGCAGCAAGACAACCACCGCGTCTCGAGCGGGCGAGAAGACGAAGAATCTCCAGGACGTGATCACGATGGTGATGCTGTACACAGTCATCATGTAGAAGATGCCGGACATGATGATGAGGAAGATGCGGGAGCGGACAAAGGGCATGATCATGAAGATGAAGATGCCGGCGGAGCAGACGACGATGGACCATCGATGGGCTGGGTGCAGGACCCTCATATTCAAGAGCTGCTTCTCAAGCAGACGGATAACGCAAGAGCTGCCGCCCGAGAGAAAGCCAAGCTGGATCAACTGGAGATAGATGCGGTTACTCCATTGTATGAAGGATGCAGGCCCGAGGATACCCGCCTGAAAGTAATGCTCATGGCTCTGGAGATGAAGGTAAAACACAAAATGACCGACGCATGCTTCGACGAGAACATGTCATTCTGGCACGAACGTCTTCCCAAGGGGAACAAGTGCCCGACCAGTTTCGAGGAGGCGAAGAAAATCGTGTGTCCTCTGGATTTACCGCACGTGAAATACCATGTGTGCATGAACAATTGCATCATTTATCAGGACGAGCACGCGGAGTCTACCATATGTCCGGTGTGCGGCGTCACTCGATACAAGAAGAGGAAGAAAGCTCCTCGAAAAGTGGTGTGGTACTTTCCGATCACTCCTCGTCTGCAGCGGTATTTCGCGGACCCTAAGGTAGCAAAGCTCCTGTGTTGGCACGTGGATAGGGAGGAGAAGAAGCGAGAAGATGACGCAAATGATCCGGAGATAAATAAAAAAGACAAGATGCTGAGTCACCCTAAGGATGGGAGCCAGTGGCAAGCGTTGAACTTCAAACACCGAGAATTTGGGAAGGATCCAAGGAACATCGTGCTGGGCGCGAGCACCGATGGAGTCAATCCGTTTGGTAGCCAGAGAAGCACACATAGCACCTGGCCTGTGTTTGTGTGGATGTACAACCTTCCCCCTGGTTGTGCATGAAGAGGAAGTACATTCACATGAGTATGCTAATTGAAGGGCCGAAACAACCAGGGAACGACATCAATCTGTATCTGGGGCTGCTGAAAGAGGAGCTAGACACGCTATGGAAAACGCCAGCCAATACGTGGG
Source organism: Triticum aestivum (assembly GCF_018294505.1). NCBI lineage: Eukaryota > Viridiplantae > Streptophyta > Magnoliopsida > Poales > Poaceae > Triticum > Triticum aestivum. Next base: position 504,108,996 of record NC_057814.1, read on the forward strand.
ACGCCGCAGAGAAAGAATATTTCCCTATGAGAGCCGCACTGCTCACGACGGTGCACGACTATCTCGGTTACGGATATCTTGCGGGGCAGGTGGTCCATGGATTTTCTGGATGCGTCAGGTGCATGGATGACACAACGTATCGCCAGCTAGATAGAGATCCCGGGTCTTCAAAAACCGTGTTCATGGGACATCGAAGGTGGCTTCGCGACGATGACCCGTGGAGGAAACGCAAGGATCTGTTCGATGGTGAAACCGAACCCCGAAGACGCCCGCGTACGAGGAGCGGCGAGGAAATAGACGAGCTGTTGAAAAATTGGAAAGATTGCCCACTGCCGGGAAAGAAGCAAAAGGCGCCAGAGCCGGGAAAGAAGCGAAAGGCACCAGAGCCGCTGCTGAAGGTATGGAAAACAAGGTCTGTTTTCTGGGACTTGCCGTACTGGAAGATCCACCGTGTGCCTCACAGCCTTGATGTCATGCATATCACAAAGAACGTGTGCGAGAGTCTGCTTGGTACCCTGCTCAACATGCTAGAGAGGACCAAAGATGGGCCGAAAGCAAGGGCAGACTTGAAATCAATGGGCATCAGGGAGGAGCTCCACGCTAATGATGATGATGATGATGATGAGGTGAAGCAGGACACGGAAAGTTGTCGCAAAGGTAAAAAGGCCAAGAAGACCGGAAATGACTTCCCTCCCGCGTGCTTCACTCTAAGTCAGGAGGAGATCGAGCAGTTTTTCACCTACCTCGTAGGAGTAAAACTTCCTTACGGTTACGCGGGGAAGATAAGCAGATACCTAGACTCAGCGAAGCAGAAGTTCAGCGGGATGAAGTCTCACGATTGTCACATGCTGATGACGCAGATACTTCCAGTTGCAAAATCCGTCGGATCATGGACGCGCATGTCCGTGAAACGCTATTTGGCCTATGCAACTTTTTCGACGTCATCTCTCGAAAGTCGGTTGGCGTGAGGCAACTCAGAAGGCTACAGGAAGAGATTGTGGTGATACTATGCGAGCTTCAGATGTACTTCCCGCACGCATTCTTCGACGTTATTGTGCATCTGCTGGTCCATATCGTGGAGGATATCATCCAACTCGGGCCGACGTTCCTGCACAGCATGATGCCGTTCGAAAGATGAATGGTGTCATCAAAGGATACGTTCGCAACATGTCACGTCTAGAGGGAAGCATAGCCAGGGGCTTTCTGACCGAAGAGTGCATCTCCTACTGCACGAATTATCTAGGCATCGAGAACCCCATTGGTCTGCCCATCAACAAGCACCTCGGCAGGCTCGCTAGATGGGGTCACCGTGAGGGTTGCCGCGAAATGCATGTCGACTTCGATGGTCGACTCGCCGACTTTGAAAGAGCAAACCAAGTCGCGCTACAACACATAGACGTGGTCGATCCTTGGGTGGTAGAGCACAAAACCTTTATTGAGAAGACGTATAATGACCGAGGCCAACAGAGGACTGACGGAGATATAATCAAAGAGCACAACTCATGTTTCACGCGTTGGTTCAAGCAGAAGCTTCTGTCGTACCCTTTACATGAGGATTCTTCCGCGGAAGAACAACTCATATTCGCCTTGTCACAGGGCGCCGAGCACAACCTGATGACGTATGAGGCGTACGATATCAACGGCTACACATTCTACACCGAGGACAAGGACATGAAGAGCGATGGTTACCAGAACTCTGGGGTAACGATGGAATCCTACACCGGTAACGACAAGGACAGATACTACGGAAGGATCGAGGAGATCTGGGAGCTGAGCTACGCTAGAGAGAAGGTCCCGATGTTCCGTGTCAGATGGGCCAAGAGTGTCATAAAAGAAGACCGGTATTTCACCACCATGGTTATAACCGAAGCCAAATCCAAGACCGCAGGCGCGAACGTCACCGCGAAAAATGAGCCATGGGTACTGGCTTCCCAAGTGGACCAATGCTTCTTCATTACCAACCCGTCAAAGCCCAGTCGTGTTGTCGTTAGCAGCAGTGACTTGGATATACCTTATGGAGTTGTAACAGTTCCTCTTGGTGCTTAGGTGCATTTTCTTTGTGTAACTTGGTTTAAAAATGTGATTTGGTCTTTTGTGGTATTTGGATGCCTAAATCCCATTTTCTTAATCATATTGCTTGGAAACTTTTGGTTATCTCCTCTTAGTGATGAAATAATTTATATGTACTGCACTTTTTTCATAATTAGGTAATAACGTTGGTTACAGTTTTCGTAGTTCAAACGGGATGTATCTCATTTTGTAGACAGATTATTTTCTGGAATATCATATATTCAAATTTGTAATGAATGATGGCTTCTACCTGAATTAGTAGACTCTGTGGTGTTAGTTTGCTCTAAATACAGTAAGATAATTTTAACAACTTTAGAACATGTTGAGACTAGCAACTTTTTTGTGACATCAACCAACACTCCTGTCACTTGGTTATCCTATTTTATATTTTTAATTACTAACTTAAGTTTGAGTAAACAGTGGCAGTGAAGTCCTCATAATAATCAGGTGGATGTTAACTTTTTGATGTCCCCAGAAGTTAACTAAGATTGTGGTGCTAGTAGAGGCACATTGTGGCCTTTTCATCCATATGAAAGTAGAGGCACATTGTGGTGCTAGTTTGCTGGGTTTTGTCTCCGACCATCGTGTCGTGATGATTTTGCAGGTACCTCGAGAGGCCCTTGAGTTTGCCGGAATGTCGATTAACTTCCGTTCCGGCAAATTCGGGTACTCCATATGTCCTATTTTCAGCAAAGGTCATGCTGAAATTTTCCGTGAAGTTTAGCATGACTTTGCTAAAAATAGGACATATGGGGTACTTGCGACTAATGCATGGGCCGGGGTATCTTAGTACTTAATTAATTAGGATCAATTGCCCCTTTATTCTTGCTGCATTAAACCATAGGTGGCAATAGAGCCAAGTGATTAGGCCCAAATGATGAAAGCTTAGGCTTTTAGGGTGCCTTGGCGTCGACAAACCCTAAATGATAAAAGCTTAGCTTTTGGGATGCCTCTCGGTGTCAAAAAACCCTAAATGATGAGACCATGATCTTGTTCCTTGACAATAACCAAATTTTTTACCAAACTTTTTTCCTATTTAGAGCGAAACATGGCCCACAACGATGAGGCCGATGGTTCAGGCGGCAAGCAATTCTGGGAGCTGTCCCAGGAGCTGGAGGAAGTACCTCACCGCTATCGGGACGATGCCGCGGAAGACACCGATCCTGACTACACAACCCCTAGTGGGGTCGGGGATGACACCACTGATGGTGCCGCCGAGGATGCCACCACTGATGATGGCGGCGCACGCACAGATGGCAGCCAACCAAAGAGGCAACAGAAGGACCGGCGCTCGAACATGCTCGGCACCGTCAAGGAGGAATTTACTGAAGTGAACTCCGACGGGCATCCAAGGGCGCCCAAACAAGTAGTCAAGGGGTACTCGGTTCAGCTCGGGTGCATTCTCCGGAGCACCGTCTCGATCAACACCGAGAACCTAAGGCATAAGGACCGAGGGAATTTGCGCAGCCTCCTCTTCACGAAGCTGCACGAACGATACAAGTTCCCCGCTGAGTTTGCAAACACACGCCTCTCAGGGAATAAAGTGAACAGTGCCGCCCTCACGAGGATGAGCACGGCCCTGTCTACATGGAGAAGCACGGGGAAGGCAATGATTGAAATATCCTTTGGTGAGTGAAGATGACTACAAGGAGTTCAAGATCAAGTGCGAGAGCAGCGCAACCTCCGAATCAAGTCAGTGGGGGGAAGAAATGCGGGAGTTGAACTTAGGGGTCCACCAACTCGGTCCCGGCGGTTATAGAGTGGCAGAGCCTATATGGGACAAGGAGGACGCGGAGCATGCCGAGCAAGGCCTACCGCCCCGCTTCGAGAAATTACGTGACAAGCAGACCAGGAACTTTGTCAGGGCCCGGTACAAGGAGGACCCGGTAACAAAGGAGCTTACCATGGATCCGAAGACCAGGGCGCTTGAGCTTGTTCTGGTAAGGAATACACCCCCGCGTAATTAGCTCCATATGGTTGCATTCTAATTAATGAAGCCAAATTTCTAAATGGTTCACATTCCTTCCGTAGGAGGCTGAAAGCAGTAGCGCGGGGTCGTCTCAGAGCTCCCCTTTTGACACCCCTTTAAATAGGGCGTTGAACGTAATGAAAAACAAGGATAAGCTCAGTAAGCCGTCGTCAGCTGGTTGTGTGGCCGGCAAAGGCTTGTCCACAAAATGGTCGTCATACTATACCGCTGGTGTGCGAAAGGAGAAAAAGACCAGCTCGGAAAGCCAGTCGCGCGAGGTTCAAGAACTCAAGGCACAAGTGGCGCGGATTCCGGAGATTGTCCAAGAGCAACTGCAACAACAACTGGGAACGACGCTCACCGCCATAGTGCCTACCTTGATTCAGGGGCTGATGACGTGGATTGCGGGCGGCCAACAGGGGCCTCCCCCGGTTCCCAGCTTCACGGCCAGCAACTCGCACAACGCGCAGGCGGCGCCATTGGTGTCTCCTGCGGAGGCGGTATTCGTGTCTCCGGCGCCGGCACGGGCATTGGAGCTTAATGCACCTGGGTGTACGCCGGCCGGCACCTCGCCAGCAAGCGGCCCCTCCGTCAGTTGCACGCCCACCGTTGGCGGTGCCTCGACATTAGCCGAGCTCGACGGCATCACGGTAACTAAGCCTCTCGGTCGATGACTTCATCTCCTTGCCTTTGACTGGGCATCCCTGACGCCCTACATGTTTTCGCAGGGCGCCGCTGACGTTCCTTGCACTCTCCTGCACTTCGTGGGCGGCCAGTTGGTCGATGTCGCCAAGGGCAGAATCGTTCAACCGGGCAACCGTGTGTTCCACGGTAATCCGATGCCACCCAGCTTGTATAGGGTTGAACTGGTTCGGGTGCTGCCAGGCTGCGACGAGTTGTTACCTCCGATTCGACCCACTGGGGCCGACGAAGATGATGTGATGACCCTCAGCGCCTGCGTAAGCTAGCCCCTGCTTTGGCCGAAGAGCCAGATTTGTTTGGGGGCGGGGGACACCACCCCACAGACAAGACCGCCAGTCGTGCCAGCGCCAAGCCATGGAAAGAACGCCGCAATGCTACCGGACATGCCGGACATCCCTATGGCACAGGATCCGGACATGCATATGGCACAGGATCCGGACGACGACGACAACGACGGCGGTACATTTTCCAACATCGATAAGTACTTTGCCGAACATGGGTACGGTGACGAGTTCTGTGGGCCTCCTTCTCAAGAACCTAACCCTGAAAAAGACGACCGCGATCTAGCCGGTACGGCGGAGAAACCCAATTGCACTCTGGCGTTCAGTTCTCAGGAGACGCCTCCAGCTGCCGCCTTCACCGAGCCTCAGATAGCTGAGGTGTGAAATATTATCAGCCCCAACACGCTCAAGAAGGCGGTCTGTGAGCAGAACTCGATCCCACTACAGCAGATCAGGAAGAAGGGACGGAAACGAAAGACTAACAAGGGCGCCAGTGCGAGCCAGCCGGCACCGAGTACGATCCGTGCTCAGGACGGGCCACCTTCACCTAAGGATATCTCGAGGAGGGTGCATGTGGCGGGTAGGGCGATGCTACCGACAAATATGCTCAATGCTGCAACCGGTGCTATGCGGAGTCTGCATGACAGTGTTCTTTCTTTGGAGAAGCGGCGTCTTAGAGAGAATGATGTGGCATACCCGGTTTTCGTGGCCAAGGTGCCAGAGGGCAAGGGCTTTGTGGATAGCGCCGTCGGGGGTACGATCGTCCTGTGGTTTGATGACATCTTTGCTATGCTTAACCTTCATCCGCTGCACTACACCTTCGTTCGGCTGTTTTCGCTGAGTATGCAAATGCGGATCATTAGAGACAAGACCCCGGACATTGTGATAGTAGACCCCTTCTACATGCGTGCCAAGATCTTGGGCAGCGCTGGGGACCGGCATGTCACGAGTTCACACCTCGAAGGCGTCATTCTGGCAAACCCAGATAAGGATAACTTCCTCATGCCTTACTTTCCCGAGTAAGTCATCTCCTAACCGCCCCGTAACATATGATTTCTTAAATTTCGATCGTTCTTTTTTTCTAACATTCCGTGTTCTGTGCAGTGACACACATTGCACACTCATCCTCTTAAGCCCGAAATATTCCATGGCCACGTATTTCGACCCGGATCGTGACTCCAAGATAGACTACACAAATATCAAGAAAGTTCTTGATGATGCTCTCCCCGGCTACAGCGCATCTGGAGGCACCTATAAGAGGCCAGCTCGTAGGTACGGCAGGCACGTGTTCACCCACAATACGACGTTCCCCTGCGTCAAGCAGCCGCCTGGCGGTCAGAAGAATGCCTACTACACCCTCCATCACATGCGGGCGATCGTACGGGACCATAATCACCTTCTGCTACCAAATAATCTAAAAGATTGGGCCGCAAGCTTGGCGGCAATCCAACAAGAATTCTTTCACATCCAGTCGGAGTTTGCAGAAATCTTCCATCAAGATGTCCTTCGTACCTCGGGGCAGTTCTACCTCAAATTTCAACCGTCCAACAGTGAGATAGACACAACACTACAAATGCAGGCTGACAACGCCCGCGACTTCATGACCATCACGACAGACGGCGGCTTCATCCACGCTCTGGTCCCATGAGTCGAGTCGAAAGTAGTGATGCTATGTGTAGTTCTGAAACATTGATTAGCTCATGTTGTAATTAAACTTTAATGAACTTGTATGTGTCTTTGGTTTGGACAGTCATTCAACTTAGATGTAATCGATGCTATTTATTAGTAGGACCATGAATCGTGCTATTAATGTCTTGCTTTTCTCTTCCGATCATTTTGTTACATACTAATATATTGCTTATGTATTGTCTATTGTTTGGCTAGTGCATAGAGATGCCGTCGTATGTCATGTACAAGGGTAAGGTTCCCGGAGTCTACGACGACTGGGAGGAGTGTCGGAGACAGGTTCACCGTTTCAGCGGTAACAGTTACAAAGGGTACACCACTAGGGCGGAGGCGGAATCTAGATACGCGCGCTATCTAGCGGGGGAGAGGAGGGAGCGTTGGAGGAAACCGGATGAAGACCAGTTTCATCGCGATGATGCTCATCGTGATGACCGCAGCTCTCTTCTATGTGATGGTAGTTTAGATGATCGATATTGACTTGTAATGTGAAGACAAACTCGCTACTCGCGGTCTCGAGACTTGTAATGTTCTATCTTTGTTCGGTCTTTTGAATTCGAAGACTAATATGATGAATTTTATTTGGAGACTAATCTTCTATTGTATTCGATGAATCTGCTGTTGCTGTGTGGTGCTGTTTATATTCTGTCCAATAATATATTTTGTAATCTGTGCAAATATCAGGAAAGAAAAGAAAAATAATCCCTAATATACATACTAATGGCGCATCACCCCAACGTGCGCCATTAGTATGCCAAAGGATACTAATGGCGCATCACACAAACGTGCGCCATTGGTATGACAAAGGATACTAATGGCGCATCACCCCAACGTGCGCCATTAGTATGCCAAAGGATACTAATGGCGCATCACCCTGCAGTGCGTCATTAGTATGGCAAAGCACATGGGTAAATATGGCCCCCTGGGAGGCATACTAATGGCGCACCGTTGCCAATACTAATGGCGCACTGCCTGGTGCGCCATTAGTATACCAGATACTAATGGCGCACCAGTGGTGCGCCATTACTAAAAAATACTAGTGGCGTGGTACTAGTGGCGCACCAGTAGTGCGCCATTAGTAGGCAAAACTGGTGCGCCACTAGTAGGCCTTTTCCTAGTAGTGATCTTTTCTTCCATGAGGAAATTGTAAGACTTATTCTACAAGTGGTTCCTGATGGATCCTTTGTGTTTCCAAAGTCCGATCTTTACCCAATGACCGTGTCAATGCTATCTCGAAGCATGTCTGTGGTACTCCGATTTTCAACAAGAACATTTGAAGCCCAATGCTAAATATTTCTATGGTACTCCCCTTACCTAAAGGGTTTTCTACATTATATCTTGTCAACAGATATCATGCCTTGCTTGTCCTTGGGAAGGATATACCCCTGAAATATGTGTTTAAACACATTTTTGCTTTCCATTGTTTTGTTTAATCTGATAATCATATTTCCTTTCCATTGTTTTGTTTAACCTTTCTTGTAATCTGATTTAACCGAGCAGTGATAATTCCCTGCTTAGGTAAGCACCTTGTTGTACCACGTGGTCAGTAAGACCCTGTTACTATTGTTGATGACATTCCGGTAGCCGCCGATGGACGAGAACTTTGCCTATTGGCCCGGCTCGTTCAACGAGCAGGAAAATGGTTCTCTTCGTCCCTCTCCCTTGGTACCGACGTTGTTGCCCACATAATCGACAGGCTATCCTCTGACATGCCTTGCTATCATGACCATGCAAGATATCACCGCTCCTCCTACTTTTAACCCACATGGTGGGCACATAACCCACAGTTCCACAGGATCGAAACCTGACTCTCCTATACACCCCCTGTATCCAAAAGTTATTCCTCATGCTTGGCTTCGTATGTAATTCACGAGCCACCTTCCGAGAGATCATCAATTCTGCTATCAGACAGAATACTTATTCCCATTGCTTTGAACCCCTTTTACGCTCTGTTTCAGGCATCGAACGATTGCCTGCCCGCTCAAAACTTTCCATAATACCTCCTCGCTTTGCTCTCGATAATGTCTTAAGTTTCAATTCGAGAGTTACCTTCGGTCACCTTCCCTGATGTTATCTACTAGATAAGCAAACATTGTAGCGGTCCGTTCTTCCGTAATACCCCCTTATCCTTTTGTAAGTACGATGGAGATCCCGAAGAAAAGATGACGACTGGATCATGGTGACTTGAAACAGAGAAATGAAGACATCACCGAAAGGGATCAACCTCTTCGAAAGGGCAGCCAAGACCGAGAAGACTCGTTAGGTTTTTCGCTACCAACACCTTCCCCCCTTACTCCACCGCTTAAATCTCGGGACGAGATTTCTTGTAGTGGAGGAGAATTGTGACGCCCGGATAAGTAGGCTACAGTAACCCCACGTTAACGATGTCACGTCACCTCAAATTACTGTTGATAATCTCGCGTTAGTTCAAAATGATTCATATTCAAAATTTGAATTTAAGTTAAACAATTTAAGTTTTCAAAAGTCAAAACTAAATTGTTCCTAATGTGTCAAATAATCCTTAGTAAATGTTGGTGGATAAATTATCTTTTAATAAAATATTTAAATGCACTAAAGTAATAGAAATGACCGCAAAAACAAATAATTAGACGCCTTTTATAAAGTTATAATAATAAAACTAAATTAGTAGTGTGCCAAAATAATTGTGGCAGTGGACTGATTAGCAATACTAATTTAGGTGCTGACTGGGTATTTTATAAAACTAAAATAAAAGAAACTTTAAATGAAAACAGTAAAGGAAATAAGTAAAAGAAATAAAAGACAACCCCCCCCCCACTGGGCCTTGGCCCAGTTGGCCGAAGGAGCCAGTCGGCCCAACCGACCCACTCCCGCACCCCCTGGCCTACTAGGCCTCCTCCCCTCCCCATAACCCACCGACACCCCACTCCTCCCCCCTCGAAATATATTCCCCCCTCTCTCCCGATTGGATCGGGATCGAGAGGAGGAGGCCGCCGACGCCGCCCGGTACCGCCTCGCCACGACGCCGCATCGCCTCGCCCTCGTCCATCGCCGCTCGGACTCCCTCGCCGGCCTGCTTCATCTCCGTCGCGACGTCCCCGTCCCCCCACCACGAGCCCCGCTGCCCAGTCCCCTACTTCCCCTCGTGAGCCCCCCGTCTCCTCGTCTCTCACTCGTCCCTGCATCATCGCGCCTCGCCCCGCCCGGCGTGCCCCCGCGCGCGCATGCCCGAACCTCGCCTCGCTCTGCCGCTTCACTCGCCGCGGCCTCGTCCCGCGCAGGCGCGCGCCAGCGCCCACCGCGGCCACCACTCCGGCCGCTCGTTGAGCTCACCGTGGGCCTGCCGCGCCCGCGCCTCCCTCGCCCTGCTCCGCCTTGCCGCCCGCTTCCCCTGCTCCTCCCCGGTCACCGCCCGTCGCCGCCGCCCCTGGCTTCTGCTGCTGTGCGCCCCCGCTCACCCCCCCTTGCAGCCCCGCTGCTCCGGCCGCGACCACAGTCGCCGTGCACCCACGCCCGAGCACCCTTGGGCGTGCGCCGATCGGGCAGCGCCCGTTGCCCGTTCGCCCGTGCCCGTTTGGCCCTATGGGCCACTGCCCAGTGCCCCCCGCCCCACGCCCCTCTATTAAAAAAGAGAAGAATAAAAAAATTAATTAATTAATTAACTTAATTAGATATGTTAAATTAACCTGATTAACTCTGATTAGATAACCTAATAATTAATTAACAAATTAATTATGTTTAGTTAAACTGTGACTATGACAAACGGGACCCACACGTCAGTTGACCAGTCAACGCCTCTGTTGACTGCTGATGTCATGCTGACGTCAGTGTGCACTGTTCTGGATAATGTTGGATTAAAATAATTAAATAAATGCTAAAAAGTGATTTAAATCTTTTAAAATCAATATAAAATAAACCGTAGCTCGGATGGAAAAACCTTGTACATGAAAGTTGATCAGAACGACGAGACGAATCCGGATACGCAGCCCGTTCGTCCGCCACGCGTCCCTAGCATAGCAAACCTGCAACCTTCCCCCTCCGGTTCATCTGTCCGAAAAGCGAAACACCGGGGATACTTTCCCGGATGTTTCCCCCTTTCGCCGGTATCAGCTACTACCGCGTTAGGGCACATCTAGCACTGCGTTTGTCATGTTATGCTTTGTGATACTTTGATTTCTCTGTTATTTATTGTGTTCCCCCTCCGTTACTTCTTTCCGGTAGACCCCGAGACCACTGCCGGTACCCCTGTGATCGACTACATCGACGACGAACCCTTCTCTTGCCAGATGAACCAGGCAAGCCCCCCCCTTGATCACAAGATATCGCCTATTCTTCTCTATACTGCTTGCATTAGAGTAGTGTAGCATCTTACTGATTTCGGTTAATCCTATTCTGTCGCATAGCCTGTCATTGTTGCTACAGTTGTTAACCTTACCTGCTATCCTACTGCTTAGTATAGGATGCTAGTGTTCCATCAGTGGCCCTACACTCTTGTCCGTCTGCCATGCTATACTACTGGGCCGTGATCACTTCGGGAGGTGATCACTGGTATATACTATATAATTTTTATACATGACACATGTGGTGACTAAAGTCGGGTCGGCTCGTTGAGTACCCGCAAGTGATTCTAATGAGGGGGCTGAAAGGACAGGTGGCTCCATCCTGGTAGAGGTGGGCCTGGGTTCCTGACGGCCCCCGACTGTTACTTTGTGGCGGAGCGACAGGGCAGGTTGAGACCACCTAGGAGAGAGGTGGGCCTGGCACTGGTCGGCGTTCGCGGATACTTAACACGCTTAACGAGATCTTGATATTTGATCTAAGTCTGGCCATTTGGTCTATACGCACTAACCAACTACACGGGAACAGTCATGGGCACACGACGTCGTGGTACCCGCAAGTGGATCTTTGTGGCGGAGCGACAGGGCAGGTTGAGACCACCTAGGCGAGAGGTGGGCCTGGCCCTGGACGGCGTCCGCGGTTACTTCGACATAACACGCATAACGAGTTCTTGGTATTTGATCTGAGTCTGGCCATTTGGTCTATACGCACTAACCATCTACGCGGGAGTAGTTATGGGTATCCCGGCGTCGTGGTATCAGCCGAAGCGTTCATGACGTCAGCGACTGAGTGGCGCGCGCCGGATTGGACTGGAACGCCACTAGGCTAGGTCTGCTTCCGGACGCGTACGCAACGTGCAGGTGTGCATAGGGCGATGTGCCCAGACCCCTGCGCGCATTGGGTTAGACCGGCGTGCTGACCTCTCTGTTGTGCTTAGGTGGGGCTGCGACGTGTTGATCTTCCGAGGCCGGGCATGACCCAGGAAAGTGTGTCCTGCCAAATGGGATCAAGCGTGTTGGGTTATGTGGTGCACCCCTGCAGGGAAGTTTATCTATTCGAATAGCCGTGTCCCTCGGTAAAAGGACGACCCGGAGTTGTACCTTGACCTTATGACAACTAGAACTGGATACTTAATAAAACACACCCTTCCAAGTGCCAGATATAACCCAGTGATTGCTCTCTAACAGGCGACGAGGAGGGGATCGCCGGGTAGGATTATGCTATACGATGCTACTTGGAGGACTTCAATCTACTCTCTTCTACATGCTGCAAGATGGAGGCTGCCAGAAGCGTAGTCTTTGACAGGATTAGCTATCCCCCTCTTATTCTGGCATTCTGCAGTTCAGTCCACCGATATGGCCCTTTACACATATACCCATGCATATGTAGTGTAGCTCCTTGCTTGCGAGTACTTTGGATGAGTACTCACGGTTGCTTTTCTCCCTCTTTTCCCCTTTCTACCTGGGTACACATTGTTACTTACAAACGTGAAGTGCAGGAAGTCTTCAAACGATTTTCCTCGAGGGCTTCAACCAAATTTGGTGTGAAGATCAAGCACATCAGAAGTGACAATGGAACTGAGTTCAAGAATTCTGGTCTTGATGACTATCTTGATGAACTTGGTATTACTCATGAGTTATCTGCTCCTTATACTCCTTAGCAGAATGGCGTCGTGGAGCGTAAGAACAAAACTCTTGTTGAGATGGCTCGCACTATGCTTGATCAATACAAAACGCCTCATTGTTTCTGGATTGATGCAAATTATACTGTGTGCCACATCATCAACAGAGTATATCTTCACAAATTCTTCAAGAAGACTGCCTATGAACTCCTCACCGACAAGAAACCCAATGTGAGTTATTTCAAAGTCTTCGGTGCTAAATGTTGGATTAGAGATCCTCATCACAACTCAAAATTTGCACCGAAAGCACATGAAGGTTTTATGCTTGGTTACGGAAAGGACTCGCACACCTACAGAGTCTTCAACAACGTTCTTCACAAGGTTGTTGAAACTGTAGATGTGCGGTTCGATGAAACTAATGGCTCGCGAAGAGAGCACCTACCTTCTGTGATAGATGAACCAACACCTGAGGAATCTATCAAGTTCAAGGCAACTGAGGATGTCTTTTTGACCGAAGAATTTGCTGAAGAATTCATTCCAGAACGTGAAGAACATCGAGCTAATGCACCTGAAGAAAATTCTGAAGAAAATGGTGCTGAAGAAAATGCTGATCAAATTCCTCGACGACAACCAGCTCATCCTCGCGTTGCAAAAGAAGAGTAAGTTGAAAAGATCATCGATGACATTGAAGCACCAGGTCCTCTCACACGCTCAAGAGCTTCACATTTATCTAACTTTTGTGGGCACTATGCTTTTGTCTCTATTACAGATCCCACTAAGGTAGATGAAGCATTTATGGAGCCTAAGTGGATTCAGGCCATGCAAGAAGAATTACATCAATTCGAGCTCAACAATGTCTGGGAACTGGTCAAACATCCAGATCCTTGCAAGCACAATATCATTGGCACAAAGTGGATCTACCGCAACAAGCAAGATGAAAATGGCTTTGTGGTGAGGAATAAGGCACGGCTTGTAGCTCAAGGCTACACACAGGTTGAAGGAATTGATTTCGATGAAACTTTTGCACCTGTTGCTGGACTTGAAGCTATTTGCATATTACTTGCTTATGCTAACCATCATGATATCAAATTATATCAAATGGATGTGAAAAGTGCATTCCTCAATGGTAAGGTTGAGGAAGAAGTATATGGTGCTCAACCCCCAGGTTTTGAAGATCCTAAGCATCCTGACAAAGTCTTCAGACTAAATAAGGCCCTCTATGGCCTCAAGCAGGCCCCTCGGGCATGGTATGATACTTTGAAGGAATTCCTCATGAAGAAAGGCTTCAAACCCGATTCACTCGACCCTACTCTTTTCACTAAATCATATGATGATGAATTGTTTGTATGCCAAATATATGTTGATGATATCATCTTTGGCTGTACTGACCAACGTTATAGTGATGAATTTGCCTATATGATGAGTGAAGAATATCAAATGTCTATGATGGGAGAGTTAAAATTCTTCTTAGGTCTTCAAATCCGTCAACAGCGCAATGGCATATTCATATCTCAGGAGAAATACCTCAAGGATGTACTGAGGAAATTCGGCATGCAAGATTGCAAAGGCGTCAAAATTCCGATGCCCACAAATGGCCATCTGTGCACTGATGAAAATGGTATTGACTTCGATCAAAAGGTATACCGCTCCATGATTGGTTCTTTATTGTATTTATGTGCATCTAGACCAGATATTATGCTTAGTGTTTGCATGTGTGCCCGATTTCAAGCTACACCGAAGGAATCACACCATAAGGCTGTGAAACATATTCTTCGATATCTAGCTCACACACCAACACTAGGATTATGGTACCCCAAGGGCTCGGCTTTTGATCTCATTGGATATTCTGACTCTGACTATGCTGGTGATCGTGTGGACCGCAAGTCAACATCTGGTACATGTCATTTCCTCGGACAATCTTTGGTCTGTTGGTCCTTGAAGAAACAGAACTGCGTATCACTGTCTACTGCTGAAGTTGAGTACATTGCTGCTGGTTCTTGCTGTGCTCAATTGATGTGGATGAAGCAAACTCTCAAGGACTATGGCATCAACGTGAAGAATGTGCCTTTCTTCTGTGACAATGAGAGTGCCATCAAGATTGCTCACAACCCAGTTCAGCACTCGAAGACAAAGCACATTCAGATTCGTCATCATTTTCTTCGCGCTCATGTGTTGAAGGGCGACATTTCTATTGAGCATGTGAAGACTGAAGAACAGCTAGCCGATATCTTCACAAAGCCCTTGGATGAGAAGAGAGTTAGCAAGTTGCGGTGTGAGCTAAATATCCTAGAATCTTCGAATGTTCTTTGAAAAGGACACTCATCCTAACACGTATGCAAAATTGATGACTTAGATGTGCAACACATGAAGAAATGTTTTTCTTCAATCAATGAAGAATAACACTCTAAGTGTGAAGAAATTAATGAAGAATTTGATTCTCAGAGCCCTATGACAATTGTACGCGGTGTCTGAAATCATCATTCTTATACGGTGGGTCATGCCACCACAAAAGTTGAAAATCTTCAATTTGAGTTTTTCCTCAGTTTTGAAATTCCTCAGTTGTTCATGTTCTTCAACTTTGCATTGTCTTCACGTTCTCCGTCGCTTTTCTTCATTGGCTATATATATATATATATATATATATATATATATATATATATATATATATATATATATATATATATATATATATGAGTTTATGTCCTCTACAGCATTCACTTATGGCTAATTCTTCAAGTTGGTTTTTCTGCTAAGTGAATGTGATCGGACCCTTCCCCCTCTATGCTATACTCAACCCAATCTATTCACAAATTCTTCATGTGCGTTCTATTTGAAACTCGTTCAAAATCTTCACTGTGTCCTTGTCAGCTGAAGAATTTGCGAACGGAACTTTTAACTGATCTTATCCAAATTTTCGGCTTTGCCGCTCAAACCGTTCCGCATCCCACGATATACTTATCTATTCACCCACGATCTAACACGATCTCCACTTCTTAGTACGTGGGTGACACATGTCAAGCGAATGAGAATGGTCAGGGGCACGTTCATCCAATTTCTTCGGGCGGACAGTTTTTCACCGTGGCTATAAATACCCCCTCTCCCCTTCCTCACTTATTTTACTCCGCTCGACCTCTCTCCAGCTCGAGCTTCTCAAACCCTAGCGCCGCCGCTACTTCATCGTCACCGGTGAGGAAGAGCTTCACTGCCTCGACCTCGTCGCCGCCGTACTCGTGCCGGCCGCGGAAATCTTCTCTCCGCCGCCGCCGTAGCTGTCTTCCTCCGCCGAGTTAGGGAGTGGAAGATCTGCATAGATGAACTTCACTTCTCCACCTCACAGTTCATCGTGTTCTTCGTCCAGGCTAATTAAAAGTTACTTTTACTGCCCTCTTTGATTCAAATGATTCCTACAAAATCCTCAAAGGTGTTTATTCCTCAAATTTTTCACGCACTGAACACCTCACATGTCATCTGTTCTTGATTCGTTTCTCTAAGCATCATTTTTCTTCAAGATTCCTCAATTGTGTGGATCTTCGATCTATACAACTCTGGAACCTAAGACAAAGAACGCTTAGTGAAATTCTTCGAGACTCATCTGGTCAAATTCCTCAAACTTGTTCTTTTTGAAAAACCTTCTGAGAACGCATATGACCTCTCCAAATTCCTCGCAACTATACTCTGTTCACAGGTACTCATGTCCGCTGCTGAATCACTAGTTTCTCATCAACTTAACTCATTTGCAGCATTCCTCGAAGAAAAGTTGCATACTTCTTCAGAGAGTTCAATTGTTCAAATTCCTCAACTGAAGAAAATGGCTGATGGAAAGAAGCCACAGAAAGGAGGAAAGAGGCCTGAAATCAACACTGCTTTTGAAATCCCTGAGGACATTTATGCTGGGTACTGCACACCCCCTGAGGAAGATAAAAATCAGAGCAATGTGCGCATTCAGAGGATAGAAAGGAGATGGGCAAAAGAGTGGAGGGAGTACAGGTATGTGACTCCAAAATACATGAAGAAATTCACTGTTACTCCTCCATACTCAAGACCACCATTGGCACCAGGCCAAGAGGCAGATCCCACTAGCATCAAGCGCGGTGAGGATTTTCCTGAAGAATGGGCCAAGCGCCAGGCCAAGTTGGTCAAATAGGCAAAAGATGCAGTGAAGAAATTCAACGAAGACTCTACTTCTGCTGCTGCTGAGGCCTCTGTAAGGCCGAAGAAATCCATGGCAAAGAAGCCTGCGCACAAGCCAAGTGCCTCTTCTTCAATGCCCTCACGGCCAATTTCCTCAGCTAAGCCCTCACGGCCAATTCCTCATGCCGCTCCTGCTCCTCCAAAGTCCTCAGCTGCTCCGACAAAATCCTCAGCACATGTGCATCTCGCCACGTGCCAAAGGACTACAGGCATCTCTATTGCCTCAAGAGCTTCAGCTAGTTCCTCAGCTGCACCAAATTCTTCAACAGGACCCTCTCTGCTGAAGACAAAGACCACTACTGGACGAGGCTCCCGCCCAAGTCCTCACAAGAAGCAGGTCGCCTTCCAAGTGCCGTCTGAAGAAGATGAAGCTGATGATGAAGAACTTGCAGAAATCATCAGAGATAGGCAAGTCAGGGCCGCTAGAGCCAAGGGCACAAATGTGCCTATCCTTTTGGATCCAAAGTTGATCCTCGACTATATTGATCTCTGGCACAAGGACCCAAATACTCCTATGCCTGACTTCAAGCTGACTCCTGGTCAAAGTTATATGCTCACTGCCTTCATCCAAGAAGAAAAATGGAAATTTGAGAAGTCCAGACAGCTCAAGAAAGCATAGTACAGGAAGGAAAAATTCCTGAAGAACAACGTTGGCTCTATGACAACTGATGAACTTGTGAAGATCCAGTCTGAAATCAAAGTCAAAGTCCTCAACGATGATTTCAATGCTTACTATGCTGATTGGAAAGGAGCCAAGGTCAGGTTTGTCAAACTGACTAAGATGTTCACCTCAAATGTTGCAGCCCCATCGCAACTAGAAATTCCTCAGGCTGAAGCATCTGCTCAGCCAACTGAAGAACATGCCAGCATCGCTAATGACGATCAGGCTGCTGAAGAAAATGTGAGTTCCAGGGCTGATGACTGCATTCCGTAATGAAATTGCCAGGGCATCCACTAGTGGTGCGCCTGAAGAAAATGAAGAAGTCAGGGCAACTGCATCAGTTGTGCCTGAAGAAAATCAACCACATTCCTCTGCTCCTCCTGCGCCTACCCCAACTCCAATTCTTCCATCTGCATCAGATGTGAAGAAGACCAAGGCTGCAGAGCGTGCAGCAGTGAAGAAAAGGAAAGCATCAGCTCCTTCAGATTCTTCAGCATCGAAGAAGATGAAGAAATTGACAAGCTCATTTGCTAATCCAATTGATGCTGTTCCAGTTTCCTCCATGCCATCAAAGGAAATCGTCCCTTTTGATGAAGCATATGTGATCCCTAGCGGATCTGATGAAGAAAATCCTTCTGCTGCTTCGTCAGAGCAGATGGATGAAGAAATTGAAGTGGATAAAATCCCTTCAACCCCCACAGTTTCCTCGCCTATGCCTCAGTTTACTGCTGAAGAGGCTGGCGTTGAAGAAATTGAAGATGAAGAAGTGGACATTGGTTGTACCACACCAGTGATGAATGATGACTTTTGGGAAAGTCAGCACCCCAATTCTCCACTCTTCACTCCGTTGCAACAAATTCCTCAGTCCCCAACAACTACTGTTCAAATGGGATCTAATGAAGCTCATGAAGACATTCCAGCCGTTAGTGCTGAAGAAAATGAAAATGAAGATTTGAAGAATCAGGCTGCCACTGAAGAGGAACCAGAAATTCCTCAGCCTGAAGAACATGAGATTGCGATTCCTGAGGTCATCATGCAACTGACTGACACTCCTCTGCCCAAGCCAAAGGATCCATTCTCAAGGAAGCAAAAATTCAAGGCTGATGATTTCTTCGGCGAGCACGTATTCTTCACTGATTACAACCCTTATGACTCTGCTCGCATAAGGAAGAGGTGTTTCTGGACTGCCAGCCAAGCAAATTTCTATTCCTCAGTGCTGTTCAACAAAGACAAAGTCTTCGATCATGAGCACATTCCTCACGTGGATATGGTATCTCTGTCGTGCTTCAGGCCAGTCCTCAGTGTTCTCTATGACGCTGGACTGTTAAATTTATGCACTGACATATGTGATTGGAATGAAGAACTCATTCTTCAATTTTATGCAACTCTGCACATCACCGGTGACTCTGAAGATATGAATTCATGGGTGCTGGACTGGATGTCTGAAAACACTCACTACAAAGCACCAGCTACTGAATTGCTTCGTGCTTTGCCTCTCATTCCTCCCCTTAAAGGTGCTTGTTGCGTCTACAATGAACCTGATCTTACAGACCACTATGTGCAAGTGCTAATGAAGCCATTGAAGCCAGGTCAGGCCCCAAGAACAAAATTCCTTGTGAAGGAATTGTTGTATGTGCCTCGGACTGTCTATCACATTCTGACGAAGACATTGGGTCCTATCAAGGGCCACGACTCGAATGAAGAAGAAGTCGTTGGCATCATGAAGAATCTGCTTTTCAATATCATTCATGGCGTTCCCGTCAACTTCCATGATTTTTTCATGAGGACTCTGGCCAATGTCGCAATGTCGCCATTTGAGTTGAAGCCTTATGCACCGTGGATTATGAGATTCATCAGAACAAGGTCTTCACTCAACTACAAAGCTGATACACTGAATCATTGCAGCTACTTGCCCCCGATTGAAGTCCTCAAACAGACATTTTCCTCAGCTGATGAAAAGGGCAAGGCTACTGCTGTTATTGATGAAGGCATTCGTCCATTGGATGGTCAATTTCGCAAGGCTGCATCCGACTCCACCAATGATGACTCTGCCACCCATGACTCTACCACCAACGCACCCAAGCAAAATCCTCAAGGCACAGCACCCAGGGTGATGACTGACCATGAGCTTCTCCTCAGTCTTCACCAGAAGGTTGATCGCGATCATAAATGGGTCAAGCGTCATTTTGGTTCAATTCTTCACAATATGACTGCTACCCACAATGCAGTGAAGAAAAACCATTACTACCTTCATGAAACCCTCAACCGCACCTGGGCTGTTCTGTCGCACATATATGGTGAAGAAGATCTGAAGAAAATGGGTCTCAAGGAAGATTTTGACTGGGTTGCACCTCCTCCGAAGAAGTACAAGAAGGTCAAGGTTCCTTCCTTGGTGGCCAGCTCCTATTCTTCATAACGTGACATTGATGAACATGAAGACTTGGACGACACTGCGGCAGGCCCTACTACAACAAACAACCCCAACAACGTTGACGCTCCTTCACCACCTTGATATTCTTCAGGGGCGTTAGTCCTCATTTTCGAACCTTTTGGTCATTCAATGACAAAGGGGGGGAAATTTGAGTTAGTCTTCAAGCGGGTCTATCTTATATGGGCTTTTTTTTCTAAAAGTTACAACTCTCGTTCTTCTGATGACTTTGTTGGATCGAGTTGTAAACTTAAACTCTATGGTGGCTTGATACTTTTGCTGTTTTTCTCTCTCTGCATGCTTATTCCTCGTTAATGTTATTGCATGCATGCTGAATTACATCAGTCACCATATTTCATCATGCATTTCAAATTCTTCATATTATATGTCAAATGTGTGTATGAATTACTAGATATAGGGGGAGATCTCCATGATTCAACTCTTCAAGTGTGCATTGCTTCAAAAGCTAATTCCTCACTATGCACATCTTCAGGGGGAGTTCTTCTATATCTTGCAATCAAATTCCTCAATATCAGTATTTACACTTCATATATTTATCCCCGTTGAAAACTTAACCTATATTGTCATCAATCACCAAAAAGGGGGAGATTGTAAGTGCATCTAGTGCCCCTTAGTGATTTTGGTGTATTGAAGACTTATAGGTTAAGGGACTAATGTGTTTATGAGTGTACACAGGTCTATAAGTCTATGAGGAGTTTGATATTTACAGTGAAAGTCGACCCCTAAAAATGAAGTTCTTCGACTGAAGACTTTGGATTTCTGAAGACTTTGAAAGTGAAGAAATTGGTGTGACCTTGAAGACTTGATATTCATTTGAGGAACATGAAGCACGAAGACTTTTGTTTTCCTAGTTTCATTTTCTCTTTCTTGAGTCATAGCAAACACCGTACTGTTGAAGGGGGTCGAGGAAATACTAAGGAAAAATTTCCATGTGATGCTCAACTCAAAATCCTACACCTACCAATCCCTTCGAGTGAAGCCATTGGAAATCTCATACAGTTCAGTCATATTCTTCAGTGACAGAGACAAAGTTCTTCTGGTCTCTGAGGAATTTGTTCTGACTGAGGAGTTAGGAATTCGCAAGTGCGGATTGCCTACACAGTGAGGAACATGATAGCCCTGAGGAATTTGATACTCAAATTTCCGACCGTTGCTGTGCTATGCGCCAGCTGTCCCAAAATATCTACCCACCTAACGGTCATATCATTGAAGGGCATTTATGTCTTATCATGACGGGCTGCTCCCTAGGCTATAAATAGCCGTCCCCTACAACCACTAGCTGGTTGGCTGCTCCGAGAGAAACTGACACTTGTCAATTGAGAGCATCCCATCCTCCGAGGACTTTGAGCGAAAATCATCAAGTGAGGAAAACTCAAACGCAAACACCTACAAAACCCAAGTGATTGAGCATCACTGAAGAGATTGATCCTGCATGGATCCGACGCTTGTTACCATTGAAGACTGTGCTTCTTCCAGACGGTTAGGCGTCATGGTCTAGAGCATCCAAGAGGAAATTGCGGATCGCCGAGTGACCGAGTTTGTGAAGGTTTGGAAGTCACTTGAAGACTTACCACGAGTGATTGGGCGAGGTCTGTGTGACCTTAGCTCAAGGACAATACGGTGAGGACTGTGTGTCCGGGACTGTGTGTCCTCAGGTTTAAATATCTAGCCGCTCCAACCAGACGTACAACTGAGACAACAGTTGGAACTGGTCTACCAAATCATTGTCTTCACCAAGCCAACTGGTTCTATTTCCTCAACTCTTTCATTTCCTCATTACTGTGTTGTATGCTTGTTCGTATCTGTGTTTGAAGACTTTGACTGAAGACTTTCTCAATTTCCTCAGTCTGTTTGTCTTCATCTTGTGTTATCCTGTGTTTACGCTTTCTGTACTCTGTGCTTGTCTTCATTTCATCATGATGACCATGCTTGTGTTCTGCTATGCATACGTTTGAGTACTTATTCCGCTGCAAGTAGTTCTTCGCTAAGGAATTTCCTCACCCACAAATTCCTCAGTGAAGAATTCATAAAAATCGCCTATTCACCCCCTCTAGTCGATATAACGCACTTTCAATATCTTGACATATAGGTCAGTGTATGTATGTAGCAACTCGAGAGGGACGAAAGGGAAGGTCGCCGCTGCTCCTGTTGAGCAGGGCAATGGCTTTGCATGCTCTCCTACCATAGGTATGAATCAGGTCCCTAACACCCTTATCCGCCATACTTTTAATGGAGCACCGTGCATGTTGCTACTTTTCCTTTTGGTAAAAAGGATTCTCCGTTGTTATGTTGGTAGCCTCTCTACAAGTTTATTCTGCCCCTTTTGACATTTTTTTGTTCTACCTTGCTATGCATTGTGTACAATTGTCTTTAATTAATACGTAAATAGCATCCATATGATCAAATCAACTAAGCTTAATTCACATATATTGATGCCATCTTTCTTTTCGTCTATCAATCTGCGGTGATATTTGGTTAGTACTCAGAAAAGTGTCCAGTTTGATCAATTATATCACAAACTTGATTTGTTTGATCCATGTGTGGTGGTAACTGTCCATTACTACTGGTTCTGTAAACCATATTCTTGTTCATGTAATCAAGTTAACTCAGAAATAATGGACCCACTCCAGATAAATAAAGAAGCACATGAGCTTTTAAAGCTTACATTGAGTAAGACCCGAGTCAAGCTAACCGAGAATACGATTTTCGTATCGTTACGGATTCTAATGGATCAGACCCATCTAATGGTAAAGTTTGCTTAGTTAAGTTGATGGAATGCTATTTTTTAGTCTGACAGGTGGATTCCTTGTGTACATGTAGGTCTCTATGTAGCAGCTTTTAATCCATATGGATTTGAAGTTGTACAGCTTGGTCAAAAGTTTGGTCACTGGAATAGTACTGATGATTTGGAGTTTTTTTGACTATGTTGAAGCAGTTAAGTTGAATGGTGATCTAAATGTCCCTACTAGACAGATTTTTTCCTTTTCCAGTGTTCTCCATTGATGGAAGAGGTTCTAATGATCTTCCAGTCAAGGAGGAAGTGAACTCACAGAAATAGGAGCAAGCAAGGCAGATAGCTGCTACATTCCTTCTTGACGGTTTGTTACTACATCTTAGTTCACTCATGGTTCATCTATCATTTTTACTCATATGAGTGCTACCAATCTATACAGAGAGGATTATTCTACATGTTTGTTTCACCAAACCATTTCATTATATACATATTGTTTTGGTTTCTCCGTATGAAATATTCTGACGTAAAGCTCTGAATTAGGTACTCCACTATTCTGCAACTATATATGTACATATTTGTCTTTTATAGACTGCTTTGTATCAATTCAGTTCTATGACCGTTGGCCTTTCTTCATCTAGACTGATCCATACATTTAAATGGTGAACTCTTGTCCCTGGAAGTGATGAAAGGAAATTCATTTTTTCCTTGCAGCCTTGCTAATTTATTGTGTGACTTTGCATCTGGAGTATACATTCTAAATGAGTGATGGACATAATTCCTGGTTTTTTTATATTTTCTTAAATTTCATTAGCAGGTGTGCATGTTAATATGAGGTTTTGTTGCTTTTGGTTTACCCTGTTTTTGGGTGAGATTATGGCTGCATAGGGCAATAAATTCCCTTCTCTTCACAAGACAATAACTAAAGGTCTTGGTTAAATATGGTTGAATTTAATCCCCATATGAAGAAAGCCTGCATCTTATATATCTGATTATGTTGAAATATTTCAAATTTCATGTACCATTAATCAAATTCTTACATAGGCCATTTTCCCCTTGTGATAAGCAAGGTTGCTGTTAGGATTTGGTGTCTTTTCATTCGGTCATTTGGCATTGGTCGCTCTGTGTTGCCGTTCTTCTGCCTCCAAGGTATAGCATATGGTGTTGTTGCTTCTTCCTGAGCCATTGGCTATCACCACTGTGGAAGGTACCTTCCTTTTCGTTGCTTGTATTATGATAGGGAAAGATTCAGACCATGGTTTCCTTTGACAATATTATATTTAGTGCTAAAGCTGCAGCCTGCATAGAAACTATGGGAAACAAAACTGAAACTGTTGTGGAATTCTTCTGATTGCTTGCTGCCTGGACTCCTGTACGCAGAGGGTGTAATGCAAATTTTCAATTCTATAACATTCAGAACATAGTTTCCTTTCTATTACTTTGTTAGTGCATTCAGACTATGGTGTGGGTTCCAAAAACTGTAAATTATTAATAATAGGAGAGCCTGGCTGAAACTGCTTTGTTCTTTTAATCGTTCATTACACACATTGTTCGTCGGGAAGGATTCATTACTGGATGTGTAGCTACTGAACGTGTGCTCAATAAATTTCGACATGACTGCTGCACATCTAAGTAAGACAATATTCTCAAGAAGAGTAACTTAAAGTGTGAGTTGTTGTGTCAAATTACTTCTGAAGCAAATTTGATGGACATATTCTTCAGCAAATCTTGAGCTTTTGGTCATTTCCACTATTCATTTGATGTAAATAGTCTTAAGCAAATTTAAATTAGTTTTGACAGAATAATTTAAATTTGAATGGTACTCCATCTGTACTTGGCAGGAGTATGGCTTATTCTGCCTTCAGAAATTGAATTATGTTCTGTTCAAAATATGATTATTCTTCCTTCAGAAATTTCGTTCTCATTATGTAACTGAAACTTGAGTTTAAGTCATTTTTATAATCAAGTCACCATGTGAGGAATTTCTTGAGTTTAAGTCATTATGTTGCTAGGTGAGGTTTAGAATTTATTTGGCAGAAACTGTTCTAAGACTGCTATTGTAATTCTATGAGAGGAATTTCTATTAATATTCGATAATTGCCAACAAATTTAAAATAAAAATCATGGAAATGATTGTTTGGAATGGATACTACTTTGCTGCTTAGGTCTGTCCCTTTTCTTGCATGCAACGTCCCTTTTTTATGCTCAATCCATTCACTTGACATTTCTTATGCTTCCTTTTATACTCATCTCACTGTTTTAGAATTTTTTTATATGCACCATGGTTCATGCTTGCGTTTTTTGGCTACTATAGCCTTTATTTTGTGACACCAGCCTTCCACACAACCAAGAAGACCAAGCACTATGGAAGCTAAGGAAATATAGCAACGAGAATAGAGGTCAATCCCCATCCCTGACAAGATTATTGTATGACATATTGGTTATTCTGGTATGACATATGGCCCATATAGTTCACTAGTTGGTGAAGTTAATTTCTGTAGGACTCACATTCATATTGCAGAATATTATTTTAGCTCTAGCACATGGATGCTATTCTTCTCTTAAGATGTGTATATAAAATTAGAATGCATTTGTTTAATACTATAACAAAACGCTGCCTGCATTCCATGTTTTCTTCATAAAAAGTAGAAAATGAACAACTAAGAATGACAAAGTTGGACATTAGATATTAGCATTGCATATATCAGGTAGTAGATTCAAAATGGATAATACTTTGAGTACATCAGATGAATCAATAGTTTAGAAATCTGATAGGTTTTGATTTGTGTTTTCATAATATTTGATTGCACAGTATCTTCCAGTGGCGTATTTGCGAACTAGATAGAAATTATTATATGTAATGTAGTGTTGGGTTCTTTTAGTTCTGTAGAGGGTGCTATCATTTACCGAGCTCCATTAGTTATATCTGCAACTTCTACTGGATTCGTGGTGGAAATTGGCATAGTTGTCCTCAATCGGAACTGTCTTCTTGGGTTAGGATTTCTGTGGGAGAAATTTGATTTTGCTCAACATCTGAAATGAAGGAAGAAGTCCGGAAAAGTAAAAGGCAGGCAATGAAGATTCTGGTGCTATTACTAGCAAAATTACATGACGATCTATCTTATAACTGAAGAACATTGATGGAGAACATACTATTTCTGTACATATAGTTGTGCTGGGGTCAAGACTGCAAGTACATGTTTGATTTCTGAGCTCCACTGTGATGTTATTTTTAGAATAAGCATGGATGGATGCTCTCTACAAGGATACGGCATTTAGTTTTTTGAGACTGGTCGGCAAACCAAAACATGGCCATTGGTGAGCTGATGATTGTAGTTTCCCTTATTTTGTGACAATGTAATTTTCGTTGATTTGATTATTTATCATCCAACTGAATCATTTAATTTGTGAGAGTGGTCAGCAAAACAAAACATGTCAATTGGTCAGCTAGTGATTGTGGTTTCTCTTATTTTGTATCAACATGATTTTCGTTGATTTATTGTTTATCATCCATCTGAATCACTTAATGTTCAGTTACTGGGGTTATTTGTGTGAAGGCATAATTATTTTAGATAAACGGACTTGTATTTTTTTTCAGAAAGCTTAACTCATTTTGTTTTGGAAGAGCTTTAAAAACAACTGACATTTATAATTTGTTGATGTCTAACAGTTTCACATGTTCTTATTGGCAACTGGCAAGGCCCTTTCATTTTACTAATGTTAGATTTGAATGCTATGGTTGTCCTGCATTTTCATCTTTTGATCCATATATTGTTTATTACCGAGTTAGCTGAAATGTGATAAGGCGGGGTGTGGTGGGCCACATTTCATATCTTGATTCTTCATCAGAATAGAGGCATTATAGTTGTTTATGCCATTTTTCATATTTGGAATGCTTCCATGACTGTATTAACAGATTGGATATGACTTCTATCCGGCAGCACAGCTGCCGGGTGCGGCAAGCCGCATTTCCTACCTAGTACATGAAGGGAGGATCAGGGCATCGCGGCCGCTGTGTCGACGACGCAGGGCAGAACACCAGCGACACATCCATCATTTTTAGGTATAAAACAGTAGCGCCAGTGGAAACGATGGGTGTTCTTATTTTCCGCCATATAAAACAAAGTGGGATCATTCTGGTAAATATATATGAAAGAAAAAATAAAATAATTGATGACGTGCCATGTGTGATGAGGTGGATATGCTGCATGTCAAGAGAAATAGGATAGTGGGGATTAACTATTTAGGTATTATAGATACTCCCTCCGTCCGGAAATACTTGTCCTGGGAATGTGAATACTTGTCCTGGAAACGGATGTATCTAGACTTATTTTAGTCGAATTTATCCATTTTCTGAACAAATAGTTCCGGATGGAGGGAGTACCTAATCTAAATGGCCGCCCACAGATCCCTTTGTCTTCCTCATGTCTGGCAGACACTTGCGGGGTCGACGAAGGTCCTCGGAAGACACGAAGCAGCAAAGAAAACACCTGAATACTCAGTCGATGCCTCGGCGGTGGCCTTCATGGGATCCAAGTGGTGGTGGCCTCCCGTGTTCTACTTCTCCTCGATGATGGCGGCGGACACGGAGAAACTGGCCACCGACTCGTCTCTCTCCATGCACTGTCTCTGCCGGCATGGCGCTGCCGCAGGCACGGGAGGTGCACCGACAAACACGGGAGGTGCGGCCACCGCGGACACTGGTGGCGCGGTACGACGTGGCAGCAACGACGCCCGTGCCGCTGTGCTCGCCGCCATGGCAGCGTGGAGCAACTCGCCAGTCCTCATCGAGCTGAACTGGAGCGGCGAGCTGCTGAACCACGCGCTGGCTTGGGGCGGCAACTGGCTCCGTCGGGCCAAGCGAGGTTGCTGAAGCACCGAGCGGCCTCGCCCGTATCCGGAGGGCTCGGCGGGCCACCCAGCCGGGTATTATGCCGGAGAACGGCTCCTCGGAAGCCATCGGAAGAGTGGAGAAAATGGTGAAGGAGGAGATGGGGGAGCAGCGGAGGGGTGCGATTCTTGCCCGCTGTCTATCTGGCCTCGTTTAAATAGAGGGCGGACGGTAGGAGCTAGGCCGACGTCTAGCCTCGTTTAAACTGAGGGCGGACAGGAGGAGCTCGGCCGGCGTTGCGTTTAATTCCGGCCCGCTCATGAACGGACGTGTGGCCGGAGTAGGTTTCTCGGTTTGCATGCGGGTTTAACGGAGGCGTTTGATGGAGGCGAGGAGGCGTGTTCAGCCGAGCATGCAGCAGGCGGCGCAATACTATTCGATTTGACAGCGGGCGGGACAGTTCTCGATACGGCTTTAATGCAGATGAGGGAGAGGGTAGCGGTTCACGAAATGTTGAACGACCAATGATGCATCCTCCTTCAATTAGCATCGTGAATGCATGAGGGAAGTAATGGAAGGTGGACCAGGAAAAGAGGTAGCACGATGTGAACGCAACGCAGTTTGCACTCATATAAAGGCGCCCCCTCCATTCCAATGCATCTACCAGTACACACCTAAGCACCTACAATAAGTGCAAAAGTGCTCACTCCAGACCCATGGCGGCGATGCGCGCGAGCGGCCAGCGGCTGTGCCGGATGGTCCACGACGTCCGCCTGCGGCATGGTGCCGAGGCTCGTCTCCAGAAGGTGTTGGCAACCGGCTGGTGGATGGCTATTGTCGACACCAGCTATGACTCTCAGTTTGACCAGATGATCGTTGCCACCATCAACAAAGTTCATCGTCGTCAAGAAGCTCACGGACGACATCGCCGTACTCCTCCCGTCCGCACGCCCGAGCTCCTCATTGCCTGCCACCCTAATCGGCCTCCATGGACGGAACCTCTTTCAAGCACTGGTTACCCTGCGACTGCCCGCCGACGCAACAAAGAATGTCCACCTAGAGGCCGTGCTCGCCGTGAGGCGCCTCACCCTGCAAGAATTCATCAACCTACACATCCATGTGTACGAGCAAGTCGTCTACATAGGTATCTATGAGGCCAGTGAGGATGCTACGACATTGGCCTTACTCAACTGGCTGGATGCCTTGGATGCCTTTGCTCAGAAGCACCTTGACCTCGCCACAAAATCCGCACTGAGATGAGGAGGAGGAGGAGGTCGTACGTTGATGGATGCATCTTTCTTCTTACCTCATGTAACCACCACTGCGATTGCATCATCGTGGCCTTAATTCTTATTGTGCTATTGCATTCCCGTTCTAGTCAATACAGACATGTGCGATCCCTTTGCTTAATTATATGCATCACTGTAACTTGTACTCCATCCGTCAATTTATAAGTTGTGCTTACCTTTTCCATCAACTTCGTGCAACGCACGAGCATCTTGCTAGAAACACTAGAACATGTCGGGCCGCATGTGACCAAACCGACGATGTGGCAACCTGGCTACTACCCTGCTTATCTGGCGGAAAAAGCCCCGCCTTATTGTTTCCAATCGTTATTTCTATCTATCGATCATGCCAAGGAGCAGAACCAAATGTTACAATTCATACATGTTTCTCTACTGCTACTCCTATAGAAGACTCAGTTGGTGATGGTGGTGTGCCTACCATCCGTCATTTCTGACCATTAGATCTGCATCTAACAGCTGTGAGGTAACTAGTGGCATTTTTGTAACAATAGCCCACTTCTCTGCTCCAATTGCAGAAAACCCCTTATTATCTTGAAAGCAACCACATCCCTCCCTCACCTTATCAAAACAGCCTGAGAAATATATTTTAAGTGAAAAGTAATATATTTTTAGTGGTATATATGTATATCAAAACAAGAGTGTTTTCTTTCATGTTTGTGAACAATTACTACTATTCTACTACTTTGGATCCGACGCAACGCACGGGCACATTGCTAGAAAAAGGAAAAGGCCTGCCGCGTTTGCGTCGCACCCCCACACGCCCGGGAATCGGGAGTACTCCACGGCCCGTCCGGCACGCCACATAGCTAGGTAAGGCGTGTTGCCTAGCATTTCCACTTTCATGTGGGACCGCGGTTGAGCAAACCGACTATTGGCAAACCGCACCCCGCCCACCCCATTGGAAAACAGAAACGAGGAGGGGAAGATCTAGCTGTAGCACGACAGCCAAGAAATTTGGTGTCAGATGGGGCTCGTTGATAGAGTAGGAGCACTCCATACTACTACTCCTACTAGTATGAAGTTTGTACCACAACTAGTACTACGACTATACAACTAGGTACGTGCACGACACAACATCGTAGGAACAAAAAACGGGAAGATCTTGTTTTGGGTGATTTTTTTTCATTCAACGTAGTATGAATAATATGATGTGGAGGGCACCCATGAAGCTTATGTGGCTTGGTTACATGGCTAGGAAAGCCTAGAGAAAAATAAATAGATAATGTGTTTAGAGCAACGCACGAGCCGGCACATTGGTAGTAGTAAGAAACAAATTCCAGGTTTGGCATGAGTTCATACTGCGGGAGCACCACAAGGCCTGTGGCAGGAGTTACATTTCCCTCTCAAGGCCCACGGGACCGAACTTCAGTGGCTTAGTGCACCGGCCTATGAGTCAATGACATGTGGACCTTAAATGCGGCTGGCCCACATGTCATTCTCATGGTGATGGAGTGGTTCGCGACTCACTCGTTCGAGATGAACCGTCCGGTGGTGGCGTGGCCATGGCGAGGGTGCCACAGCTAGGCGTTGGGGCGTTACGAGGCATAGACGGCCACACCGGCGGGTACTACCTGTAGTACAGAAGTACTCCAGCTGAGGGTTGATGCCCTAGACGAAATGTGTCACAGCCGCTGGATGAAAGTTTGATGGTGCGCGAGTATGGATTGGAGCACAGGCGCGGAGCAGGCAAACCGCGTCCAATCGGGTGTGGCTATGGTAGAACTTGATGGTCGCCGCAGTTCAGCTAGCCCGCATGTCATGCAGAGAAAGGCAGAGGAGCGGTGGGACTGAGAGGGATGAGGCGCACGTCGGGGGACGTCGTGCCGTGGGTTGGAGCGGCGTCGTGGGAATCGCGTGTGGCAGTGGTAGAAACGTGATGGTCGACATGGTTCAACTTCCATGGACAAGCTGTCATGTCTGCTGACACATGCATTGCATACTGCCCACTGCAAGGAGCCGTAGTAGAGAACACTTGTTCCAAAGATACCATTTTTCCGATAAAATTCTCGAGATATCATTAGTTTTTACACATGGGATTACTCATGCAAGGGTCAATTTGTAAAAAAATATGCATCTTGATGTTCCTTGCAATGCACGGGCATCTTGCTAGTTATAGAAGAAGCCCACACGGGCATCTTGCCGCAGGGTGTGCCACCGACCCAAACTTAATTTTTTTTTCAGACGCTTAGGTGCACCGGATGCCGTGCCACGCTACAAAATGTAAAAAAAGCTCTAATTTTTCTAAAATCTGTTATCTCCAAACCAGCCACACCCATCCCTCACCTCATCAAAACAGTCCGAGGAATATATTTTGAGTGAAGCATGATTTATTTCTATTGATATATGTATATCATAACTAGAGTGTTTATATTTCAAGCCTGTGAACAAGTATTATTCTACTACTTTGGATCCATTGCAACGCACGGGCCGGCACATTGGTAGTAGTAGTCTCTATCTCTATTCTTATAAAAAACAGAGTTGTTGATGATGGTGTGCCTGCCATCCTGCATTATAGGCCATCCGATTTATATCTGACGGATAGGAAGGAAACTATGGCAATTTTGCAAAAAAATACCCACACCCCTCTCCACATTTGCAAATAAGGCTTCCCTCGTTCATCCTTTTCTCCCACAAGATAAACTACTCATACAAATGCATCTTGATGTTCCGTGCAACGCACCGGCATCTTGCTAGTCTACTACTCTTATAAAAACAGAGTTGGTGATGATGGTGTGCCTGCCATCCTGCAATATAGGCCGTCTGATTTATATCTAACGGATAGGAAGAAAACTATGGCAATTTTGCAAAAATATACCCACACCCCTCTCCACATTTGCAAATAAGGCCTTCCCTCGTTCATCATTTTCACTCGCAAGATAAACTACTCATACAAATGCATCTTGATGTTACGTCCAACACACGAGGATGTTTCCTTGGGGGTCTCTCTAGCGCGGCTTGGCCGTAGTTGCAAGTCGATGCCCCTTGAGATGCCGATGTTGAGGGGCACTCGGATTTTGTCCGATGAGTAGGTACTTGATGAGTTTGACCACGTAGTAAATGCATTCTAAAGACTACTTCCGTGTCCATTTCCTAATTCTCCCGCTGCCCACTATTTCACAGGTTAGGCTTGGTGCCAGTGGAGATTGGCTTGCATACGTACGGGAGCATACCAGCATCAATTTGCACAACCTTTGCAACGGTGATACCGTTCCTGTTGAACCTTTGTCCAACATTGGCATTAGCCATGCAACAGGGCATCGCCTGAATTGGTACGATGGAAGCACGGTGAGTTTGAAGAAGATAGAAATCCTGGAAGCCCCGATAAGGTCGTCCGCCAACCAAAATTACACTCTCATCGCGGTGTTCGACATCACGATTGCTTTCACGAACCCTGCACATGGCGGTCAATGGTGGACCATGCTGTCTGCGGCCGATTTGTTTCCGTACGAGTACGAAGACGATGTGCTCCTTTCTAACCACATCTTCGCGGTGACAAACCAGGGGACTTGTTTCGTATGGGACACATCCTACGGTATACTCCCTCTCTTCCAGTTTATTTGTTTTGAATTTTTTCATTTTATAAGTTTCAAATTCAAATATAGAGCTCCCCATCACATGTTGAGATTACAATGTCCATTAAATCGTTGCGTGCATGTACTAGTAAGAAACAAATCTCGAGTTTGGCATGATTTCGTGCAATAGTAGCACAACAAGGCCTAGCGCACGAGTTACATTTCCCTCTCGGGGACCTCGGCACTGAGCTTCAACACCTTACTACACCTGCCTTTGAGTCAATAACATGTGGACCCGATAGGTGGCTGGTCCACATGCAATGATCCCGAAGGGAGAGGGGCAGTGGGGCCGAGAGGGGAGAGCTGCAGGTCGGGGGACGTGTGGTGTCATGTGTTCGAACGACATCGTGGGAATCGCGTGTGGCTGTGGTAGAAACTTGATGCTCGCCGCATTTCAGGTGGCCCACATGTCATGCACACAAAGGCAGAGGGGCGGTGCAGCCGAGAGGGGTGAGGCGCACATCGGGGGACGTGGTGCCGTGGGTTGGAGCTGCGTCATGGGAATCACGAGTGGCAGTGGATGAAACGTGATGGTCGTCGTAGTTGAACTACCATGGACCAGCTGTCATGTCTACGGATACATGCATTGCATACCGATCACAGGAAGGAGTAGGAGAGAAAGCTAGGCGGATAAATAGTTCCTTATAGTCAAGCAGACCTACGCCGCTACTTGTTCCAAAGACATGCACACCATCGAAATAGTTCATCAATATCAATATACACAGAGAGGAAATATTTTTTTTTCAAGAGAGGAAATAGTTCATCCATCCATAATGCCCTGCTGCTGGTGCAGCTTATTCTTCTTCTTCTTCTGTGGGAGACGGGTTCGCAACATGCTCTTTGGACCTTGCAACTATTTCGAAACTCACACGGGCATCGAGGGCAACATATTTTATCTGCTCGTATGTTAAGGGATAATTCTCCCATCCAGACGACCTTAATGCCAGCATCTCGTCACCCTTCTGAAGATTTGTACCGAGCACAAAATTTTCTACGTCGA
Source organism: Triticum aestivum (assembly GCF_018294505.1). NCBI lineage: Eukaryota > Viridiplantae > Streptophyta > Magnoliopsida > Poales > Poaceae > Triticum > Triticum aestivum. Next base: position 504,142,381 of record NC_057814.1, read on the forward strand.
ATAGGGATGGTGTCTGTTTATCACAATCTTCTACAGGAATTTTGATTCTGGTTTGTAGGTGAGCGATGCTTTTCAAATCAAGGTTGTACGGCGCCAGTTTCTGTTTGTCCCCTTCGATGGCTGCCCCACAGAAGTATGTATCCTCCCGAGACAAGAAATCATGGATCTCACCTGGTATGGAGGGCGCGTGTATGATGTGGGACACCAAAACATCATCTTTGAGGCACAGCTGAAGGACAGCGGTGCGTTGGATCTTCCCAGTGGCACGCTCCATGCACTCTGCGCCAAGACCGATGACCTTCATCTCTACCTTTTGGAGGGAGTTGGATACATTGTTGATCCACTTCCGAACAACCCTTCGATGGTCGGTGACGGTGGCAACTATGCTCAACGCGCCTTCGACGAGGACATCTTGGACACTAAAAACCTGCATCTGGATCTCTTCCGCCATTTGGAAGCGCTGGACCGGAGGGCTATGGTTCGGAGAATTAGGATTAGATGGCTAGTCTAACTGAAGAAGATGATTATTTAAAGGGGCTTCAGAATTACTCTAGGAGTATGTGAAGAGGTTAAAACAATGTGAATGCAATGGGGTTTGGATGCAAATGAAGATGAAGGAGAGGTGAAGAAGCCGAGGAAAATCGGTTCCCAATGGAGAAGTAAATGGGAGAAGTGGCCTGTAGGTAGTTGATTAGACGGCTAGGTAGACTAAAAGAAAAAGCTATGCGGGTAGACTGAGGAGTGGTACCTGTCCGTGTACGTGCCTATCCTTCTAGCGCTACATGTGCCACTGGCTAGTTGATGTCACTCTTTCGAATCACCGTGGCGAGACATTTTATGACTCCTTTTTTATTTCTACACCCCTCTTAACAGGTGGGACCTATGCAAAGAGATATAAAAAAATGTGTCGTAGCTGGTTCGGATGGATATTGGCGCGTGCGTGGGAGACACAACATTCTCTGGTTAAGGAATATGCGGTTATCCTCAAAAAAGAAAAAAAAACCTTCTTCGCGCTTCCGCATGCACGAGAATTTGGCTCTGCTTGCAATATGGATGATACCTGGAGGATGAAGTGAACCCAGAGGCATGCTAGCATGGGATACCTATTTCCACTATACAGTACTACTCTGTATGTTCCTTCTAGTAGTAGTACAACTGTGGTACACTTGATGATTAGAATATTATTCATCCGGTCCTCACAGTGAAGTGACAAGACCCTGCGCCCGAGGTGACACCAGTCCAGGTGGCGTGTTCGGGTTACCAAAGTCAGCCCCACCTTGTGCACTGTGCAGTCACTGTCACCGCTGCTGTATAGCATGCCTCGCCTCGTCTCCCTCTCCCCCTAGCACCACTCCATCTCCATCTCCATCTCGCCGGAGATCCTGCGCTCACTCTTCATCATCTCACTGTGCCCCCGCGTACCCTCACCTCGCTCGCCTCCCCCAGTACCACTATTCCCTCGCTAGCCGCTGCATCACCGAGAGCCTTCTCCTCCATAAATCAAGCCCCCCAAAACCCCACCTTCCAAACTCCACCATGGCCGAACGCGAACTGCGCATCATCCATATGATCCGCGATTGGAGCAATCTCGCAAGTGACATCCTCGACCTCTATTGTTCGTGTATGGATATGTTGAGCGCCCTGAGGCTGGCTGCATGCTCGAGGTACATGCACACGGCCATCATCGAAGTGATGCCTAAGCTTTTCAAGACACCCTGCTTGCTGCTATTTGGTCTGGCGAGATTTGCTCACCATGATACGGAGGCGTACATGATGCCCTCGACTTCAATCTGACCTCCCTCAGCCAAAACTTCTTTGCAGGTATGTAGTGGGTCGCCATACATCATTTCCCTCGACTTCGATCCGATCACCATCGCCCGAAACTTCTTGGCAGGTATGTATTGGGTCGGCATGAACTCCCACTGGATGGCTGCCGTCAGACAAGACCGGAAAAGTTGGTGCTCGTGAATTTCCACACCTCCCATGAGATTATCCTTCCTACGTTGGCTTGTAGAGGGTTTTACTGTCGCGGTCCAAGTCATCTAGATTACGAAGTTAGTTGGACGCACCTTGTTTTGCAGAAGATTGTAATCCGCCAAGTGCCCACACGAGATGCGAATTACGCAGACTTCAAGCTAATTGCCTTGTTCGACTGCGGACTCGCCTATCTTTCCGCTGGTGCCTTCTTTGGCTGGAGACAGCTCACCTCGCAATGGATCGTCAAAGCTGATACTCACTTATGTGATGCTATTGAACACAATGGCATCATCGACGCGATCGACAAAGCAGATGACACCACGTATTGCTGGGACGGCGCGTGTAAGTTGTTTCCGTCTGATGTTAATGATAACGCCATGGCACTGTTTGAACTTTTTGTGATGATTGGCATATCCTAGTTTGAGCAGAATTTGAGTAGAACTATCGCAATGTATTAAGACGCCGTAAATCAGCTATATTTGGAATGAGTTAATTCATGCGATTGTGACCATGTCATTAATTACAGCCAATTTGTACCCCTGAATAATCAAACAGTTAGGAAGATATGAATATTCTTCTTATTTTATAGTAATCTATATACTACTAAATATGAGTGTGTATCAATGGCCATGTTAGTTTCCTCATTTTCATGATGTAGAAACATGCATCACACTGTTGGTTTCATCTAACCATACATTAGGGAAGTAAATGTGCATATGGAGAACTCTATATTTGGAAGTAGTGAAATCCTGTAATGCTTACCATGTGTACATACCTATATTCGCCCTTCAGCAATCAATGGCTAGAATAATATCCTCACAAAAAAAATGCCCACAGAACATGAGTATATAACAATGCATGGTCTGTTAGTTTCCTTGAAGAATTTGTTTGTGAGGACAGAACATGATTACATAACATGCATGACATGGTGGTTTCCTGTGAAGAATCGATTGCGAGATAACATGAGTATAACCATGCATGGCACTTCTATATTTTCAAACGCAGCATACATTTGCCTGTATTTTCCTCCCAGTTCCAACATGGACATATCAATGCAGTTTCTTGCATTATCCTACTCATACTCTGAACAATGTTGATCTTACATTAACAATGCCTGTCCTTTTTTATATGATGTAGTGTCCCTACAGTTACTGCCCTTTGTAATCACACCACTTTTGCCAATAATAGGGAAGCACAACTAGTTCCTCGCTCGATCAGACGACGGCAAAAGACTGATGATCATTCGCACACATGAGCCGGAAAAGTTATATTGCAAAAACCCCACTGTGTACAAGCACTGTGAAATATGTGAATGTCCGGACAATGGCTGTTACGTCTATGAGCAGGATACTAGCTTGTTGGGGCCTTTAGGATATTTGAGTTGGAGGCAGGTAAATAGCCTTGGTTCACACTTTATGTTTCTCGGACTAAATTATCCGATTAACCAGGAGATCACCGTTGGCAAGGACCTTGATGGCAGACAGGCTCTGTTTGCTATGGAAAACAATGTCTACACGGTGAGCCCTAGTACTTCGGGAGCAAACTCCCCTGATTGTCAATGATATAGACTGCAGCTAAAAGAAGGTGAGAATGACAAAGGCATCTGGATTAACTTTGATCCTTGGATGTCTCAAGTCCGACAGGTAGTGATGTTGTTCAAGCCATCAGGTTGATAGGTAATTGGGCTGTTGCATCGAAAGGGTGGAGTACTGGTGTCTCCAGATCACTGGTCGCTGAAGCGGGGCTGCAAATTATGATGGTGTTGGATCATCCCTCTTCGAATGACTTGTTGTCTTTGCTGCTTGTTCTGGATGGGTAGTTCTCTCTTTTGTTATGCATATTCCTTGTCATTTGGCCATCCTCATCTATGTCACTCTTACTATGTAATAGTTGCCTCTATATAGAATGTCATTCTCGTCTGGATCACGAGAGTCTGAGCGTTGCAGATGGGTGCGTTTTGGTGGTGTAGCAAGATTCTTATGAACTATCATCTCTTGCTGTTTATGTCAGTAGTAGTCACTAGTTAGTGTTTGAATGTTGCATATATCGTTGTTTTGAACTGTTTATTATCTCGAACTGCTGGTGGGCTAAATGAGGGCATCACCATTCTCCAGTGTTCAGAGTATATCTCCTTTTTGAAGTTATAATTTGAGCTTAGTGTCTTTTCGGTGATGTACACTTGTTTGGGCCAGTGAGGTGTTGTTGAATATGGGCCGAGTAGTAACGCAATGCCAAACAGGTCAATTATGACTCTCAGGTGAAAGGTTGGGCTCTCAAAAAAGAAATAATAAGGACTCTTAGGCCGACATGTGGGCGCCACCGGTGTTTTCGTGTGCTTGCGTGCCGAGAGCATATCGACAGATGTTCGAAATTCATGCTACCGTTTCATCCCCAATCCCCCGCCCCTCCCCCACCTCTGGAATCTCGATTCCTACTCCAGTTCCCCCAAATCCCCCTCCTATACTCCCTGTACTCAAGCGCACTATCATGTCGCCAGTCGACGCGGATCTCCGAGCCGGAGATCCTGAGGCCCGTCCTACCTTAGGGTGCTACGTGCTGTCACTCCACAGTGGCATGGCGGCGCTTGGCGACCAGTTTGCTGGAAAAGTACTTATGGTAACCATCAACTGCGAACGGCCTCCCGTCTCGTTGGACGACCTTGTCAAAGCTCTTGGCATTGCGCACGGCATCCAAATAAGTGACTTGCTCGTCGAAGTCTGTCCACCACCGGCTGATTTCTTCGTCAGGTTCCGGACAACTTTCGACTGCAATCGTGTGTTCGAATCTTCCCGGCGTTTGTTCTGCGATGGCGCGCTGGTGAGCTTTGATCGGTGGCACCCAGGATGGGGCTCGGTGCCCTATGAGCTTGAGTTTTTAATAAATCTTACATTCCACGGCATGCCTCGACATGCTTGGAACAGTGAGTCCATGAATAAGCTTATCAATGACCTTGGAGGTGAACTCGTATGTTTGTTCCTCCAGACAGCTGGGTTGTGACGGTTATGGCATGGAGGAAGAAGCCGTCCACCATACCGAAGGTGATTGTTGTTGAGATACCAGTGCAGGAACCGGGGTAGTACTATTCGTCGCTACCTAGGCCTCCGCGGACCATGTTAGGGGTGTACCTATATCGAGTGTTCGTGCATGTCGAATAAGTGGTCAATCCATCAATCGAAGTCCTGCCGCCGCCGCTGGTGCCAGGGTCTGTCGAGGACGTCCATTACAGGAGTCAACGTCATACTTTCCCCGTGTTGCTCGGAACGATGGATGGCACAGGGCCTACTCCATCGCGCGGTGGAGGCCACTGCTTCTTTGGGAGAAGAGGCAGGGCTAGCTGCCTGGATGTGCTATAATTTGAGGTAACAACTGAATCTCGTTAGATAGTGTACTAGTTAAATCCGAGCTATGGGTGTGTAACGCCCATGACGCGGCTATATCTCCCACGTGTCGAGGCACGACTTAGAGGCATAACTGCATTGTGGTTTTGTCACAAGAAGGGTCATCTTCACACAATCCCATGTAATGAACAAGAATGGGATAAAGAGTTGGCTTACAATCGCCACTGCACACAATACATAAATAAATTCATACATCATTCAAGATACACACATAGACCGACTACGGTCAAAACCAAATACAAAGAAGACAACCCCAAATGCTAGATCCCCGATCGTCCCAACTGGGCTCCACTACTGATCAACAGGAAACGAAACAACGCAACGAACAAGAGCTTCATCGAGCTCCCACTTGAGCTCGGTTGCGTCACCTGCACTGGTATCCTCGGCACCTGCAACTGTTTTGCAAGTATCTGTGAGTCACGAGGACTCAGCAATCTCACACCCGCGAGATCAAGACTATTTAAGCTTATGGGTAGGAAAAGGGTAGTGAGGTGGAGCTGCAGCAAGCACTAGCATGTATGGTGGCTAACATACGCAAATAAGAGTGAGAAGAGGAACAATGGAATGGTCGTCAAGTAGTAATGATCAACAAGTGATCCTGAACTCCTACTTACGTCAAACATAACCCAAAAGCCGTGTTCACTTCCCGGACTCCGCCGAAAAGGGACCATCACGGCTACACACACGGTTGATGTATTTTAATTAAGTCAAGTGTCAAGTTCTCTACAACTGGACATTAACAAATTCCCATCAGCCACATAACCGCGGGCACGGGTTTTGAAAGATAATACCCTGCAGGGGTGTCCCAACTTAGCCCATTATAAGATCTCGCGGTCAACGAAGGATATTCCTTATCCCGGGAAGACCCGATCAGTCTCGGAGTCCCGGTTTACAAGACATTTCAACAATGGTAAAACAAGACCAGCAAAGCCGCCCGAATGTGCCGACAAATCCCGATAGGAGCTGCACATATCTCGTTCTCAGGGCACACCGGATTATCCAAGCTTCCGATAGGCGAGCCCAGAGTTGCCCCTGGTGGCCACCAGCGACTGACGGGTTGGACCAACACTCAGAGGAGCACTGGCCCGTGGGTTTAAAATAAAGATGACCCTTGAGTCTGCAGAACCCAAGGGAAAAAGGCTTAGGTGACAAATGTTAAAAACCAAGGTTGGGCCTTGCTGGAGGAGTTTTATTCAAAGCGAACTGTCAAGGGGGTCCCATAAATCACCCAACCGTGCAAGGAACGCAAAATCAAGGAACATAACACCGGTATGATGGAAACTAGGGCGGCAAGCGTGGAACAAAACACCAGGCATAAGGCCGAGCCTTCCACCCTTTACCAAGTATATAGATGCATTAATTAAGATAAGAGATATTGTGATATCCGAAAATATCCATGTTCCAACATGGAACCAACTTCAACTTCACCTGCAACTAGCTACGCTATAAGAAGGGCTGAGCAAAAGCAGTAACATAGCCAAACAACGATTTGCTAGGAAAGGTGGGTTAGAGGCTTGACATGGCAATATGGGAGGCATGATATAGCAAGTGGTAGTTAGCGCGGAATAGCAATAGAGCGAACAACTAGCAAGAAAAGATAGAAGTGATTTCGAGGGTGTGTTCATCTTGCCTGAGATCCCTCTACGAAGAAGAACGAGTCCATGAAGAAGACAAACGGACGTAGTCGAACGAATCCTCACAACTCCGGAACGAAACCGAAGGTAACGAGAGAAGCAACCCGGAAAGAAACGAACAACATAGTAAACAACCACCACATACACATGGCATGATGCAAAATCAAGTATGATGCATGTCCGATGTAATGAGGCATGGCATGGCAAAGTGCAACAAACAACACTACAAATTAAGTGGAGCTCAATATGAAACGAGTTGCATATTGACGAAGCACCACATCAATTATTTAGTTCTCTTTCGTTTATGTACCCAACAATATTAAATGTTATTAAACATGGCAAGAGGTGAAGCATAGTAAGACTACCTATCTAGGCAAGTTTAAATGAGGCCGGAACAACAAACAACAATTCTGGAAAATCCACATATGCATATTTCGGATTTGGTACTGTTCTACCATAAACACAATTTTAATGTTGTTAAACAGCAAAATAAAGTACACTTTGTCAAACTAGGCATTTTTCTACCCCATTTACATATAAAGTTTATTAAATTTGGAGCTACGGTTAAATAGTTATGAAATAAATCATTTTAACATGGCATTTATGCACAATTAAAAAAACATGGCCCAGTTCGGAGGTGAGGTGAGGCCAGCAGGGGGGGCGGATGCAGGCCCAGGCGAGGCCGGCCCAGGCGAAGTCAACGCGCCTGGTTCCTTAGATGCAGGGAAGCAGGGGATCGAGCTCGTGCTCGACAGCAGGCAGCGACGGCGCAGGGACGCGGTCAACGCAGGCGGTCGAGGCAGAGGCGATGCAGGTGTGGGAACACCGGATCCAGGCAGCGGCGCGCCCGGCAAGAACTTGGCGACGGCGGCTCCTTGCTGCAGCAGCTACAGGGAGAGAGAGAGAGATGTGAGCCGAGAGAGAGAAGGAGAGGAAAAAGGGAAGGGCGGAGGGGAGCAGAGGGGCGGCCTGGAGTCGTGGTCGCCGGCAGCAGTTCGAGCTGGAGGAGCTCGGGGCCTCAGGTGCGGGAGCAGAGGAGGCCGAGGCGCCATGGCAGGGGAACGGCAGCGGCGGCGGCATCCGGATGGGCTCGACGACCTGCTGGTCGCCGGCGAGAGCGCAGTCCGACGAGGCTCGAGAGGTTACAGGAGGCGGAGGAACTGGCGATGCAGAGGACTTGGCTCGGGGTCGAGAGGAGACGAGGACGAGCGTTCCTGCTCGAGACGACGAGGAGGTTCGAGGCCCGCGCGAGGTTTAGCTCCAGGAGGTGCTCGGGCACGGGAGCTTCTTCTCCGATGGGGATGGACGGGAGAGCTGGCTCGGGAGGAGGGGATCGAAGGGAGCTCTAGTTGGCCGGGCATGCAGATCGAGGAGGAGAGGAGTGGCGGCTGCTGGATGGGGATGGAATGGTGGATGGGACAGGGGAGATCGCGAAGGGGAAGAGGGGTGGTTGACTGGCGGCGGCGGCGATTGGACAGGCGAGGATCCCTAGAAAATAGGGTTTGGTCTAGAAATGCACCGGTTATATATAGTAGGTGGGGATTAGGGTACGGGTTAATCTGATCCTTCGATCAAAATCGGACGGTCGGGAAAAATAGGCTAGGGAGTCCAATAAATAAAACGAATATGTTTTATAGATGTTAGGGGATGATCCGGACCCCACGGTAATGATAGTCCGGTTCGGGTTCGGGGAAGTTTCAGACACGCACACGAGGGGTTTGACGAAAGGCCAATGAAGACAAAGCGGTCAATGAGAGGGTGACGAAGGCAAAGGAAGAAACGGCAACGACGAACGAATGCAAGTTTTAAAACATGACGGCAACGCAGTGCCGATGCAATGCGAATGATGCGATGATGAAATGCAACAAACAAATAAAACACACGACGACAACGAAAAACATGGAAGGCTTCTGGAGCGTCGGTCTCGGAGCATCACAACACTCCACCACTACAAGAGGATCTCGTCCCGAGATCTAGGATGGCACCGGAGAAAAGCGGAAGAGGAAGAGGTAAAACAAAGTTGCTTCTTGACAAACGAGTGAAACCATTGAACCTTGAGAGGTCGCAAAGCTTGAAGAAATGACACGACGGAGGTGAACAAAATTTAAAACACTCGGTTCAGCAAGAGGAACAAGGAACATAACAAGAACCTTTTAGGTTGAAAGACAAACAAAAATGGTTACGATGGACAAGAAGTACATGCAAGCACTCCGGTTGAAACGAGATGTATAAGGAACGATAAAGATCAATTACGACAACACTCCGGTTAAAACAAGATAGAGAAGGAATAAGAGTGATATAATTTGGACAGCACTCCGACTGTAAATGGAAGGAATTGAACATGATCTTGACAAGATGAGAGGATACTCGATGAAATTAACAAGACATTGCCTCCGGAACTAATGAAAGAATGGCACAAGGGGTAAGAAAGATTTCAGACAGCACTCCGGTTGAGGAAGGAGACAAAACTTGATAAGATGAGAGAACTCGAATGAAAACACGACACTCCGACTAAACGGATAAGAAAGGAAAAGTTACATGATCTTGACAAAACAAGATGATTGGTCGAAGAGAGCAACATCACAAAGCCTCCGGAAACAATGCATGATAGTTAGATAGTTGGAGTGAATAGAATGAAGAATGAAACCAACATCTCCTACCATAAATGAATTTTAAAGAGCATCCTTACGAAGTAGGATTGAACAGAGTTGTTGGAAAAATCAACAACGAAAAGAACAAGCTTGTTGTGGGCTTATGGAAAACATCTCAAAAACTTGAGGTGAAATTCTGCCACTAGAAAAACAATAGATTGGATTGATATGAACAAGGAGACGAGAAACTTATTTCGCCGGGAGGATAAATGAAGAACTTGGGTCATTTATGAGCACCATAAATAGCAAAAATCCTTAGGGAAAGCTTTAGGTGAAATATAACCCAAGATAACTCCAATGAAGAGGTTGATTGGTTGAAAAGATGTCTTGAGTGAAGAGAAAATGATGGATTTAGATATGTCACTCTTGAAAACTTGTGAATCATGAAACACGAAGGGAAATTATCGACAATGCCATAACACCACCTCAAAAGATAAGGTAGAAAGAATTGCACTTCGGAATGCAAGATGAAGAATGCTGGAACTCCTCAAGACAAAACATGTGTTGAGCACCATGTTTATCTTTGAATATAGCTTGGCGGATCTTAACCTTGAGAAAAATCTTGAAGAACAATTCGAGAATGAAAGGCATCCTTGATGAACCATCATGTAGAGCCTCCATGAAGAACTCCGGTAAAAAGGATGATAAAACGAAAGAGAAGTTGAGAACACAAGGTGAAGCCTTGCGATGATTTAGATGGAACTTCACGACGAGATAATGCGGAAAACTTGGAACTCCGAAAAAGAAAAGATGAAGCATCTCGAACCGAGAAAAATGACATGATAAGCAACTCTTGAAAGAAGAAACTAGATCACTTGGATGAAACCATAATAAGAATTACGTTATGTGTATCCTTCACCAATTACATTGATGACAAGCAATGGATTTGGCATACTACTTATTTTCGTAGAAAGGATTAAGATAGATATTGCGCAAACTTGGGAAGGTCTTCATCGAACCACCGGTAGGATTGAAACAACGAATACATTAATATGAGGACATAGGAAAAGGAATCTTGAACGAACCACCGTAAGAATTGAAAATGAATGAAGAAAAGAGAACGAATCACCGTAAGAATTAAAGAGCGCGCGAAAATACTCAAGGGAATTTGATACACGAGAACGAAGAGATCACGAGCTGATTAGAGAATACTTGAACGATGCACCGGAATAATATGGAGATGAACGAAGAGACATCAATTTAGAATAATTGGAGAACGAGGCTGAAAACTTAGAATGAAGAAATCTTTTGAAAAGATGGCCTTTGGATGATCAAGAAATGAAAACAACTTTGAAATGCTCCGGATGGGTAAGAAAAGAATTGCGCGATTGGAAACAATTTGAGAGGATGGCAACAAGTTAGAACAATGAATCTTTGGAAGAACGGGTAAGGATTTAAGAGGAACTCTTCTTCGGTCTTCGAAATCCGAGAATGACGAGGAGAAATACCACCAAAATTATTGAGACACTCCGGAACAATGGATAATAGAAATGATGAACCAACGATGAAAGAATTTGAAAGATCTTGGAGAAAGACATATGACTGATGAAAATTCATTCTTACGTCAAACTTTGAAATGAATTTTAGAATAACTCCAGAATAATTAGAAGAGTCAGGTAAGATCCTGGAAAAGACCTGTGGGTTAGGCCCACTCAAAGATACACCGTTGAACGATTTAAAAGATAGCTTGCGTCGGTTGAATTAAATGGCCTGAATAAGGTAAGACCTTGAGATAGCTTGAAAGGATTACGAATAGAAACTCGAATCTTCTGGGATATCTTCAGCACTCCAGATAAACATGAATAGCAAGAGGTGGATGATTAAGAGGTGCACCGGCATGAGAAAGCATTTGAAACGAGGAAAATAATACGATCAACACTGAAAGCTTGAATTGAATCCACCGGATAAGAAATAACAATGAAGGATCATGAACTTGAAGCTTCGTGAGCATCTCCATGAGAAATCACCGGTTAAGAACATGGAGGATAAGAATGAAGAGACTTCACATCCATAAGATGGATACTTGATTAAGAAATCTGAGTGTTTCAAGAAAAAGGGTGGGAGGGCGGGAAAACAAAGACAATTCGGGACGGATGAAACAAACAACGTTGGGAAAAACTGAGAGGTGATCTTGTGAATGTTGAAATGATCGGATCCACTTGAAGGGAAGCGCGTCGGTTGGAAAGAATTGGCATGACAATCTTGATGATCAAGAAGGATTGGTATTCACATAGAAGTATGAGAACACCGCTTAGGAAAGGTATGGAATGAACACTTGACTTCGAAGCAACTCGAATACTACAACTTAAAACAAAACAAAGGATTGGCTTGCAGAATAAGCCGGAAAAAACATATGATAGAGATTTCGTCCGAAGTTTTCGTGGTGGGGCCCACACGGGCTCGATCGTACAACACCATCATGTACAAGGTGTTGGAAATATGCCCTAGAGGCAATAATAAATGGTTATTATTATATTTCTTTGTTCATGGTAATTGTCTATTGTTCATGCTATAATTGTATTGTCCGGAAATCGTAATACATGTGTGAATACATAGACCACAACGTGTCCCTAGTAAGCCTCTAGTCGACTAGCTCGTTGATCAACAGATAGTCATGGTTTCCTGACTATGGACATTGGATGTCATTGATAACGGGATCACATCATTAGGAGAATGATGTGATGGACAAGACCCAATCCTAAGCATAGCATAAAAGATCGTGTAGTTTCGTTTGCTATAGCTTTTCCAATGTCAAGTATCTTTTCCTTAGACCATGAGATCGTGCAACTCCCGGATACCGTAGGAGTGCTTTGGGTGTGCCAAACATCACAACGTAACTGGGTGACTATAAAGGTGCACTACGGGTATCTGCGAAAGTGTCTGTTGGGTTGGCACGGATCGAGACTGGGATTTGTCACTCCGTGTGACGGAGAGGTATCTCTGGGCCCACTCGGTAATGCGTCATCATAATGAGCTCTATGTGACTAAGGCGTTATTCACGGGATCATGCATTGCGGTACGAGTAAAGAGACTTGCCGGTAACGAGATTGAACAAGGTATTGGGATACCGACGATCGAATCTCGGGCAAGTAACATACCGATTGACAAAGGGAATTGCATACGGGATTGATTGAATCCTCGACACCGTGGTTCATCCGATGAGATCATCGTGGAACATGTGGGAGCCAACATGGGTATCCAGATCCCGCTGTTGGTTATTGACCGGAGAGGCGTCTCGGTCATGTCTGCATGTCTCCCGAACCCGTAGGGTCTACACACTTAAGGTTCGGTGACGCTAGGGTTGTAGAGATATGTGTATGCGGAAACCCGAAAGTTGTTCGGAGTCCCGGATGAGATCCCGGACGTCACGAGAGGTTCCGGAATGGTCCGGAGGTGAAGAATTATATATAGGAAGTCCAGTTTTGGCCACCGGGAAAGTTTCGGGGGTTACCGGTATTGTACCGGGACCACCGGAAGGGTCCCGGGGGTCCACCGGGTGGGGCCACCTATCCCGGAGGGCCCCATGCGCCTAGGGTTGGGAACCCTAGGGTGGGGGGCTTCCCCCTTGCCTTGGGGGGCAAGGCAACCCCTTCCCCCCTTTGGCCGGCGCCCCCCCAGGGGGCCTATATAAAGGGGGGGAGGGAGGGCAGCAACCTGACAGCCTTGGGCGCCTCCCTCCTCCCCTGCAACACCTCTCTCTCTCGCAGAAGCTAGGCGAAGCCCTGCCGGAGACCCGCTACATCCACCACCACGCCGTCGTGTTGTTGGATCTCCATCAACCTCTCCTTCCCCCTTGCTGGATCAAGACAGGAGGAGACGTCGCTGCACCGTACGTGTGTTGAACGCGGAGGTGCCGTCCGTTCGGCACTCGGTCATCGGTGATTTGGATCACGGCGAGTACGACTCCGTCATCCACGTTCATTGGAACGCTTCCGCTCGCGATCTACAAGGGTATGTAGATGCACTCCCTTCCCCTCGTTGCTGGTATACTCCATAGATGCATCTTGGTGAGCGTAGGAAAATTTTAAAATTATGCTACGATTCCCAACACAAGGCAGTGCACATGACATACGAAGTGTCCCCGAGTCGGCATAGCCAAGGACTCTTTAAGACACTACGAGACCACTGTAAAACCAACCATGGAAAGGCGGACCACTAGACGTCGAACCCCAATCTCATATCATGCATCTGTCGGAAAGATATCCTAGGACCTACTTGAATGCCCACTTATAAACTCCCGAAACTTTCTGGTTATGCAATCTGGTGTTGGGGATACAGGGGACACAAAATATCTCACCCAAACTAAGAATACCTAGATCCAGCTGTATCCATCCTTCAACACATAACCAAGAAACATTCGGAAATCATTTACCTCAACCTTCGAAAAACATCCGTTATACGAGTTATGGCAATACTCCCGAACTCCTGCCCCAGTACTGGGTGGCGTCGAGGTGATCTCACCAACAACTGCATAAAATAGATTTTCAATGTCGGCGAAACTCAGGTATTCCAGAACTGCAACGATAAAATTGTGACGGCAACACCTCGGAGCTCAACTCCCCGGGACACTGCCACAAACCCTAAATGTCAGGAGGCACCAAGAACAATGTTCTCGTCACAAAACCATCGGAACGATTCCAAGATACCCGCGTGATCCTAAAAAAAAATTTAGTGAAATTTGAGTAGAGAAAAGTCAAAACTTCTACGTTAGGAGGCCTCACCAGAGCGACGAAGGGACAGAGGAGTAAAAAGAATCCTACTCTCCGATATATATAATCCTAAGACTCAAAACAATTTTGTTCTAGACTCAACAACGTCAGCGATTCGATCAAGCAGGGGGCTCCTAAGTCGGGGATGGCTCTGATTACCAACTTGTAACGCCCACGATGCGGCTATATCTCCCACGTGTCGAGGCATGACTTAGAGGCATAACCGCATTGTGGTTTTGTCGCAAGAAGGGTCATCTTCACACAATCCCATGTAATGAACAAGAATGGGATAAAGAGTTGGCTTACAATCGCCACTTCACACAATACATAAATGAATTCATACATCATTCAAGATACACACATAGACCGACTACGGTCAAAACCAAATACAAAGAAGACAACCCCATATGCTAGATCCCCGATCGTCCCAACTGGGCTCCACTACCGATCAACAGGAAACGAAACAACACAACGAACAAGAGCTTCATCGAGCTCCCAGTTGAGCTCGGTTGCGTCACCTGCACTGGTATCCTCGGCACCTGCAACTGTTTTGCAAGTATCTGTGAGTCACGAGGACTCAGCAATCTCACACCTGCAAGATCAAGACTATTTAAGCTTATGGGTAGGAAAAGGGTAGTGAGGTGGAGCTGCAGCAAGCACTAGCATGTATGGTGGCTAACATACGCAAATAAGAGTGAGAAGAGGAACAATGGAATGGTCGTCAACTAGTAATGATCAACAAGTGATCCTGAACTCCTACTTACGTCAAACATAACCCAAAAGCTGTGTTCACTTCCCGGACTCCGCCGAAAAGGGACCATCACGGCTACACACACGGTTGATGTAATTTAATTAAGTCAAGTGTCAAGTTCTCTACAACCGGACATTAACAAATTCCCATCAGCCACATAACCGCGGGCACGGGTTTTGAAAGATAATACCCTGCAGGGGTGTCCCAACTTAGCCCATTATAAGCTCTCGCGGTCAACGAAGGATATTCCTTCTCCCGGGAAGACCCGATAAGTCTCGGAGTCCCGGTTTACAAGACATTTCGACAATGGTAAAACAAGACCAGCAAAGCCGCCCGAATGTGCCGACAAATCCCGATAGGAGCTGCACATATCTCGTTCTCAGGGCACACCAGATTATCCAAGCTTCCGATAGGCGAGCCCAGAGTTGCCCCTGGTGGCCACCGGCGACTGACGGGTTGGACCAACACTCAGAGGAGCACTGGCCCGGGGGTTTAAAATAAAGATGACCCTTGAGTCTGCAGAACCCAAGGGAAAAAGGCTTAGGTGACAAATGATAAAAACCAAGGTTGGGCCTTGCTGGAGGAGTTTTATTCAAAGCGAACTGTCAAGGGGGTCCCATAAATCACCCAACCGCGCAAGGAACGCAAAATCAAGGAACATAACACCGGTATGATGGAAACTAGGGCGGCAAGTGTGGAACAAAACACCAGGCATAAGGCCGAGCCTTCCACCCTTTACCAAGTATATAGATGCATTAATTAAGATAAGAGATATTGTGATATCCCAAAATATCCATGTTCCAACAGGGAACCAACTTCAACTTCACCTGCAACTAGCAACGCTATAAGAAGGGCTGAGCAAAAGCGGTAACATAGCCAAACAACGATTTGGTAGGAAAGGTGGGTTAGAGGCTTGACATGGCAATATGGGAGGCATGATATAGCAAGTGGTAGGTAGCACAGCATAGCAATAGAGCGAACAACTAGCAAGCAAAGATAGAAGTGATTTCGAGGGTGTGGTCATCTTGCCTGAGATCCCGCTAGGAAGAAGAACGAGTCCATGAAGAAGACAAACGGACGTAGTCGAACGAATCCTCACAACTCCGGAACGAAACCGAAGGTAACCAGAGAAGCAACCCGGAAAGAAACAAATAACATAGTAAACAACCACCACCTACACATGGCACGATGCAAAACCAAGTATGATGCATGTCTGATGTAATGAGGCATGGCATGGCAAAGTGCAACAAACAACACTACAAATTAAGTGGAGCTCAATATGCAACGAGTTGCATATTGACGAAGCACCACATCAATTATTTAGTTGTCTCTCGTTTATGTACCCAACAATATTAAATGTTATTAAACATGACAAGAGGTGAAGCATAGTAATACTACCTATCTAGGCAAGTTTAAATGAGACCGGAACAACAAACAACAATTCCGGAAAATCCTCATATGCATATTTTGGATTTGGTACTGTTCTACCATAAACACAATTTTAATGTTGTTAAACAGCAAAAAAAAGTACACCATGTTAAACTAGGCATTTTTCTACCCCATTTACATATAAAGTTTATTAAATGTGGAGCTACGGTTAAATAGTTATGAAATAAATCATTTTAACATGGCATTTATGCAAAATTAAACTAACAGCAAGTTAAACATTTTTAACATGGATTAAAGTAGCATATTATGAAACTAGATGAAATTCTAAGCATTTTACATATATAAAACATTTTAATCCGATGCATCGTTGATTAGTTATTACATGCATGAACATGAGGGTTTTTCTGTAAATATGCAGTTTTCTGGATAATAGACAAAACGTCGATAACAGGAAAAAAAACTTAACGGGCCGAAATAGAGCTATAGGCCGAAACAGGGCATGGGCGCTGGGGGGTTTCTCACCATGGGCCATGGCCCAGTTCGGAGGTGAGGT